>NC_080093.1:40891559-41264736 GCF_950005125.1 Chionomys nivalis
GCGTCACCAATAATTGCTTAAAGGATAAACCAAATATGCCTGAGATAACAGACAGCGACTGCGGGCATCCGGATTATTGTGTAGTTGTTTATGGGCAGCGCGGCGTGGGTGGGATGGGGTGAAGGGTAGGGTGGAGATTACACCGGGAAACTTAAATCCAATCGTTTTGGTGCTGGAGCAGTGATGATTTTCTGAAACCGGGTTTGCAGGCAGCTGGAGAACGCACATTCCGACCCCTGCTGCTGCTGCTACTGCAGCCGCTACAAGCCTACATAACTTGCCTGAATTAAATCAACCTGACGGGAGAGCGAACAGGCCCTACCACAAGCACCCAGGTTGTGTGGCGAATCTGGACACCACTCTTGCAAATCCCGGAGGATTCTGAATGACGTCGGCGGCCCGCTCTCCTGAGTCCAAATCATCCCGCGCTTGGCTCCTGGACAGCTCTCGTGGCCGCGTGGGCCAGTTGGAGCACCGGTGGTGGGCAATATTCTCTCCCCTTGCTAAATCCACACTGAACGAGATGGCTTGTGGTCCCCGTCGCAGCGTGTCTTGATGATCTAAGTTGCACAGAGCTGGCCGCCGTTCCGGGTTGGCTGGCCCAAGCTGGAGACAGAGACCACCCGTCCCGCGCCCCTTGGCGACTAACTCTAGGTGGCAGCGGCGGGTTGCCCAGCTCTAAGGAGAGTCGGCCTTGCAACTGAAAGGTTCAGGGTCCACTTGGCAGGCTGGGTTTGCCCCTCTAGCCCTGAAAGAGCTCTTCCACCCACTGGGTTCCCAGACGCCCCGCAGGCCACTTGCTTAGGAGAGGAAACTGGTCCCAGAAAAGAGGCGCCGCGGGTCCCGGATCCCACGGAAGAGATGCCCTAGCATCAACAAAAGACGTTGCTTGCCTGAACAGCCTTTAAGCGCCAGCCAGGCGCATGGAGCTGCCCATAGAGGCGTCACAAGGGTGGGTAGACCCCAACCTGTACGGGTGGACAGGAGTAGGAGTGACCCGCCTCCCGCCGATTTAGCTGTCACTGTAAATGTGGACGCCCTGGGAATTCCTCCGCTGCTGAGCTCCTTAAACTGCCTCAGTTAATGAAAAGCCTCGCCGAAATTCTTTTGGCGAGAGAAAAGTTCCTGACAGTGAAGTGGCAGTGAGGGCTTCTTCTTGCTTCTTAGGCCAGGCGAAAACTCTGCTGCATCCTCTCTTCCGCTGCCCTCACCGCCCCCACCGCCCTCACCGCCTTACACATTTGATCTTATCACCTATCGAACTGGGTAGGTCCTATCCTAAGAGGACAAACTGGCCAAATAGCAGGAGCTAGAGGTTTCGGTGAAGGCTAAAAAACGGAGAAAGGAACCCTAATCGCCTCACTCCAGCATCTCTGCCAAGAGGCCATCCAGGAACACACACCCCCAATTCTACCATTTATCAAACCCCAGAAGCTTCCTTTGGATGTGTAGCCAAGATTACAGGTTAGAGCCCACCTTCTTCGCCCCTGAACCAAAGACGTCTGCCTCTGAGTTTATGCTTAGGAAAGGAATTCAGATCTGAGGGAGATCTCGCCATTAACTGCTCTTTTTCAAGTGAGGGAACTGGAAAGAACCCTTAAATTTTCCAACTTCAGAAACAATCCTGAGACTGAGGCCCTTGAGAAAGGAATAGTTAGATTGTTTGCTTCTAAATTCTGCTTTCTCTGCCAGTATGAGAGCAAACGTGAGCCAAGCCAGAATAAGACTCAGGTTCTTTGAAAAAGAGTAGAAATTTCCGCGACGCTGAGGGGATGAATACAGCAACCAAGGAGGGGCGGGGGGGGGGGTTACCACTCTTCCCTTACAGGTCACACGAAGGTTTGATGATATCTTGGCTTCCTCTGTAATCTTAATGATATTCCTCCCGCAGGTAAGGAGAATAGCTACACAACCAGGTGATGGGACCCCTCGGCTCCCTGCCTCTGATATTGTCAGCCCAAAGAAACCTCATGCGGCCTGTCCACGTGTTCCAGAAAGGATTGGAGCCTCCCCCTCCCACCATCGAAGCTTCTTCATCCTAGCTCCCTGCCTATTGTCCTTCAGCCCTCTAAACCAAAGTTCATAGGAGAATTCGTGCCTCCCTGAACCTAGTGCGCCTACCAGGCCAATGTGTAGGCCCGTGCCTAATAAAATCAGGATCGAGTTGGCATTTGACGAAAATGCCCCTCAGCTCTTCTTTCTATTGGCTTGCATCTGCGACCCTCTGGGCATCTCTATTTCTCCAAGAGAAGGGGCGTTGAAGACAATGATGCTCCAAACTGAGTGCCGAGTGGCTAGCACACAGGGAAACTAAGAGAGGGTGGTTGAAAAGACCGGATCGGGATGAGAAAGCAGTGCCCCGCCCCCTTGCTATGGGTACAGACCTTGTGAAACAGCCGCAGGGACTCGCCTAGACAGTGACCCCTTTTCAGTGGTCAAACGGCGCTCCCCAGCCAACCTGGGCTGGCTAGTGGATAGTAAATGCAAATGGTCGGAGCGTCCAGTGGAAATGGACAAGGGGCAGGGATGAGACACTGTGCCTTCATGCCCCTTCTTCAGCAAAAGACTAGGCTGTGGAGGCGGCGAGTCCCTCAGCCTCGGTCATGTGATAGTCTCGAAGCGCAAGCTGCAGGGGTCTCGGCGTCTCGGGGACCATTACAAAACGCAGCCAGGAGAGCGCGTCGCTGCCGCTGCCGCGCTTCTTCTCAAAACCCGCGGGGCAGAGCGGCTGCAGCTGCAGCGCAGACGGCTGTGCCGACCGACCGGGCGAGCCGGGTCCTGGCCTGTCTTCGCCGACGCCCCCTGCTGCCTGAGGCTAGCTCCAGGAGCCCTGAGCACCCTCCCCTCCGTAGAGACTGAGGGAGCCTCTGCTGCAGACACCACCAAACTTTTTTTCCTCGGAGCAACCACCTAGGGCTCCATCCTCAACTCTGCTGAGAATCCCCTGAGAAAGAGGGCACAGACTGACAGAAGAGTATTCTCTCTCCCCTTATCCTGCAACCCCCTTCCTACAAGATCTGAACTCCAGCACGGACGGACCCAGTACCAGGTCAGCTTCCAAGGCGTTGAAAAGTCAGGTCACCAGTGGCCTCGGGACAACTAGCACGAAAGCGGTTTTAAAGACCCGCAGTCTCCACTGCCCAGTCGGTTTGACCCGAGCTGCCCTTGTACCGAGAAAGGGCGAGGAGACAAAAAAGAAATTCATTCAACCGCCTTTCGCTCCAGAGCTCACGACTGGTCACCCGAGCCGGAGAACACTCAGAGAAAACCAAGGTAAAACTGGCGAGTCTCTCTGCCTACTGTGCAGGCCTGTCTGCAACCGTCGAGACCAAAAGTTGTGAGCACCGTCGAGCTGTTACATTGTCCCGAAAAGCCAATCGTGGGAGCCCAGGCAGCTCCCAAAAGGAGGACCCGAAGCAAACGGGTTCTGGGAGCTGAAAGGACTCGCGATCCGGGCTGCACAGGTGGAGAGTTAGAGGGGACACTTAGGCCTGGGATCGGGCTACTGTTGAGGCCCGCTGTGGACCAGTAGGAGGTGGAGGAGCCTGAGAAGATGCCACGACCGGGGAAGAGCTCGTACAGCGACCAAAAGCCGCCCTACTCATACATCTCACTGACAGCCATGGCTATCCAGCACTCGGCTGAGAAGATGCTGCCTCTGAGCGACATCTACAAGTTCATTATGGAGCGTTTCCCCTACTACCGCGAGCACACGCAGCGCTGGCAAAATAGCCTGCGCCACAACCTCTCCTTCAACGACTGCTTCATCAAGATCCCGCGGCGGCCGGACCAACCGGGTAAGGGCAGCTTCTGGGCTCTACACCCTGACTGCGGTGACATGTTCGAGAACGGCAGCTTCCTGCGGCGCCGCAAGCGCTTCAAGGTGCTGCGCGCAGACCACGCTCACCTGCACGCAGGAAGCAACAAGGGCGCTCCCGGGACGGGGCCTGGAGGCCATCTGCACCCCCACCATACCCATCACCCTCACCACCACCACCACCACCATCATCACCACGCGGCACACCATCACCACCACCACCACCCGCCCCAGCCGCCGCCGCCACCGCACATGGTGCCCTATTTCCACCAGCAACCGGCTCCTGCTCCACAGCCGCCACACCTCCCGTCGCAGCCCGCGCAGCAGCCACCGCCGCAGTCGCAGCCTCCACAGCCGTCCCATCCCGGCAAGATGCAGGAGGCGGCGGCCGTGGCGGCCGCAGCTGCGGCAGCGGCGGCGGCGGCGGTGGGCAGCGTGGGGCGTCTGTCTCAGTTTCCACCCTACGGGCTGGGCTCGGCCGCCGCCGCAGCTGCCGCCGCCGCCGCGTCCACCACGGGCTTTAAACACCCCTTCGCCATAGAGAACATCATCGGGAGGGACTACAAGGGAGTGCTGCAGGCCGGAGGATTGCCTTTGGCATCTGTCATGCACCACTTGGGCTACCCGGTGCCAGGCCAGCTCGGCAATGTTGTCGGCTCGGTGTGGCCTCATGTTGGCGTGATGGATTCGGTGGCCGCGGCCGCTGCCGCCGCCGCCGCAGCTGGGGTCCCGGTAGGCCCGGAGTATGGGGCGTTCGGGGTGCCAGTCAAGGCCCTGTGTCACTCGACAAACCAGAGCCTGCCAGCTGTACCGGTGCCCATCAAGCCCACGCCTGCGCTACCACCCGTGACCACGCTGCCGCCAGCTCTGGCAGTCCCCACGGCGTCACAACAGCTGCCCGCTCCTTCCACCGTTTGCGCGGCCGCCGCCTCACCCACAGCCCCTCTCTTGGAGCCCACCGCAGCCAGCACGGCCGACAGCAAGGGAGGCTCGCTGCACTCGGTGCTGGTGCACTCCTAGGGGAGGAGACACCTGCCAAGAGACTGAGTCAACAGCCTCAGAGAGCATCCCAAAGAGGCAAAGTTGGCTTCGCGCAAAAAAGAAAGCATTTTAAAAACTGATCGACAACTCAAACGTGGACGTTCCACTGGTCTGAATAAATGTAACCTCTTGGTGTCTGTGTTTATACTATCTTGTAAATCACATTAACGAATGCCCATTTTCAGGTAAGAGTTTCTATTGTAATAAAAAATCATTAAGTTATGAGGGGGAGGGAGCAAAAATGGCTAGGGAACCTATTTCAGGCAAAGAGGAACTGGAGTTCACCCCCTTCCTGGAGCAAAAGCTGGACGACCTAATCCGGGACAAGAACCACAGAGTGACGGAAATGCAGACCACAAGTTTCAGTCTACAAGGTCTCCTGCGTCCGCGGCCGCCTTCCCACTAAGGAAAACTCGACTTAGATGGTAAGGGAAAGGATGCGTTTTGCCTCGTTATTTCTTTGCTCAGGAAAAAGGACCAGAAAACGGTGACACGAATAAAGTCGCTTTGACGGGGAGGGGGTGTTTAGTGGGAACTTTGGAAAACGGTTACATTTCTCGGCTGTGACCCAGGGTCGAGGAGGATAGTAGCGACAGCTAAAGTAATTAGTTCGCACAAAAGAGAATGGCGGCGGCTTAAAGAGCAAAGCTTCAGATTAAAAAAAAGTAAAGTTCGGGGAGACCCCCGGAGAGAGAGAATAAAGGCGACTTTCCACCTGCGACTCCTCAGTGTATCAATCGGGTGAGAAACCGTTACGCAGTCTGAGAACACAGTTCATTCCCACGACCATTTCCATGTAGACTTTGAAGGAAGTCGCTGGTATCGCGGATTTTTGCTCCTCTCATTCATTGGTATGAGGAGGTCCAGTCACTTCGGGGAGAGGGGCGCGCATAGGGAAGAAGGGCTGCCGTCCGCTTCCTATCTCCCCGCACAAATGAGGAGGCATCGCCTTTGCTCGCTGCGTGTCTTTTCAGGCCAGTTCTTAAGTTGCCGTTTGTGAATAAACTCATCCTGCCGTTGTTGCCTTTCTTGGGTTTTGAGACCCAGGAACAGCACTTTACTGACAACAAACTTATGCAGGAGTGTTGAGTGGCCCTTGCTCCAAGTCCCCTCTGGCCTGTATCCGCGCCACCGCTTCATTCCTATTTGCCAGTGTTGTATCAGGTGTTCATTAAAACGTCTCTCTGGATATATCCATGCCGGTGTGAGGGTGTTCTTTTCTTGGCAGATGAGGCCACCCTTGAAAGTTCTCGCCTCAGTCCTTAATTTCTTAACTTCAGACTTTCAAGAGACCTGAGTTCAGCAACGGGAGTGCCATCTCTGGCGACAGTGTACTTTGCCCGTTCTGCTGCTGGCTCCGACCACCTGTCAGCTCGCTAATTTCTACCCATTTCCATCACTCTATTTTCCTACCTGAATTTCATTCAGTCCAAGCCAACATCAGAGTCTAAAAAAACCCGCAACAGGAAATTTTTCCCTATCACCACAACATTGGCAACATTTTCCGAGGTTGGCAGGGGCAGGTCAGGGCCCCCGCTCTCGGTGCCCACGGAGCAGGTGTGGGGCTGGATTCTGGCTGACCCAGAGCAGCACAGCTGGAAGATGCCACTGCCACTGATGTCGTGGCGAACACTAACTACAGGTGGGTGGGAAGTGCCCCGCGTTCTGGGAGACCTGTTGCTTGCTGGGCATAGGGAACAGAAGTCTGCCTGTGGGGTCTGTTGGTGGCTGGGTGACTGCTTCTTGGGCAGGAGACATGAACCGCCTTGAAGTGCCCTAGCCGGCATTCACAGTCACAACCTCAGGTGCGGGGTAGATGCGGGCAGGGAGGGGGGAACAGCAGGTGAGAGAGGTCTCAGCATGTTGGGTTCAGGAAAGACACACTGGGCCTCTGTGCAGCCCCCTTCCTGTCTCCCCCTGACCTCCAGCAAAATTCCACCAAAAGCCAGTTTTCCTCTGCCTACCAAATCTAAGAAATTTCTCCGACCTTCCGTTAAAAGAACGTAAGGAGACAAAACGGAGAGTTAGTTACTCGGCAATATTGCTGGTGTATGTTCAGGGTAGACCCTAGAAAAACAACAATAACAACAAAAAACAAACCAAAACCGGTGTTTGTGCCCACCCCACTTTACAAAGTTTATTACAGTGTGTCACTAAGTTTTGACACATCTTAGGTAGCTGCCTCAGGTCGATTGGAGAGTTTGTCTAACTTTCCCGTGGATTTTTCTCTCCACTAGTACTAGGCGGTAGAAAGAGAAAAGGGGGCCAGAGACCACACTGATATGGGGGCCAGGAATTATGGGAGACTTTGGAGTCTGCCTTCTTTATCCACTTTCCGATTAGTTGGTGCCTGAAACCCCGCTGGGAGCCTCCTTTAGGGGTTTATAGACCTTTGAACCCGAAGAAAGAGTTCCTGTCTTCTAGCCGGTTCTTCAAGAAAGTATTGCCTCTTCTTTATGGATCAGTCAGAATGGTTCCTGGTAAATATTTATGGTGTCGATGGTCCCAATTCTGGGACCTTGCCTCCAGCCCCAAAAGGAAGCAAACAAGTAGCCAATCTCTGTCATTTCCAGGACCCTTCCTGCCACCAGCCCCTGTTGGGTACCCTTCCTATCTCAGTGGAGAAAACCGTTGGCTTCACGGTTAGAGAAAACAGGAAGGGTTCCTGGGAAGGCAAAGCGAAGTGCATGGTGACTGTGATCAAGTTTCAGAAAGGACCCTGGTGTCCCACGAAGCTGCGCACGGCAGGAAGAAAGGATTCCTCAGAATAAGTAGATGCTAACGGGGAGGGCTGTCCCCAGTTAGACACCTCCTCTATTCCAAGACCTCCCAACTCAACGGGATTGGGCTGTACTGTGAGGGAATACATCCCGATGAACAGTGGCTGCCAGGTCTGGGATCTGGCAGACGACTCATGACACACCTCTGGGACTCTAGAACAGGAAGACCCAGCCCCCAGCGTCTTGCTTTACACCAGGATCAGATTATTATTATCATGTGCCAAAGCAGGCCTGCTTAAAGCCCCTGTGTTTACTTCAAGTGTGTTTTTAGGGGCCAGGTCATTTACAAAATCTTGAGTTTATAGAATCCACTGAAGCTGTTATACAGATAGTACTTAACTGCATGTCACTTTGGTAACTTTCAGTTTAGCATCGGTCTCATCCGAGCCCACAGGCAGCTGCCTTCTACATATTAGAAAACAGAAATTAATTTGAGGCATAGGTGAGATGAAAGAAGAAACTTATAACCTTCTTGGGTTACAGGTGTGATTAAAGGCATCATTTTCTAATGTAGGCCAGGCACTGGGGACAGAACAGTCCACTGTGCTCCCCAGTGACATTGCTCAGCCAGTCCCCACTTAGCTGAACTAATGGAACCCCTGAGAAAGGTGGAAAAAAGGCAGTGAGGAAGGGGAGCTTAGTGTAGATGCCCTTGTCCTTACAGACAGGAAGAAAAATAACTTGGACCTATCAATTTTACTTTATTCCCCTAAAAAAAGATAAAAATGAAAATACTGAGCTACAGGCTGAGAGAGAACGAGGCCACATTTAGTTATGGTCTCAAGGAAAGCAGGCCCTCCTGCAAGGGCCCGTTGGCACAGTTGGCATCTGGCACTTAGGAAGTCTGTCAGCCAGGCTGGCTTGTGGTCAATTATCTCCTTAAGTAATCTGGCATTGGTCCAGCCAGGGAGGACAACTAGTTGCATTCCCAGGAATCTGAGCCAGCTAACTGAAAATGGCACTGTGAATTCCAAACATTTATACACAGGCGGTTGGAAGGCTCCACACATCTCCTCCTGAGACTCAAAGGTGATGTCTGCCAGCTTGGCACAGAACAGGAGTCAGAGGAGAGCATGGAAACAGGACTCCCTAGAGAAGGATCATGGATCATCAAAGGCACAGACTTCCTCTAAGTTCCATTCCCCTGCCCAAACTGCCAATCCTAAAGTACACAAGGTTAACAGAGAGTTTCCACACCTTCATTCCTCAGTGGAAGGAAGAAGGATAGTTGCTCCCGTCTTGGGTTGTAGCCTTTGTGACAAAATCGCTGTGTCTGTTGTTCTGCACAGGATGCAGGGGCAGCACAGAGTTAGTGTTGAAATGGGAAACTAAAAAACAATTACAAAAACCAGGGATAACCCTTGTCAGGGGTTTAAGGACAGAGCGGGGATCCAAATGCAGATGGTAAATCCTTGAATTCTGGAGGGCAAAGCAATCTTTTCAAGTTCGGCATTCCCATGTTGCTCATTCAAAGTATTCCCATTAATATTAGCTTCCTAAGTTCAAGCGCCACTTCTTGCCCTTTGGGGGAGATTGAAGGGTTTTGCTTGGGTTTTGAATTCAGCATTAAACCATTGTTTAAATGGCACAAGTTTGGCAGAACTCCAGATATTTTCTGTCCTAAGCACTTTCTCCCTTTAACTAGCCCCTGTGTGTTTTAAGAAAATTCAAGCCACATGTTGCTCTTTCCTCCTTACATCCAAATGCAATTTTACTGAATTTTAGCATAGTCCATGAAATTCAAATTCTGCGTTTTAATCCGTAATACGTTCCCATGATCTACACAAGTCACATGATGTGCTCGCATATCATCAGGCAGAAAATAAAACATGTGAAAACTGTAGCTGTTCTGCAGAGATATTTTGGTCAACTAAAGAAAGTCATCAAGAGAATGCTATTATCATTATAAAATTATCAAAAAATCAAGAAAAAGCAACATAATAACTCATGGAAATATTTAAGTAATATTACAAAAAAGACATTTTACTCGTGTTTAATTTGATCCAAATAGTTCTTCCCTGTCACAAGTAACAGCCTTTTGTACACACGGGACACCCAGGCTGTGCTCACAAGTCACAGACCCCATTGTGGAGGCATCATTTTTACCATGCATTAGAATGTGTTTTCCCATCTGAGCCACCAGTCTTGTCAGCACCTTCACGGACAGCATGCTTTTACTGGTACTGCAGATGGATGCTCAAAAGAAAGGGAACTGGAGAGAGGAGAGGCAGGCCCAGCTGAACTGCAGTCAACCCAGAAAGGGTTTATAAGCAATGAAATACAGAGATGAAAAAGGGAGGAGGGAGGGAGGAAATAGGGAAGGAAAGAAAGGTGGGAAAGGCAGACTGTGATTAGTACTAGCAAACCAAAAACACATTTCATAAATTATTTTCTAATTTATGCCATTTCTTTGTTTCCACTTTTGAGATATCACAGGCCAACTCTTTAATATATGTGACATTTTCTTTAGTGCCACCGATCTGACATAGTCTCGCCATAAAAACATGATTCTATATCCTTTTAAAATGTTGCTTAGTTTGACAGAATAGCGTTATGTCATTTTCAGTTTCACTTCCTGTCATCTATGTGTTCATCCAACATTTTTGTGACATTAAATTTACTGCGATTTATTTTGTAGGATAAAACTAAGCCCCTGTAGGAAAATAATAAACAATGATGTTCATATACTATGGGTATCCAGGAAATTATAAGTGTAAAATTTTGTTTCTAATAACAAATGTTTATAAAATCCCATAGAAGGAAAGAGGTCTCTAGTATGATCCCAACCATATAATACACATCAAAGCATTACCTGAGAGGAGACATCAAATATGAACAGCTGGTCATTTAGGGCTGTTGAAATGATGTTATCTTCTTTTTATTTGTTATAGATTGGTTGGATTGTCTACTCTCATCATGTTTAAGGCTTATAAAAAGAAAGATAATAATAAAAAAAAATCTAGGCCAGCAGGTGCTGGCACGCACCTTTAATCTCAGCACTCGGGCAGCAGAGGCAGGTGGATCTCTGTGAGTTCAAGGTCAACCTGGTCTACCTAAGAGTCTAAGGCCTGCTTGGGCTACAGATAATGTTCAAGGCTACTCTGTGTAACTTACCTTGTCTCCAAAACTATCTTCAACAAATAGTCAGAAATGCAAACTGCCTGCCAAAATGATTTAAAACCAAAACAGAAAATCAAACCTCGGTTCGCTGAAACAGCTAATTAAACAGAAACTCATGACTTTACCAAGCCATTTAGCTAGTCCCTCCAGCCTAGATCAGACTCCATGCTTTCTACTGCTGTGACAAAATATCACGATCAAAAGCCATTCAGCGAGGAAAGAGTTTCTTTTCTCTAACAGGTCAAAGTCCTTCATTGAAGGAAATCAGGGCAGGAGCTCAGGCAAAAACCTAGAGTCTGAGTCTAAGGCACAATCAGGGAGAAGTGCAGTTTAGGCTCCACCCACAGTGGGCGGGTCCTCCCGCATTGATCCGAGGTTAAGAAAAGGCCCCACAGACTTGCTTGCCTACAGGCCAGTCTTAGGGAGGGATTTTCTTAGTTGAGGTTCTTCCTTCCCAGAAGACTCTAGCTTGACAAAAAACAAAAACAAACAAAACAAAAAACCCAAAAAAATCCAAAACCCTAACCAGCACACGGCAATGAAAGTGAAGCCCAGCCCTACCCCACAGTGTTCACCACACCCTCTTAGCCTCTCTCTGTCTCTACTTCTTAGTTTTCACATCTGTAAACTGGGGAAATAATATCTAAGTTTTATGTAACCAATAAATAAAATCAAATTGGGTAGATAATCAAAATTGAAATCCAAACTTTTCAAAGGCCAGTTGAGAAATATGTTCTTTATTTTCCCCAACAGAATATTTTCATTAATTATCTGGGAGTTTCATACAATGCTGTAGGTGGACTTTTCTGTCCTGCCAGATGACCCCCAAATAACCACACAGAGACTTCATTAAAAATCTCAGCGCATAGCTTAGGTTTGTTTCCTGCTTCACTTATAACTTAAATGAACCCATTTCTATTCATGTATGCGCTGCCCTACCTTTACCTCAGGTAGTCCTTCCCATCTTGCTCACCCTGGGTCTCATGGTGTCTCCCCGAAACTCCTCAGACTCCGCCCTTTTCCTTCCCAGCATTCTCTCTGCCCCGAAAATCCTGCCAGTCATCTCCTTATTAACCAATTAGAGTAATACATATTCACAGTGAGCAAAAGGATTACTCCACAGCTCGGTCACAGATACTAAGTATAATTTCTTTTTTTTCTAAGTATAAATTTCTACAATTAAGTATTTCCTTTAACATTCAAAAATTATTCAAGAGATTATTTTATTTTCAAGAGATTTATGGCATGTATTAAGTAATTCAGGTCTGTTCATTTAAAAGTCAAGGTGAATATAAAACTTCATTTTCTACTGTTTTCAAGTGGAGAAAATATTTTCTTCAAATAGTTTAACCAGACGGTGGTGGCACACACCTTTAATTCCAGCAGTCTGGGGCAGAGGTAGGGCGATATCTGAGCTTGAGGTTTAGCCTGGTCCATGATATATATATCCTGTATATCTAATATATATCCTGTATATCTAGTATATATATATATATATATATATATATATATATATATATATCCTGTATATAGAGTATATATACACACATACAAATATATGTGTATATTTGTACATATATACACACACACAAACATATACATATATCCTTTCTAATAATAGCAAGAGATGAGCATATTTGATTTGCCTTAATAGCTGTGTTCCTGAAATATAAATCACATTTTTATAATTCAAATTGGATAGTGATAGTCCCTGAGCCCCCGTTATGTAAAGAAATTAGTATGTGTGTTAAAAGCAGAGGATGCATAGATCATTCCCCGTTTCCAATAAAAGCAAAAGTGAGTAGCAAGAGAAGGCACAACTGGCTGAAAAGTCATCAGGCAGGCGCATGAGTGGCTGTGTGAACAGTCCGTGGTCACAGTCCACGGTCACAGTCTGTGGTCACAGTCCGTGGTCACAGTTCGCGTCACAGTCCGCGGTCATAGTCCGCAGTCAGTCACAGTCCGCAGTCACGGTGCTGGGAAGAGGTGCAGGCTTTGATTCTAGCCAGATCATCCAAAGTACCAACTTCCTTCCTGGGAAATTTCTTGAGTTGGGCCTCTCCTGTTGTTCGGGCCTTCCCCAGTATTAGTTATCATCCGATCCTCTTTTATTTTATCATTTGATGAAGCCTCATCCTCCCCTCTGCCTGGCAGTTGGGGAAAACCATCCTGCATTTAGATGACTACTTCTTAGCTGAAGGGTTAGCACTGCACTTTGGGACCTTTTAGGTGGACTCAAATCTACCTAGATAAACTGATTAGTTTTACTTACCAGTTTGAAGAGCTCACAGCTGTCTTCACAGCTAAATGAAGATTTACAGCAATGCTGGCCTCCCTGGTGGCAGAGATGGTTCCCCAAACTGCAGGCTTCTGAACTCCCTGAGGTAGTGCTTAGAGAGGGGCTTAGTAAAGGGAGGATGGGATTAACAGTAACATACAGGGCCACACCTTCTGAGACTTCCACAAAATGCAGATCCAGGGGGAAATCTTGGAAGGTAAATTGAGGACTTTTGGTTCTTGTCTTTTTTCCAGCTCTTATTTGAAGAAATTTGTGTGTTCTTTTACACGCACAGCTGTGAGGTCTCTCAGGGAATTTCTTGTTCTTTTTAATTTTTGCATATCAGCCAAAAAGGCCAAGATCTGAGCATCAAGAAGATGAGGAACTGCTGAAGCTCCAAGGTAGGATGCCAACAGCAAGGCTGTGGCTGAAGAGCCTCCAGAGGAAAATGGCAGAACAGGCGGGAAGGAGGGCTTCTGTTTGCAATTGGTTTTGTTATTTCTGTTTGTTTAATTCTCGCTGTGGCTGTGTTTGTACACCCGGCAAAGCTAGTGGACCGCCAGTCATCTCAGTGGTAATGGTGAAATAAATCTTTGTTATATAAAAGAAAAATCAGAAGGCAAACCAGATTCAGTTTTGATCTTTCTAGACACATGTTCTTGGCCAAATAATTTAGTCCTTCATTTCTTTGTTAAGTTAGTCTACATAAGCTGTGTAATTTTCTATGTTTTAAATATTGATAGTGAAAGAAAGGTAGCAAAATGCTTGTACTGAGGGTCACTGTCCTAGGCATGTCTGTGTTAAACTGCTTGAACCTCCACAAATCATTAGAAACCTGGTTGCCATATTACGTTTAATGTGTACAAAAACGGAGGCAGGCGAGTTGGATAATCTGTCGAGAATCACATCACTTGTGACTGAAATACAATTTAACTAGAAAGATCTGGGAAAGAAAAACTAAAATTCTGCAACTTAATTTACACTTCACTATTCCCCTCTGGACCTGGATTTGTTGAGTCTCAGAGGGTAAGAGAACCAGTAACAACATTAACAACACTTGCTGCAAAATCTGACTGTGTGATTCAATCACAGGGTCCCATGAGATGGAAGGAGAGTATCAATTCCAACAAGTTATCCTCTGACCTCTAAATAAGTGCTTTAAGTACACAAACATGCACACACATGCGTGCGCGCACACACACACACATACACTAAGCTAAGATGAAATAAAATTAAAATTCTATGAGAAAAAATGAAGAAGAGTATATTTATATGCTGTATTGCATTTGACCTCACAAAATGTAATTTTGAGTGTGTGCAGGATTTCGTGTGTGTGTGTGTGATATACACATGTGTACAAGTGCCCCACAGGACAGAAAGGCATCAGATCCCTTGGAGCTGAAGTTACAGGCTGTTGTCAGTCACTTGATATACACGCTGGGAAATGAATTCAGGTCCTCTAGAAGGTCAGAGGAGACTCTTCTGAACCATCTCTCTAGCCATCCCAAATGCAAGTATTTTAATTAACAAGGAATGCATAGTTCATATCTTTGAATGAATGTCACTCTTCATCCTTCATGCTTACTCCTTCCCAGACTAGTTTATTCTCTCTCTCTCTCTCTCTCTCTCTCTCTCTCTCTCTCTCTCTCTGTGTGTGTGTGCGCGCGTGTGTACATGTGTGTCTATACCCTCTTTCCTCCTTCCTCCCTCTCCCATTCTTTCCCTTTCTTCCTCTCATTCTTTCCTGGCTGTTGAGTCCAAGGCTTCATGCATGTTAGATAAGTGCCCTAACACAAAGCTACACCTCAACCCATTTGTTTATTTGTTTGTTTGTTTAGAATATGGGATCTCACTAAATTGTCCAGTCTGACCTTGAACTTGTGATCATTCTTCAGCCTCCTGAGTACTCAAATTGCCACTTTTCTGGTTCTTACAGCCACTGTTATTTAACTACTGTTAAAGCAACCCCACTAATCACTTAACTATTAACTCCCTGCATCTCCCAGCTAAAATCCTTTTTTTCTGCTATTGGTTAATATTGCTATATTTATATTGCAAACATGACTAGACATGCACTCTTGTCTTGTTATTTCTGTAGCCTTCAGCAATCTTAACATTGATCTTGATTGCAGCAAACAATTATATTGGTTTTTGATTGAAGTTATGAAGTTCATTTGTTAGAGGTATATAAATTATCTAAAAGCTGACTTTATGTGATCACTGGAGGATGTGGTGATGTGAGGCTTCCTTAGCTTCTGAAATCACCACTCATAGTGTTGTCCTCAACACCATTATGTAATGATCAGGCCATGACTCTGATGATAGGATTTACACACAAAAGATGGAGAACGATGAAAGAAGATGGGAAAGGAGAGAGAAGGAAAAACAGAGAATCTGAATAGTGACAAGTAGAGAGAGTCATGAGTTTATTTAGGTGGTGACTTGCCCTGCAAAGACAGCCAGAACAGAGACAGCCATCGTGATGTCTCTGGTTGATGGATTTCTGCTAGGATGACCCCAGGGCATAGACTCCATCCAGTCAATGTTTGCCAAGCTTCTACTGTGAACTACAAGGGGAAATCCCCTGGACGAACATAGTGTGGGGGGCTCAGTTTGCCTCTCAGGAAGGTTTCTCACCTACCCGAGGACTGGCAAAATCTTGCTGAGTTCTGATGGCCTCAACTCTTAGAACTGGGAAGTGATGTCAGAAAGAAGATCAAGTTCAGAGCTGCCGGCTTTTCCAAATGTACGTTTTACAAAGCTTTGCTATTTTTTTCTCCTAGCACCAAATATGTTAGATTGGATAAACAGGAGGCTGTGGCGAGACACGAGACGGCGCTATCAATAATGCAGTTGTTTTTCACAGGGCACTCCATTACCCTTGTCATTTGAAAATGAAAGGCACATTTTTGTGTGGCACACAGGACAAATTGCTCCAGACGACTCACGCACCTGGGTAACTGATGCCTTCAGCTGGGTGCCTTCAAGTCCTCTTTATTTTGTATGCAGTTTCTCTTCTGTTTCTCTCTCTCTCTCTCTCTCTCTCTTTTAATTTAAGCTTTTACATCTTAACAGAACTTACAAGGCATCTAGTTGTCAGAAGGCCCCGAGGATCATTTGCAGTGATGGTAGGCTTTATCCACTGTAGGGTGTGAAGGACTATGAACTTGTATGGTATTTTCCATGGCTTACAGCTACAGAGCAGAGAACAAGAAAACCTTTCTGGGCGTTGTGAATGAATAATCCGACTTCACCCAATCCCCAGTCAGAAGGCGGCGTGCTTTCTCAACATTGATCTCAGTTCTCAGCCCACAGAAGTCTGGAAAGGGCTGTTGACCTGAGCAACAGAAACACCTGAAGCCCCGAGGCAGAGGCTCCCTCTGAAGAAAAGGAATATTTCATGTGAAAGGCATTTTTTTTCAGGGTTGTTATCAGTTGCCCAAACTCATGAGAGAGTTTGCATTTACTTGAGCTCTGATTGGAGGAAGGGTGTCAAGAAAATGGCAAACATTATAAACCTGTTTGTTTACCAGGCAGTAGGAGCACCAGTCTCTGGAGGACAATGAGATCCCCTTGGCTAGGAACTGGGCCACAACACAATAACGATAGCCGCCAACCACAACTAGCAAAGTGCTTATGCGTCTGGATTATCGATATTTCCATCACCTCACCCTTGACCCTCACTCTGTTTTACCTAAGAGGAAATGGAGACTTCACGAAGTGTCCATCAGGGCCACGCAACAGTAACTGGTAGAAGTTATGAGCACAGGCTTCTTATTTCAGTTTTCAATAACAGACTGTGTCGGCACAAAATTTCATGGCAAGCTTGAACAGAAAATAAGAGCATTGTCTCTACCCACTCACGCAAAAAAAAATCCTGCAAAAGAGAGACACATTCATAATAATCAGTAAATCTGCGTCAGTAAATTATCCCTCAGAGTCTAGAGCTGTCATGGAGTTCACCTTTTGTGGTGCATGTTCTGTGGGCTTTGATAAATATACTATGGCATGTTGTCTACCATCATGTAACCGTACTAAATAATCTCACTGACTAAAACTGTCTTCTCTTTTCCCTATTCATCTCCCCTCCCTTTAATGTTGGGCCAGCACTGATCTGTTCACGGTCTTCTTTGTTTAGTCTTGTCCAGACGTCCAGACAGGTGAGAAGCATACAAGTGTGACTTCTTTTTTCCCAGATTGGCTTCTTTTGCTCAGCGCTATACCTTTAAATTGCACCCATGCTGCTTTTATGACCACATCAAGACTCCTTGATTTTTAGTGTTGAATAATGTTCAGCCATTTGGATAGACCAGCGCTTACGTACCCCTTTACTTATTGAGTATATCTTAGTTCCAAGAGACGATACAACCATCTCTGTCTTTTTTTTTTTTAATGTGTGGCTGTATATCTTCACTTCATCTGGATAAATATCAAGGAATCATATTGGGTCACATGATAAGAGGTTGGGGGCTGGGGACTGAGTCAGTAAAGTATATAGGCATAGCCATTAAATTTGAATCCCCAGTACCCAACATAAAAGCTGGGCTACCCTCATTTGTAACCCCAGCAGGAAGACAGATCCTTGGAACCTGGTGACCATCAGTGAGCTCCAAGTTCAGTGAGTGTCCATGTCTCAAAAAATAAAGTGGAGAACAATTAAGTTAAACAGGTTACATCAGCCTATGGCTTCCATATACTGTCAAACATATGCATACAAACTTGCATACACATGTGCATACACCTCTCTCTCTCTCATCTCTCTCACATGCACACACACACACGCACACATGCACACACACACATACACACACACATACACACACACAGACACACACACAGTCTATTTAGCTTACTAAGAAATTGACAAAAGGTCTTCCAACACAGCATTTTCCATTCCAATTGGTCAAATGAACACATCCTTGTGGCTTTGTATCCTCTCGAGCCATTTTAATAGGGGCACAATTATATCTTAGAATTGGATTAATTAGCAATTTGTGCATATTAAGCATTTTTTCATATCTACATTTGCCATCGATATGTCTTCTCTGTTAAAGTCTTGCTGTTCAGGATATCTAGCAGTCTTTAAATTGGGTTGGGGGTGGTTATCAAGTCAGTAAAGGGTAAAAAATTCTTTTTTTTTTTATTATGGCTGTATCATTGACTTAGGACCATTTGTTGAAAATACCTTCTTTTCTCCATTATATTGCCCTGTTCTTTGTCAGAAACCATATTCATATAGCTGACTATATTTGCATTGGTGTATTTCTTGGTTTTCTGTTTTGTTCCATTGTTGTATTTGTTTGATCTTCCACTGGTACCATTCTGCTCTGACAATTGTGCTGGCTCTTCTGGATTTTCACTTTTTCTATATAAACTTTAGAATAGGTTTGCCAACAATCTACAAAAGAACTTACTGGATTTTGATTATGATTGTATTAAATCTGTATATAAATCTTGTTAAAATGGACTACCATGTTGAGAATATTGGGTCTTTCTTCTCATGACCTTGGGGCACTATATTTTCCTTCCTCCCTCCCTCCCTCCCTCCCTCCCTCCCTCCCTCCCTCCCTCCCTCCCTCCCTCCCTTCCTTCCTTTCTTCCTTCCTTTCTGCATCAGAAAAACATAGCTTTATTATTTCCTCGCTTTTTATGCTTCTAATATTATTTATTTATTTTACATACCAACCACCAGTTTCCCCTTCCCCCTCTCCTCCTGTTCCCCTCCCCCCTCCCATCTTAGCCCCCCTTCCATCTACTCCTCCTCCATTCAGAAGGGGTAAGGCCTCCCACGGGAGTCAACAAAGCCTGGCAGATCAAGTTGAGCCAGGACCAAGCTCCTCCCCCTCGCGTCAAGGCTGGAAGAGGCGTCCCACCAAAAAGAATAGTTTCCAAAGAGCCAGCTGATGCTTCAGAGGCAGGTCCTGGTCTCACTGCTAGAGACCCCATAAACAGGTCAAGCTATACCAATGTCTGGATGTTTTATTTTTTGTGTGAGTTCTTGCTGTGGGTTTTCAAAATCAGAAGTATGTGTTGGATTTTGTCAAATACTTTTTCATAATTATTTTTCTGTTGGGTATGATGAATTACAGTAATTGTTTTAAAAAATCGAACCAGCCTTGCATATCTTTGATAAATTCTATTTGATGATGGCATATGTCTTTTAACACATCAGTGTATTTAATATACCAACATTTTTCTCCAGTTTTTTTTTTATGTCTATGTTTATAAAATACATTGACCTGAATTTCCTTGTAATAAATCTGTCTGATGTTGGTAAGGCTGACCTCTTTTGGTGAGTGAGAAAAACTTTATCCTGCTTTTCTTTTCTGGAAGAATCTATAAAAATCTGATACAATTTTCAATTTATATTATGTTTCTTAAATATTTGCTAGAATTCACAAGTGAAACTCTGAGACAGGGAAGCTGTTGGTTATTGACTCAAGGTCTTCAACAGTCACGGGCCTGGTCACATTGTCTATTGCTTCTTGAGCCAGTTTTATTCCAAGAAAGTGACCATTTCTTCTAGGCTATCAAATTTGGGACTGCAGAGTTAGGTTTAGTTTTGCTTTGTTTTTCTTTGCTTTTCTACACATACCCACAATAAGTAGAGTATATTAGGGCACATGGTAATATTAATGCTCTTTTACTTTATACAATGTTAGGAATTTAAGGGACACTTATATTTTTAAAGTTTTTTTTCTTGTTTCTAATTGTAAGTATGTACATGTGCAGAAGCCAGAGGCGTGGGAGATCTTTCCATTTTCAGATAGCTTCTGCAGTTTCTTTCTTCAAATACTTAAAGTTCTTGTCAAACAGGTCTTTCACTTCCTTGGTTAATGTTACCCCAAGATATTTTATGCTATTTGTGAGTATTATAAATGGTGATGTTTCTCTGATTTCTTTCTCAACACTTTTATCATTTGTATATAGGAAAACTACTGATTATTTTTTGAGTTAATCTTGTATCCTGCCACATTACTGAAATTGTTATCAGTGATATAGTTCCCTCATTGAATTTTTGGGGTCACTTATGTATACTATTATATCATCCACAAATAATATAAGCTTCACTTCTCCTTTTCCAATTTGTATCCCTTTGATTTCCTTTCGTTGTCTTATTGCTAAAGCTAGGACTTTGGGTACTATGTTGAATAGATATGGAGAGAGTGGACAGCTTTGTCTTGTTCCTGATTGTAGTGGGGTTGATTTTAGTTTAGGTTGATTTAATTTGATGTTGTCTGTCAACTTGCTGAATGTTGTTTTTTTATGTTTAGATACGTTCCTTGTATCCCTGATCCCTCCAAGACCTTTATCATGATGAGGCAATGGATTTTGTCAAATGCCTTTTTTGTGTCTAACGATATGATCATATGGGATTATTTTTATTTCAGTTTATTTATGTGGTGGATTACATTGATAGATTTTTGTATGTTGAACCATCCCTGCATCTCTGGGATGAAGCTAACTTGATCATGATGTATGATTTTTTTGATGTGTTCTTGGATTCAGTATGCCAGTATTTTATTGAATATTTTTGCATCAATGTTCATGAGGGAGATTGGTCCATTAACCTCTTTCTTAGTTGCATCTTTGTGTGGTTTCAGTGTCAGGGTAACTGTTGCCTCATAAAAAGAAATTGGCAATGTACCTTCTGTTTCTATTGTGTGGAACAATTTGAGGAATATTGGTATTAGCTCTTCTTTGAAATTCTTATAGAATTCTGTACTGAAACCATCTGGTCCTAGGCTTTTTTTTGGTTGGGAAACTTTTGATGACTACTTCTATTTCCTTAGGGGTTATAGGTCAATTTAATTGGCTATCTGTTCTTGATTTAATTTTGGTATATAGCACCTATTCAAAAAATGGCCCTTTTCCTTTAAATTTTCCAGTTTTGTGGAGTACAGGTTTTTGAAGTATGACCTGATGATTCTATGGATTCTATGTCTGTTACTATGTCCTCCTTTTCATTTCTGATTGTGTTAATTTGCATATTCTTTCCTTGCCTTTCAATTAGTTTGGATAAGGGTTTGTCTGTCTTGTTGATTTTCTCAAAGAACTAATTCTTTGTCTCATTGATTCTTTGTATTGCTTTCTTCTTTTCTATTTTATTAATTTCAGCCCTCAGTTTGATTATTTCCCGCCATCTACTCCTTCTGGGTGAGTTTGCTTCTTTTGTTCTAGATCTTTAAGATGTGTTGCTAAGTCACTAGTGTGAGATTTCTCCAGGTTCGTTATGTAAGCACTTAGTGCTATGAACTTGCCTCTTAGCACTGCTTTCAAAGTGTTCCATAAGTTTGGGTATGTTGTATATTTCATTGAATTCTAGAAAGTCCTTATTTTCTTTCTTTATTTTTTACTTGACCCAGGGATCATTAAGTTGAGCACTGTTCAATTTCCATGAGCTTGTAGGTTTTCTGTAGTTCGAGTTGTTGAATTCTAATTTTAGGCCATGGTGATCTGATAAGATACATGGGCTATTCCAATTTATTTTGTATCTTTTGAGATTTGCTTTGTGACTAAGTATGTGGTCAGTTTTAGAGAAAGTTACATGAGGTGCTGAGAAGAAGCTATATTCTTTTGTCTTTGGGAGAAATGTTCCGTAGATAGTTGTCTATTGAGTCCATTTGAGTCGTGACTTCTGATAGTTCTCTTATTTCTTTGTTAAGTTTCTGTCTGGCAGACCTGTCCATTGGTGAGAGTAGGGTGTTGAAGTCTCCTACTATCAGTGAGTGGGGTTTGATTATGATTTAAGCTTTAGTAATGTTTCTTTTACATATGTGGGTGCTCTTGTATTAGGGGTATAGATGTTCAGGATTGAGACTTGATCTTGATGGATTGTTACTGTAATGAGTATAAAGTGTCCTTCTTCATCTCTTTTGATTTATTTTAGTTTGAAATCTATTTTGTTATATATTAGGATAGTTATACCCACTTGTTTCTTAGGTCCATTTGGTTGGAAAATCTTTCCTCAACTCTTTACTCTGAGGTAATGTCTGTCTTTGAGGATGAGGTGCATTTCTTGTATACAGCAGAAGGCTGGATCCTGTTTTTGTATCTATTCTCTTAGCCTGTGTCTTTTTTGTGGTCACTTGAGTCCATTGATATTAAAAGATATTAATGACCAGTGGTTGTTAATTCCTATTATTTTTCAGTAGTAGTGGTTGTATGTTTCCTTCTTTGGGATTTGCTGGTGGAAGGTTATCTGTTGCCTGTGTTTTTGTGGGTACAGTTAGCTTCCTTGGGTTGGGGTTTTCCTTCTAGTACTTTCTGTAGGGCTGGGTTTGTGGATATGTATTATTTAAATATGGTTTTTCATAGAATATTTTGTTTTCTCTATCAATGGTGATTGAAAGCTCTGCTGGATATAGTAGTCTAGGCTTGCATCTGTGGTCCCTTATTGTCTGCAGTACTTCTGCCCAGGACCTGTCTTTCATGGTTTCCATTGAGAAGTTGGGTATAATTTTTATAGGTCTACCTTTATATGTTACTTGACCTTTTCCTTTGCAGCTCTTAATATTCTTTCTTTATTCTGTATGTTTTACATTTTGATTATTATATGGTAAGGGGACTTTTATTTTTTTGATCCAGTCTATTTGGTGTTCTGTAAGCTTCTTGTACCTTCATAGGGATATCCTTCTTTAGGTTGGGAAAGTTTTCTTCTATGATTCTTGTTGAATATATTTTCTGTGCCTTTGAGCTGGAGTTCTTCTCCTTCTTCTATTCCTACTATTCTTAAGCTTGGTCTTTTCATGGTGTTCCAGATTTCCTGAATGTTTTGTGCTAAAAATTTGTTGGATTTAATGTTTTCTTTGACCAATGAATCGACTTCTATAGTATCTTCAACACCTGAGATTCTCTCTTCCATCTCTTATATTCTGTTGGTTATGCTTGCTTCTCTAGTTCCTGTTCATTTACCCAGATTTTCCATATCCAGAATTCCCTTAGTTTGTGTTTTCTTTATTGCCTCTATTTCAGTCTTCAAGTCTTGAACTGTTTGCTTCCTCACCAATGTACCACCTTCTGAATCTGTACAGCAGTACTGTAATTTCTAGCTCAAACAGTATATTCAGCTATTTCACTGTGCAATTTTGTCATTTTTGTCTTCTGTTAACAGTATACATATTAAGGTCTCTTGTTTCCTGGGGGATAGATCTCTTTATCATTGTATAGCGTTCTTCTTTCACTCTGATAATTTTCTTTGTTTCAATGTCTGCTTTGTCTGAAATTAATAGAGATTCACCAGCTTTCTTTTCATTGATGTTACCATGATAAATAATATTTTTAAGTCTTCTCTTAGTCTAATAAATTACCTTGGCATTAGTGTATTTACCTAGAGTTTTAACTGTAGTTAAACTCTACAGTAGTTGTTCTTCTCTGGCAATAACAAAAAATGTTCTACTCTGCATTACACAATAAGCACTTGGTTGACTTCTGCGATGTAATCTTCAAAGTCACTGTAGTAACAGAATAATGGTCCTCCAAAGACACTTATATCCTGACTTCTGGTGCCTGTGTATGTTTCCTTATACAGCAAAAAGAGAATTAACAGATGTGAAAGGGGAGACTATCCTGAGTTATCAAATCACATTTATTCTTATAAGTAGTGAACCTTCCCAGGTATGGTCAGGGGAAGATGAGAGTGCAGAGGAATGGTCAGAGAGATACTCCATGGCTGCCTCTGAAGATGATGGAAGGTGGTCACACACCAAGAAATGTGAAAAACTAGAAAAAAACCGAGAAAATATAAGTCTTAACTCTATATGATCTTGATTTTATTCTGTGCAACCTTTGCCATCTCTAACATGAAGAACTATAGATTTTAAAAATGGAATTGATTAAAAACACTATTTGTAGTTCTTTCTTTAACAACAATAGAAACAGATAAAGCCATCATTTCTGCTATATTGGCTTTAGATGATGTTCCATCACCTATAATAATGAGCCCATGTTGTTGGTACCTTGGAGTTCTTTTCCTCTGTTATAATTATTTTCTTTCATCAGTTAGATTGTTCTGATCATTTAGCCTAAAAATCTGTTGATTATGAAGTTCCAATAAAAGTAGCTGATCCATAATAAGCACTCCTAAAGGAATTTAGCCATTCCCCATCACCACCACCATCACCACCACTACTATCACTACTTGCTTGGGATAGAATTCCAAAAATGAGTTAAATGATCCCAAAGATGCAAACACTTTTTTTTGTTATTTGATATATAATTTGATGTTCAAAGAGATCCAACAAATTGATGCTGTTTTATATTGCCAGAGTTATGGAAATTATAAACTATGACAATAAATATGTATATAAGAAAGGGTTACTATTAAAGCTAGTGTCCTGACTTAAGATCCTCAGAATGCCTAGAATATCTGATGATTTTTTACTCCATCTGTAACTGTCTGTCATCTTGCATATGAGTTCCCAAGTTAAGGAGTATCATAGATTAAAAGCATTCATAATTCTCCAGAGAAGCCATGTGAAAGGCTTAAAAGTCTTCCAGAACACCAATACAGTTGTGCGGGGAGAGGCTGAGCATATGAACACCCCCATTCTATTTCACCCATGCTCTGGACTACATGTTGGGCTTTCTGCCTCACCACAGCTCGTAGAAGCATGATGGCGTGAAGATGAGTGGGGCAATGTGTCCTGTAATCCCAGCACTTAGGAAGTGGGTACCAGAGTCTTTAGGTTGAAGCTATCATGAGCTTCATAGTTAAACCCTGCTGAAAAGGAGGAATAAGGTGCGAAAGAAAGGAAGGGAGGAAGGGAAAGGAGGAGGAGCTTCTGGTGGAGGAGGAAAAAGAGGAGGAGGAAGAGGAAAAAAGAAGGAAAGGAAGAAGAGAGAGAGAGAGAGAGAGAGAGAGAGAGAGAGAGAGAGAGAGGAGAAGGCCAGAAGAGAGAAAGGAGAGAATGATTATGGAGTTGAAACTGAGGTCAGCATTACTGATCTTCTTCTTTTGACTTTCCATTACCTCTTCAAATACATTCTTGGAAGTGGTACACATTATCAACCTTCCACTGACAACAACATGAAGGTGTATCAGCAAGAAACTCAACTGTTGACACAGCTGAGTAGTCTTGCAATAATTTGCAGGATACAGTTGTAGATGGAGAACAAAATAAAATGATGAAACTAATTACTCCCAAAATGCTAGGGGAGAGTTTTAGGTTTGAGTTATCAGAGTTTCTTCTCTTCTCTTCTCTTCTCTTCTCTTCTCTTCTCTTCTCTTCTCTTCTCTTCTCTTCTCTTCTCCTCTCCTCTCCTCTTCTCTTCTCTTTTCTTTTCTCTTCTCTTCTTTTCCTTTATTTCCTTTTCTTTTCCTTCTTCCTTCCTTCCTTTTCTTAAATGGGTCTGACTGTATAGCTCTGGCTGGCCTGAAACTTGCTATATAGACAAGCTGGCCTCAAACTCACAGCAACCCATCTATCTCTGGCCTTCCCAAGTGCTGATTAAAGATGTACCCCACCACACATGGCTAGAATTTTTTAAAGTTCTTTATTTGGGGGAAGTACAGTAGAATATAGAGTTCAAGATTTGCTATCCAGGCATCTTACTGTGTGACTTGGTTGTCTTCTATAAAGAAAAATCTCTCATTAGACCTAAGACTTTTACCCTGCAGTTGCTCAGATGAAGGGAAATTGTCCTAGGTCATCTTTCTTGGAAACTCAAGACTTTCTAATATAGTCTGATAAAAGTTTTTATAACTCAAGATGAGCAACGACATTTTCAAAAATAAAGTTCAAAACATTTGTAGGCGTTGTCTATATCTACTTTTAACCAAGTATGAATTCATTACCAGAATTATTAGATAATAAAATCTATCCTTTTTTTCATTTCTGTAATAAAAATGATTAAACCTCTTGTTGCATCCATGCTGTCTAACCACAGAGCCTTTCCCCTTAACCTTGATGTCACACGATGCCCCATTCAGCCACTAGAAAGGTAGTAATCATCCTTGAAAGAACATCACACCAGAGCCCTGTTCATCACTCCCAGCTAAGCAACCATAGCATCTTCTGCAAGAGCTTCTGAGTTTTATAAAATGCCTCATTCTTGCCCTGGGCATAAACACCAAAGAGGGGGGTTGGTGAGGAAAGAAGGGGGGCTTCACTCCACTGCAAAACTGATTAATTACAATTAGAAAAGGCAAAAAGGTCCCTTTCTGAAACTTATGCTTGGGGCCCTACACTGAAAACTAGTCATTGAGTTCTGTCTTTTGAAGGGGAAAGACAATTCATCACTAGAAAAGAACATTTTCTAGAACTCAAACCTTTCCATGGCAAAACAGAGACATTCTGTGATGTAAAATTTCAACGTGAAGCCTCTGAGACTTCTTACCTATGAAAAGAACTAAACATACTGAGAGATGAGTATTGGAAGAACAGTACAGACGGCAACTGTAGCTCTGCCACTCAGACTTCATAACCATGGTACCTAGACTTGGTACCCAGACATTATCTGACGATGCTTTTTTCTTCTTAAAGTTAGTAACAAATATCTGTGGTTATAGCAAAGTATCACTAATACACATGGTAATACATCTCTTTTTTTAGGGGCTTAATAATCCTTAATCCTTTCTTCTGACTCTGCCTCCCATATGTTAGAATTACAGGCCTGTGCCATCACTGTTTGTTCCTAATTTAAACCTTTAGATCAAGGTAATAGAAATCAGGCAGAGTGAATCTCAGACTGCGGTTGCAGGAGCAGAGGAGTGAGGAGAGGGATAGACAATATATGAGTCTGGTTGCCCTTGGCAGATCCAGCCAAAAGAGAAGCATTTGGAGCTATAAATTGGGAATCTTGGAATAGTGAGAACCCACAGGATGGGTATGCATTGTGGCCAAGTATTTCTTAGAGACAAGATTATTACGTATACAACATTCCTTCTATGTATGCTTGCATGCCAAAAGAGGGCACCAGATCTCATTATAGATGGCTGTGAGCCACCATGTGGTTGCTGGGAATTGAACTCAGGAAGAACAGTCAGTGCTCTTAACCTCTGAGCCATCTCTCCAGCCCCCACTTCACCAGTTTCTAACACATGATAGTCATGCTGAAAAACAAATTTCTCACAGTCTGAATAACTTACTTGCATGCGTTTTTAAACACTGGATAGGCTAACTTTCTTAAATGCCTTTGAAAGTAAAAATAAGGACACTTTTGATTCAGCATAACAAATGGATGGTTGGCTTTTATCACATCTAACAAAATAAGGGACGTGTATAAATAAAAGATGGAGGGATTGTGTCAAGAGGCTGTAGTAAGGTGGGTCTACTTAGACTTCCACACCATTGGGTTTCTTACACCTTTTTCTTAGGTGAAAAGATGAGATCTATACTAACTACCACAAAATGAAGACTTGCCCTTTAAGTAAGGAGGTGATTTCCTTTCTCTATAAACTTGAATAAATATGAGGAGGCTAAGACTTCATCTACGAGAAAGTCATTGTTCAAAATGGAATATAGTGGGTGGCAAGATTACTATTGATTGGCTGCCTTCTACCTTTAAACACACACCAGCGATAGGATATTGATGAGCAACAATTCAGACACCACGTGATGACAATCAAAAGCACGAACATGCATGAGGCCTCAAGAGCTGTCCATAACTGCGAAACCTAAGCAGTTACGCCTATCAAACAAAATCTTAGTACCTGATAGCACCTCCACCATTAAGCATTTTGTTTGACCTGGCCCACAGAATCAATAAGCGATCTCCTAGGGGCTAAAAGAGACTGAAGCCACATCACAGAGCCTGCTGGGTCTGAGCTAGGTCCTCTACAGTTATATCACGGTTGTGTAACGTGGGGTTCCTTTGGGAACACCACTCCAGTAGGTGTGGGAGATGTCTCTGACTCTTTTGCCTCCTTTTGGGACCCTTTTCCGTCCTACGGGTTGTCTCCAGCCTTGATATGAGTGTGTGCCTAGTCTTTTTTATCACTTGTCATGCCATGTTTGGTTGATACCCCTAGGAAGCCTGTTCTTTTCTGAAGAGAAATAGAGGAGTGGATCTGAGGGACAGGGGAAGTGGGGGAACTGGAGTGAGTGGAGAGAAGGAAGGCCCTGGTCAGGATGAAATGGATGAGAGAGAAATTACAAAAAAAATTAAATATAAATGTTTTATTTTTCTAGTTTGAGTCTACAAAGCATGAAGGAAGAAAAAGAAAAGATAGCTTTTGCCCAAAATCGCACTAGGTTTGATGCTATTGGAATTTTCTAATAGTCAGACTGTTATAATCTAGGTCCCAGCACTTCATTTTGGCCCTTGGGAGATTAAGCAGCCACTTGAATGCTGATTTAGTGCTTAAAAGCTAAAGACTTTAAAAGTCATGGGCTGGAAGCTTGCAGAGGTTTAAAAATAAATCTTCCTTACTGTGATGCCAGGAAACACAGCTGCATATATATTCATTAAAAGGCCAAGGTTTGTGGTCATCCCAAACAACTTCCATAACCTACAAAGTGATGATGCCTTCAAATGTGCTTCAGTAGCCACCCGCTGGTCCATCCACAAAAAACATTTTCACAGATCCTTTGCTGTGAACCCACATGCTCCATGTTCCTTGGTACAGAATGGATACAGGTAGTATAGTTTGTTACTAGACAGGAAGTTTGAGTCTCAAATAACATAAAGGGAAAGTTTTGTTAGCGGTGACGAAGTTACAGATCACTGTCCCACATAACTACAGGAGAATCTGTTGTAGTTCTTGTAGATGCGACAGGAAACCTCCTTAAAATATCATTAAAGAACCGTCCCACATCACGGGCCCGAAGAGGAAGGACTTAATGTTAATTTGCAGATCAAAACTAGTGCACGCCTACAATTTATTAGCACATTAGGCAAGGCAAGGCTCTCCCCCTCAGTTGTCCCTACCTCAGGAAGCCAGGGCCTTCTCACAGCCTCCCTCCTGTCATCAGCCAGCCCCCAACCCCTTTGCACCTGGACCCTGTTTTTGTGTGTGTGTGTGTTATGAAGAGGGGTTATTTTGCCACGGCGAGAAGGACTTTCATGACTTCAAACATGGACACTAGATCAAGTTTTTATCTTCCTTCATAATCCTGTCTTTGATGTCACCAGCCTGAAACCTCTCAGAAGAAAAGCGGAGAGCTCTGAAAGGAGGCCCAGTCAATTTAGCCCTGTAAGTGCTGCCGCCCTCATTCGCCTGGGTAGCGTTTTCATTGTCTTCTGCTTTGCATCCTAAAGGAGGGCTTACACCAGGCAATTATGAATGGCCCCTCTGAACAAACAATTGAAATTCACAAGTTGCGGAGTGTGGGGAGACAATGTCTGAGCTGGAGGTGTGAGGGCAGATGTGTTCCCTTGGGCATTATTAAGGTGGCAGGCTCTTCCCACAGGAGCATATTGGGCTTACATTAGTTTTAATGGCAACTAATCAGGTAAACGGTTTGTGCTGGAGACAGTGATCTCAGGAAGCAAGCCTCACAAAGCGGTCGGGGAGACTGGGCTCGTTTGATATGTGAAATAGCAAATTCTCCATAAAACACGGGGTGCCAACATGGACACCCGATTTCAGAAATAAGGGTGGAAAATGGGTTTAATTTCTGCGGGGAAGAAAGCTCTGCTGAGCTTTGTTTCTTAATTCTCAGAGTTTATTATTATTTTTTTTTATTTCCACCCAGAGGACAATGTCGCCCACCCAGGAGACCCCAGTGAATGCTGGAAAGCAAGCATATTTGCACATGTGCATTCATACCCACACCCCCTTCGCTGACTAATTATGAACTAATTACTCCAAGCCAAATTCTGCCCTCTCCCGCTCGGTGTGCTCTCCAAGGAAAAGATCTGTGCTGCTGTCTAGAAGACCAGACAGGATTCACGTTAGCAGGAGCATTGTTGTAAAGTAGAATTCAACACGTACCCAGTAAATCCTGTTCAGTGATTTTTGTGTGTGTGTTTGTTTGTTCGTTTGTTTTAATCTCTTCATAAGGTGAGGGGATGTTGATCTCTGAGGTTGTGTGATCACTTGGGGTCTAAATCAGTCCTAGTCAAGTCCTTGTGAATAAAGAAAATGTTTATCACCAGTCTGTTTTTAAGGAAAGAGGGAGGGAGGGAGGGAGGGAGGGAGGGAGGGAGGGAGGGAGGAAGGAAGGAAGGAAAGAAGGCAGTTAACAGTTTTACCATCCCCCACCCCCTCCTTATTTCTGGCATCTACAGGCTTACAGTGGAAAGGAAACGCTACCTGTATAAACTACGTGATGTCAGCATTTACTGATAACAATGTTGAGTCAGAATTCTTGGAAGATTCCAGAATTCTCTAGCTATTCCTGTCTGGAAGTCTCCCATGTTTTCCCTTCCAGATTAGCCACGGAGACCAATTTTAGATTAATGAAAAGTAATATTTGAGTTTCTCGTGTAAAATCTGTTTTCTCTTTTTTTCTTACAGAAATTCTTTGCATTGCTAAGAAAATCTCAAAAATAAACAATGGGGCTGGACTTGTAGGAATTTCTCTCCATAGATTTGCCTGTGTGCACACAGATAAGCAAAGATAAACGGGGCAGAGCAGGTGAGTTCTGAAACACGATTCCTTGTCCTAAACTGAGAAGAACGTAAGCTTCTCTTTACAGGACCGGTTAAGCAAGCATGTATGCCTGTGAGATGAAGTGGCCTCTAAGAATGGGTTAGATCCTATGCTGGTTTAAGGATTTTTCACACCGGGACACACTGTCAGGAGAAAAGGGTTATTCCGGCTCTTGGATTTGGAGGTTCCTGTCCTCTGATCTGTTGGTGTCGCTGATTTGGCAAATTGTGCCGTAGCTGGGCTGCTCCCGTCAAGAGAGCAGAATAAATGGTGAAGTCATAGTCTTGCAGCGTCCTTCAAGGACACACTTCCAATGACATTAAGGCTCCTCAGTAGACCCCATCTCTTAAATGTTACATGTCTCTCAATGGCAACACCAGTCGTGGAGACCATGCCTTCAACATAGGACCTTTTGAGGGACATTTACAATCTAAAGCTATGGTAGAGTTCCCTAAGAGTACTGCCAAATTTAAAATGTTAGAGAATTTAGGTTCTTTTAGCACTCAAAATATCTTGCAACATATTTGTATAAATTCATCCAACTTATATTTCTTCTTCCACCCTGCGCCGCCTTTGCCAGGTTCCCTTGTCTGCTTTCCAATCAGTGCAGCGATAGATAAAAGCCTGGAGATATTTGTAGGAGATGAACATGTGAGATACATTGTTGAATTTTGAGAAGTCGTGTATGTGATAGTATTTACCTACAGTATGCGTTGTAAGTGTCTAAAACTACTCACAGAGCTACCCGGAAGCAATTGGAAATAGTCATTAACTGTTCTTTCTTATTGTTTTTGAAGTGCGCAGTCAGGCATGGCTCTAAGCCTAGCTCCTAGAAGACAAAGGCAGACAGATCTTGAATGTGAGAATACCCTGGCCTATGTAGTGAAATTTAATCTCAAAAAACCAAAACCAAACAAACAAACAAAAAACCAAAAAAAAAAAAAAAACCAAAAAAGTCTTATAAAAAAGGATGGTAAAGTGCTAAAGGATTAGATAAAGGGAAGCTAAGTGAGACCACGAAGTAAAGAAAATCCTGCTGGTGTACGTAGAGCTGTTGCTGCAGCCTCGGGGATTCTTAACCAATACAAAACACGCCTAATTGTGCATAAAACACGAAGTGAGTTGTCTGCACAATAAAGAAGAGAACTCATTTACTTTGAGACAAAAGGTGGGGTCAAGTGTCATCTGGATTTGATTCTGAAAGGCAAAACCTTTTGAGATCCTCAGTATCTCTGGGCCAATGGGAAGAACTCGGGTTGCAAAGAACCAGAACGTGAGCTGAGTTCAGACTTTCTACACGTGCACAGCTCTGAATTCCTGCTTAGGGAGTGGTGCTAGCCACAGTGGACAGGTCTTCACACCTCAGTTAACCCCCACAGGCATGCTCACAGGCTAACCTAACTCCTACTCTGGCTGATTTCTTAAAATAACAGGGGCATACAGAGACACTGATGTTTGTCAGCGTGGTTATCAGGCTCCTGAAATAATGGACCTCAAAGAAAGAAGAATTTCCCCAGGAATCTCATGCTGAGAGAAGAAAAAAAACCTCATCCAGAGGGAAAATTTGTCTCCCTGAAAGAGATTTCATACAATTCTGACATTTTCCAGACCACCTTACTGGCTGAGACAATGATGGGTAGGTAGAGGGTGGGACCACACCCAGCTGTTTAGATGTGCACACGTATCTTTGACACCCTATTTCAACCTTTATTTCCCTTCAGAACCCCAGTGGACTTGGAGGAGTCACTGGATTTCTTTGTCCGTCCTCCTAATGAGGCCACACTGGATAAATCTCCTATTTTTTTCTTTTCACTTTTAGTTTGACTCTTTTAATCAGCTTACTAAAGATTGGTGGCCCACTCTGACTTAGGGCACAGGTCGTGGCCCCCAACTTTGATAACAATTCTAAATTGTAATGAGTTGATAATTGACACTATCACATACACTCTTATTAGGTATCAGGAAATGTAGGACACCGGCCTTTACATATGAGAATGTGTTAGTAAGCAGATCACCTACATTCTTCCACTGAAGGCAGGCTTTGGTTCTCTCAGCATCAAATACACATAGGCCATGAGGCTGCAGGTCCCTGGTGGATAAGCTCTCTGAAGTTCCAAGTCCTTTCGGGCATAGGAAGGATACTACTGTGCTATTTAATATGCACACAAATTACTTTGCAAAAATTCAGATTCTCATCCAGGAGTAAGAGATGCAATTCAACCTTTGATTTCACTTTCTTATCCACCTCTCCAGCAATGATGAATATCCTAATGGTCCTTGCCTATCAAAGGCATTTGTATTGAGTATGTATCTCTGCCGTTGTAGGCTGGTCGAATGTCCTAATTGAACAACATCCCAAAGGCATCCACTTTATCTCTACTACAGTTCAAAGCCAGCTCATACAAGCCCTTAAGAGCCAGTTAAGTTTTCAGGCCATTCCCAAGGCAATTGTTCCTGCTATTTGTAGGTTAAAATTAGCTAGGTTGGGAATATGCATACCACAGAAATCAGAACATGCTGATTGTCCTGAGAAGTGGTTCAGTGTGTCTCCCTCTGCTTGTTACACTCAGCTTTCAATACAGCCTGCCAGGCATGCACCCAAAGACTAAGATCTTTGGGTCCTTTGAAGATTTATGTACCTGGTGGGGGTAGAGACTTCAGAGGATGAGGGTATAGAGATAATAACCTCTGAGGGGAAATCAAGCCAGAATACAGGAAGACATATTAGTATTAAATGTGACTATAATTATTTAATTGTTGAGAATTTATGGTATAAAAATATTTTAGAATGCTTTTTAAAACGTTTCTTAATTTTTATTTTATGTGCATTGGTGTTTGGCTGCATTAATATCTGTGTGAGGGTGTTGGATCATCTGGAACTCTGACAGCTAGTGAGGCTGCACATATTTTTTTTTTTTACATTTTTATTGCTCACTTGTGTTTCATCTTTTCAGAACTAGCAATCCATTTCTGTGACTCCGTTTCCTTAGCTATTTTTTTTTGTTGGTGGTGTTATCTTTTGTTTTTGTTTTATTTGTTTTGTTTTATTGAGATAGGGTCTCATTATGTACCCCTGGTTGGTGAGGAACCCTCTCTGTGAATCAGGCTGGCCTTGAACTTTCAGAGATTCACCCGCCTCTGTTTCCTAAGTGCTGGGATTAAAAGCAACCCCATCCAGTTCTCTAGATTCCGTACATTAATTCTTTGTTAGGTAGTAAAGATTTTCTCCCATCTACAAGCTGTCTTATTTCATTCAGTTAATTGTTCCGTTTGCTGTGTAGAACCTTTTTAAGTCCCACCTGTCGGCTGCTGAGCTTGTTTCCTGAGGAGTCAGTGCTATTCAGGAAGTCCTCGCCCGTGTGTATCTCTGGAAATGTTTTCTACTTTTTTCCTCAGACAATTGCGGAGCTCGAGCTTCCAGGTCTTAAACCAATGTCTTCAATCCATTTGGAGTCGATCTTTGGTGCAGGGTGGGCATTTCATTTTTCTCTCCATAGTTTTCCAAGTGCTGTTTGTTGAAGAAGTGATCTTTTCTCCAGTGTTTCTTTCTTTGGAAACTTTGGACTTTGGTTCTCTGGTGTCTTTTTATAGGTTTACTTCATTCATTCATTGATGGACCATGTGGCTGACTCCATATCCTGGCTACTACTGTGAATAACACAAACATGTCATTGCAAACGTCTCTTTGGGTTTGTTTGTTGGTAATCTTATTTATTCACTTTTTCTTTGTTGCCTATGCTTTCAGGCTCATATAGAAAGCAATCTTTGCCCAGGTCAACATGTTTAAATATTTCCCTTGTTTTCTTCTTATGTTTTCAGTTTCTAGCCTTATATGTAAGTTTTAAACTGGCCTTCAGTTGATTTTGGTAACTACTGGAAGGTTTCATTCTGCATGTAGATAGCTTTCCTACTTGCATCATTTGTTGAAGAGACTCTCCATCCAATTGGATGAAATGTTTAAGGTCATTTCTGGGGTTTCCATTTTATGCCATTGGGTTATAAGTCTATTGTGTGCTAGTAATGTGCCGCTTTTGTTATTGTAGCTTTTGTAGTGTATTTTGACTTCAAATCAAAAAATGCGATAGCTTCAGCCAACTTTGTTCTACTTACTTGAGACCACTTTGGCTATTGGAAATCTTTTGTGGTTTCATGTAAAGTTTATCTATTTATGTGAAGAATAACAGACATTCTCATGTTAATAGAAGTTATCTGAATATCTGAACAACATTATTTATTCTCATCCATAAACACGAGATATCTTTTTTATTTGTATCATTTTATTTCTTTCATCATTATTCTGTATATTAATTATAGAGAATTTTCACTTAATTAAATTTAGTCCTACATTGGTTTGGCATGTGTGTGTGTGTGCATGTGTGCTTAAAAAGGGATGGTTCTTTTTATTTCTTTTTCAGAAACCTGGTATTAACACACAGCAACTCTACTAAAGTTTTTGTGTGTTGGTTTCATGCCCTGCAACCTTACTAAACTTCCATGTGAATTTCATCAGTGTTTTGATAAAATCTTTAAAGTGTGCCACATATAAGACCACGTTGTCTATAAACAAAGCAGTTTGACAACCTCCTTTCCAGTAGAGATGCCCTCCCTTCTTTTCTATCTTCTGTATGCTCTGCCCATGAATTCCAGTGCTATGCTGAATAAAAATGATGGCCATTTTTGTCTTAAAGGATGTAGCATGTAAAAACACCTTTGGATGAAAACAATGCTGTTTGTTGTATTATGAGTTGGAAAACATTATGATTATATTACTTTTATTTTAAAATAAGAGTTTTCCCTTTAGGGTCAATCTTATTTTTATATCTCTCAGAATCTCTTACTTATGGGATTATTTAGTTTTGTTTACAGTGTTTTGTTTATTCTTTGAGAATTTCATACAATATATTTTGATCATATTCTTTACCCTCCTCCAATTCTTCCCAGATCTTTCCCACTTCCTTATACCTTCCCAACTTTGTTCTTTTTCTCTCTTAGAATGAAATAAAACACACACACACACACACACACACAATCAAATTTGTGTTGACTCCTCAGCATGGAACCTGTCCCGAAGTCTAGTTGACATATTTGGATATGTCATTCCATTGGCAAAAACTAGAGGTTGTTCCTCTCCCATAAGCTACCGATTGCAAATATCTTCGTGGGTGAGGGTGGGGCTTCGTGCCCACTTCCCTTCCTCTATGCTGGGATTTCTTCTGGCTTGAGCTACTGTGGGTCTCGTGCATACTGTCAGTCTCTGTGAGTTCATTTGTGCCTCTGCCCTTTTAGGTCTGGAAAACAATGTTTTTCTGGAGTCATCCATTACCTCTTACCATCTTCCACACAGATCTCTGAGCCTTGAGGGGAGGTATAAAGGAGACACCCCACTTAGGGCTGAGTACTCCTGGCCCTCACTCTCCATTTGCTATCCGGTTATGGATCTCTGTGTTCATTACTGTCTACTGAAAGAAGAAACTTCTCTGACAAGGGTTGAGCAATTCAGTGATCCAAAGTTCTGGTTGGAACTCTGGTTTAGACTCCAGTGCTTTTGAGACAGAGTTTTATCATATATTCCAGGCTGGCCTGGAACTCAAAGATCCTTTTTCCTCAGTAATCCAATTGCTGTTACCACAGGCTTGCAACCACCATGCCATCAAAGGAACTTCTTTAGATATGTATGACAATATATCCCAGGACAAATAATACTTGAGTTATTCAAAAATAAGAAAGTGTGAGAAGCAAATTGGTTGTATTCCTAAAGCATCTTGACGTTTAGAACTCAGCATCTCTGAATCACTCTTTATCAAAGAGTCAATATTTGATTCCACTAAACAGGCTGCGATATTGTTACAGTAAAACTTCTCCAAAGCATTATAGAATAAAGCGCATTTACAATGGTCTGGATGCATTTCACCATGACATGACCTAGAAATTCAAGTTAAGTACTTTTAATTTCAAAAGGAAGTTTACCTGATTCAAGGCTTTTTTTTTTTTTTTGTAAACAAGCCTTTTTCATCTAAAAACCATAAAATGGAATGGACCATCTTTGTAACTCTCCAACCTCAATGTGCCAATAAATGGCCCCTTAGGTGCCCCTGTATATTGTTACAAAACCTACATCCTTTTCACCTCCTTTATAGTCCCCTTTTACGGCTATTAATTTTTAATTCTAGAGACATAGTCACTAGACATAGTCACCATTTCTTGTTCTCTGGTGGGAGATAAATATGATTTAGATGCTGTTTTATGTATGCTTAGGGCTGATGGCTCTGATTGTGTCTATTCCCCAAGAGAAAAATTGCCGGTTCCCACAACCCTTTCTTTACTGGCCATAAAGCAAATATTAAACAATGGCAATAAGCTATGAACCTCCTAGAGTGCTTCAATTTTTAATTAAATGATTGCTGATAAAATATGACCCAATACAGTTTGTATAGAGAACTCACATGACAAACCTTTGTGCTGACCATAGGTACCGCTTAGCCTCTTGGGACCTAGTGCACATACAGAATCCCAGCTCTTACGTCTTGAGCCCTCTTACAGCTTGTAGACTTCTGATATGAGAGCACAGTGGCTTCCCAGGTTGAGTTCCCTATAAACTGAATTTCAGATATTAATCCACCCACTTATGAACAGTTGATTTTTGACAAAGAAGCTAAAATACAATATAAAAAAGAAAGCATCTTCAACAAATGGTGCTGTCATAACTGGATGTCAACATGCAGAAGAATACAAATAGATCCACATGTATCCCGATGCACAAAACTCAAGTTCCAAAACAATCAAAGAGTTCAACATTAATCCAGTCACACTGAGCCTCATAGAAGAGAAAGTGGGAAGTAGCCTTGAATGCATGAGCACAGGAGACTACTTCCTAAATATAACACCAGTAGCACAGACACTGAAAGCAACAATTAATAAATTGGACCTCCTGAAACTGAGAAGTTTCTGTAAGGCAAAGGACACGGTCAATAAGAGAAAACAGCAGCCAACTGAATGGGAAAAGATCTTCACCAACCCCACATTGGACAGAGGACTGATCTCCAAAATACATAAAGAACTCAGGAACTCAAGGCACCAAAATTCCAAATAATCCAATTTAAAAATGGGGTACAGAACTAAACAGAAAATTCTCAACAGAAGACTCTCAAATGGCTGAAAGACACCTAAGGAATTGCTCAACATCCTTAGCCATCAGGGAAATGCAAATAAAAATGACTCTGAGATACCATCTTATACCAGTCAGAATGGTTAAAATCAACAACACCAGTGACAGTGACAGTTTTAAAGTGCATGTCTCTAGGATGAGCTAGAATTGCTAGAAGCAACCTCCTCTTAATCACTCATTGTTTAAAGAAAGATGGTCCACTCAGTGTTGTCTGGTCCATCCTCCACAGGCTGCCAGGGAAGGGGTTGAGAATCCTCTGAGTTAATGTCTACTTTTTTCTGCATGCTTTTTAGATTTTTTTTAAAAGGAGAATAATTTGATTTTTTTTTTTTTTTAGAGAATTCTCTTCTCAAATTCTCACAACCTGTGACTCCTTCAAAGATGAAATTTTTTCTTTGTTCAGCATGTTCAAAGAAAAATGTCCAGGCACATTAGTGCACAGTTAAGAGGTAAATCGCAGTTGGGGGGTGGCCACCTAACTGTGCTCCTGACTGCGACAGTGCAAACACACTCTCCATTTTTGCCTTGTCTAGCTTTTACCAGGTTGAGTGAGAGCTTGCATCAGATGCAGAGTTTTCCAAAGACTGGCTAAAATTAATATTTTGCAAAAACTCATCAAAATTGACTTTGTAAATCTTTAGTTTGTTAACTTCAAGTATTCTCATTGACAGCACACTTTTTCACCCCAGCACTCACGACAGAAGCAGGTGTTTCTCTGTGATTTCACTGTCAGCATGGTCTACATAACAAGCTCCAGGGTAAGACCCCATCGCAAAACCAAAATGGTCATTCTGGGCATTACTCGCATCTTCTGGAGACCCGTGCTTTTCAAATTTCAGTATCCACCCAAACTACTAAAAACCCCATGCTTGTTAAAAGTGCAGGCCGGATGTGAGGTTCAAGATTCTGCATGCTGCCTAGTTCCCAGGTAAGGGCAGGGCTTGAAACCCTGCTGGCTCTTGGTAGCACTGGGAGAGGTTCTGAGGCTTCCATGCATTGAACACACGTTATTTATTGGATCACAGCACAGAGTTGTAAATGCTGCCGCTGATGTCATTCCAGCTTTTCCTTTGGTGATGAATATATCCTCTGGGAATGCTTGTAGCCAACAAAGAGGACTGTAAACTGAATGACAGGATGAAACAAGCATAGGGGAGAGTGATCCTAGAAGGATCTGCTGTGCCCCCACTCTTGGCTGTCACTCTTGATAAATGGCTCTATGCAGAAAGGTTGGACTCGATGGCAGCAATGACTTGCAATTAAACCCTCTATGCATCCTCAGCCCTGCTCCTCATTAGCATACCGTTCATAACATATACCATAACTACATAATACATGGCATATCTGGGTGGGGCCAATCTTCATTTTGGTAGATGGTACAAACATTGGAGTCTAGCTCTCTAGACAGGGAATTTAATTTTATATCTTAAAACTTACCTTTTGGCTTCATAACATCCACTTGAAACAAAACAGGAGATATATATCACAAATTAAAATGAAAAGTGTAGAAACAATGTCATCTTCACCGAAGCTATCTGCGCATCGTGTTCCCCATTCCTTTATTCATCTATTCCTTCGACAGCATTTACTGAGTCTCTACAATACGTCAGGTATAGATTTGGGTTGTAGGATAAAGCCATGAACAAAACGTAACTCCCGTCCTGCCCTGGTTTATATAAGCAGACTAGAACTCAGCAGGCAAAGGAAACAACAACAGCAAAAATAAAGCAAAGGAAGGATGGAGACATTTCCTATGGGAAAGGTGGTTGGTGATGACCACAGGGTGGCCAAAGAAAGAGAGAAGGGGTATTCTGGTGTACAGCGAAAGAGAGGAGCAGGCAGAAAGAGAGGAATCAAGAGCTGCAGTACCTTTGCCCAGAGCAACTACAAGAATCTAGCCACCATTTTACATTTATTTTATATTTATTTTGAAGACAGGCTCTTGTATACAGCTCAAGCTGTCCTCTGACTCACAATCTTCCTGCCTTAGCCATCTGAGAGCTAGGGTTACAAGTATATGTCACTGTGGACCACTTTAGATTCCCATTTTAGTAAGGATTTTATATAAGCAGTGATGAGCAAAGAAGTAGAATATGATGGGCGCTATTCTTTTAAATTGGATTTTCAGCTTATATAGAAATAGGGAAACAGAAAATGAGCATTGATATATATGAAAATCTGACAATAAACAATCCTTTAAAAATGTGTCTTAATATTTTCTGTTATATATGAACCTTGGCTTTTAAGCTTTAGATTATGTATGTATCAATCTGAGTAAACACAGAGGTTAGTTAGCTAGTAGAGACCAGCGGAGATGAGAGGATCTCCCAAGGAAGGAGAATTAGAATATCGTGTTATGGAGAGACAAAGGGGAAATTAGAATAGAAGGATTAAACAGGAAGGCGATAGGAGAAAAAGGTGAAGGAGGGCTAACACTAAAAGGCATTTGAAAAAAATATGGAAACCTACTACTGTGGAAGTTTCCTAAAGCATATACATATATGAAAGGAATTTACACGGGGTTACTATGTAAATTGGGAGACAATGTCCCAACTAGAAATCTTATGCCACTGAGAAAAATCTCCAGTACCAGAAACGGGCTACATCTGGTTGAGTCATTGGCCAAAGGGGTCCCAGAGATCACTCCCAAACATCACAGGATACAAACATCACAGGATAACATCAAGGTAATTGGTTACTGTCTGCAACCTACTGGTAAGACCCTGTTGCTGAGGACAAAACTTGCTTGTGCCATCAAGCAAGAAGAACTAGAAAATAATGTATATGACTTGTATATGACTTGACAATTGTACTTTTCAGTGCACATGGCTTTGAGGTAATAGGTACAGCAAAGATCAATTAGGATATATACTTTTGGCTCCTTTAAAAGAATTTTGTATAATTTGCTTATAACTATTTCTATAGCCTATTATAGAAACATTTTAAATTTTATTTTGAAATATTACTCTTTATTCATTTTTAATCTATTTTAGCATATGCATTGAGCAGTAATATACCCATAATTCAAATCAATATATCAAAAACTCAAAAAAGGATGATCTAAATAGATTTAGAAAAAGTTATGATAGAATGCACAATCAGAGAAGCTCAAGTTTCCAGATGCAGAGTAAAACTACAACTCCCTACTCATCCTGTCAGCTACAGCTAAAAATCCTGGCTGTTGTATAAAGAAGCCGTGACTCTGAAGGAAAGGACTGGAAGGCAGAGTACCTAGGGATCTTAAAACCAAAGGAATGACCTGGGGATGAGTCTCTTGGATTTTATTTCTGCCATATACTTTGTAGAGTCAGAGCTTAAGAAGAGGCTATGACCTAGAAACACCAACAGGCAGAAGGAAAAACCTGCCTCTCTTAGCCATAGTGGTTCATGGGTAGCCTAAGAAAATGGGGCGTGGAAGGGAGGAATGTTGAAAACCACTCTACTCCAACCAAGTACAAAAAACAAAAACAAACAAACAAACAAAACCTATGGTCCATCACAACCTCATTGGCAAAGACTGAATGTGAAGTCTCTTTTTCTCTCCTTGAACATATGTGCCAACAAGAGTTCAGAAATACGCAAAGCAAACTCTGATAGAACTTTCTGGTCTGGTGACTCACTCCCGTAATCTGAGTTACTTAAGATGCTGGGACTGGAAAATCATGAGAACTCATGAGTTGAAGACAAGCCTAACCAATAGAGTAAGATCCTATCTCAAAACAAACAAGAAAGCAAACAAAAAATGAAAATAGCCAACTGACAAATATATGATTTTAACCTGATACTTATTGATTATATATTAACAGGATGTGTAGGCATAAGTTATATAGATTTATAATATACAATTTCTTATTATACTAACCTCAACAACACTCTCAATAATAGATGTAACAATTAGAATGAAGATCAGCAATGATAGAGGACAATTCAGTAACACCATCAACCAGTATGGGCAAATAATTTCCTATACTATTTCAGTTAACACCAGTAAGACTTACTATATTTTTGATTGCCATGAAAAATGTATCAAGGTATATCATTTTCAAGGACATAGAGCAAGCATAGATACTTACACACAGAAGAATTGAAGTATTTATTACAGGATGTTTCTTCTAATCATAACCAAACAAACTAGAAATTACTAACAGAAGAATAATAATTCTCCAAATACTTAGAAAACAAATCACATACTGCTAAATAATCCATGGGCCAAATCGTAAATCTTTAGGGAAATTTCAATATTCATAAAAATAAAAAATACAGTATACCAATGTTGTAAGGGGCAGAGGCCTCTTGTTGGTTCCTGGCTGCTTAGCACCAAAATTATCACACAGAAACTGTATTAATTAAATCACTGTTTGGCCCATTAGCTCTAACTTCTTATTGGCTAACTCTTACATATCAATTTAACCCATTTCTATTAATCTGTGTATCGCCACATGGCTATGGCTTACCGGCTAAAGTTCCATCTGGCTCCAGTGGGCTCCATGGCTTCTCTCTGACTCCTCCTTCTTTCTCCCAAAATTCAGTTTAGTTTTCCTTGCCTAGCTCTATTTCCTGTGCAGGCCCAAGACAGTTTTCTTTATTCATTAATGGTAATTAAAGCATACAGAGGGGAATCCCACATCATACCAATGATTTATAACATTAGTAAACAACACAGAGAGGAAACTTTCTAGTGTTAAATGCATAAGTATTTTTTATTTTATTTTTTTTATTTTATTATTATTATTATTATTTTTGATTTTTCGAGACAGGGTTTCTCTGTAGCTTTTGGTTCCTGTCCTGGCACTAGCTCTTGTAGACCAGGCTGGCCTCGAACTCACAGAGACCTGCCTGCCTCTGCCTCCCGAGTGCTGGGATGAAAGGCGTGCGCCACCACCGCCCGGCATAAGTATTTTTTTAAAAAGGAAAAATTAAAAAAACTTTTAAGCTGAATTTCTTTCTTACCTGAGCAATCAAGAAAAAAGCAGAATATGAGGAAGAAAATATTAAAATAAGATCAGAAATGAATGAAATTTAAAAGAAAAAACTAGGGAATAATCACTGAGACAAAATGCTAGTTCTTTTTTTTTAAAAAAATATTTATTTATTTATTATGTATACAATATTCTGTCTGTGTGTATGCCTGCAGGCCAGAAGAGGGCACCAGACCCCCATTACAGATGGTTGTGAGCCACCATGTGGTTGCTGGGAATTGAACTCAGGACCTTTGGAAGAGCAGGTAATGCTCTTAACCTCTGAGCCATCTCTCCAGCCCCAATGCTAGTTCTTTGAAGACTGGTAACATCAGTGAGCCTCTAATGTTGTGGGAAGGAGAGGGGAGGAAGGACAAGAGAGGGTGGAATCATCACTTTCAGAAATTAAGAAGGAATAGCACTACACACTCCAAAGAGTTTATGAAAAAAAACACATGTGTGTCTAATAATTTATACATAGTATACCAATTCCTGGATAAACATGTTATCAAGAAACAACTACTTTGAAAAAGACTTAGAAAAGTCCTCCAACTGTTAACAATAGTGAATCTGTAATTCCACCCAAAGAAAATTCTAAGAGTTTCCCTGAGAATTCTACCAACTGTTTAAGGAATTCACAATTTCACACAATCTTCCCCAAAAATAGGGGAGACTACTTGCTAACTTATTTCATGAAGCCTAGTATTATCTTACCAAAGACAGTCAAAAAAGAAAATTATTAAATAATATCCTTTGGGATTGTAGACAAAAAAACCATTGTGGTGCTCTCAAAAGGTTAGGGCCCTTTTCTTGCACTCACAAGGCCATGAGTTTGCTAGTAATGTAAACACATGCACTCACTCATGCACACAAACACATTCACACACACACACACACACACACACACACAAATTCTACGCTCTATGAGAAGAGTGATACACCGTGAACAAGAAAGTTTTTTCAGTTCTTTCTGTCTATAAAACATAAGCATGTGTGCAACAATCAGCGGTCAACTGAGAAAATGAAAGTACAGTCCCTTTTGGTAACACAGGATTGTACTCCTAATACTGGGAGGCTAAAACAAAAAGCATGAGAGGTGGAGGTCAGCCTGGCTAAACAGTGAATTTCAGGCTATCTAGCCTTACATTACACAAACCCGCCAAATAAATAAATAAATACTTAAAAACAAAAAATATTACATGACTACAAAAATTATTACTTATTTTTAATGTCATAATTTTATTAATTGTTTGAGAAGCTCATGCACATTACAATGTATTTTGGCCATATTAACCCTCCACTTGACAGACACATATTCTTTCACTTTGACTAGTTGTACAGATCTGTCTTAAGTACCATCCACTGCATAAAGGAGCATCTAGGGTGATGTCTCAACACTGCTCTAATATATGAGTATAAAGACACAAATTTAGAGGATAATTTGATGATCTGTCCATTCAGCACCTTAAATCAAAGCAGAAAGTGGTTGGTTACCTGATAATATTTGTGTCCTAATTATACCGATGGCAGACCTTCCCATATCAGCCTTTCTTCTAGCTCATAGGGTTCACAGCTGGGCAAGACTGTTGATGACTCCTCCCCACCTCACCCCTGCCCTGGACAGCAACAGAGTAGCTTTGGGGATGTACTGTGAGAGCTCACCAGCAGGTGGAAACTTCCTGATCTGATCAGTACCAACTTGATTCCTCCATGTCCTATGACCAAAGCGCTTGTAATTAGATCTCACCATCAAGTACTGGTGGGTTGCCAAGAGCAATAGCAATATCCTGTGTTCTTTTGGGGCTCTCTGAGACACTGATGACCAACAACTTGAGGAAAGGTATCCCATATCTGGCAGTAGGCTTTTCTTTGAAAATTCTGTGGTTTCTATGAGGAGCATTGCAGTAGTGTGAATGAGAATGCTCCCCCCATATTAAATTCTTGGTCCCTAGGAACTAGAACTATTTGAGAAGGATTAGAAGGTATGACGTTGTTGAAGGAGGTGTGTCATTGGAGGGTGAGCTTTGAGTTTTCAAAAATGTTGTGCAGTTCACAGTGCTCTCTCTTCCTCTTGTTTGTTCCTTCACTCTACCATCTTGGACTCTAACCATCTGAAACCACAAGCCAAATAAAATGCTTTTGTTTTATAAGTTGACTTGGTCATGGTGTTTTATCACAACAATAGAAAAGTGACAAAGATAAGCATTATCCCTTATTTAGGGTAACTAATTAAACTCTTTTATATGAATATATAGAAACATATATATATATATGAAGCTTAAAAATAGTAAGCTTCTGTGTAGTTCTTTTAAAATATCCTTAGTGTTAATTATCCCTCCCCACTCCCTTTCTCCTCTTCCCCACTTTCTCCCCTCCCCCACTTAAACTTTCTTCCACATTACCTTGAAGGTTATTAGACTGAAATCTTTGCTTTGCCACAAGGACCTTTCCACTCCATCACAGTAAGAAGACTGAAGAGGAAATAAACAGAGTTTTTGTTCTTTGAAATATCTTAATAATTAGAAGTCAGTTACTATATTTGGCCCATGTTCAAAGATCATAGACTGCAGGAGAATTTGAATATCAGAAAATGGGTATCATCAGGTTATCCAATCCAGTTGGAACTCTATGATGAGCACAAAAAGAAAAAAGAGAGGAAAAAAAGATAAAAATTGGACTGTTACTGCATTCACTTCTATACCTTGTTTATTCATTTAATAATATACTATTAAGTTCTTCACAAATCATACAAAGGTCTATTTAAATATTTCTGAGACTTTGTGATTTGCTTAAATATTTAACACTTCTGTAACAGATGAATTTCATACTAAAAATAAAGATAATAATAGTGTCTTAGGGTTTCTCTTGCAGTGATAAAATGCCATGACATAAAGCAGTATGGGGAGGAGAGGGTTTATTTCATCTTATATCTCTCAGATCCTCCTTCATCACTGAGAAAAGTCAGAATAGGAACTCAAGAAGGGTAGAAATCTGGAGGAAGGAACTGAAGCAGAGGCCTTTGGAAGAATGTTGCTTACTGACTTGCTCACTCAAGGCTTGCTCAGCCTGCTTTCTTTTAGCACCTAGGACCAGCATCTCAGGGGATAGCAGCACCTAGTAAGCTGAACTCACCCATATCAATTATCAGTCAAGAAAACGACCCCACAGGCTTTCCTACAGGCCAATCTGTTGGGGTACATTTTCTCAGTTGATATTCCCTTTTCTCAAGTGACTCTAGCCTATATAAATTTGACATAAAACTAGCCAGCACAAATAGTAATTCTTATTTTATTTTTTTCTTTGAGACAGGGTCTCTCCATCTAGTCCAGACTGTCCTCAGACTCCTGATTCTTCTGCTTAAGATTCCAAAGTGCTAGGATTAAGTCCTGTGTCACTACACCTAGCCAACACCTAACAATTTTGAGTGCCTTTGCATGCCAAGTAAGAGTGAGCAGATGATATAAAAGGTATCAATTAAATTTAAGTCTTATATAGGTAACAAATAATGTTTAGGAAAGAAATACACTGGTATTTGTCTAAATGGGGAGCTATTGGACAAAGGCTGCAAATTTTTATTTATAAGCTGAACAAGATCGAATGTACACCATGGGTGGAGATGAACACACCAATTTAATTGTGATGACCATAATATAATGTCTACCTATACCAAGTTATCATGTATATTGTCACAGAGATGTAGTAGATGCCCACCAGAGTCATTGTGTACCTTGATCCAATGTTGTATTGAAAGATGGTGAGACTGTTCAGAGGTGTGGCTTAATGGGAAGTGATTGTGTCATGACTGCCTTGCACAGGGACTGATGCTGGTCCAGCAGAATGAGTTAGGTCTTTTAGCAGTGGATCACTTCCCATGACAGTGGAGCTGAGAAACAGAATCTGTTCTTTCCTGGTACTGTTTCCTTGCTCTCACAAATATCTCTGCGGCAGGAGCTCCTTCCACTCCTTCAGCCAATAGCCTTTAAGATACCAGCCCACTGGGGCGTGGTCTCATATACTTTAAAAAGCAGTCGCAACCTGGTGCCCCCTCTCTTGCTTCCCGCCCCCTTTCCAGGGACTAGACTGTTTCCTGTTTGCTAGGAGAGGACTGTTGTTTGGGACGGTGATCTGTAAGTTTTTCCCCTCAAATAAATAACCCTTTTTATTATCCCTAATTCTTAACTGGTGTGGGATTGTTTTGCGGCTTCATATCTCTTCTTCAAATGACCAGTCTCACCCATTTGTTTCTCCATTATGTTGTGACATAGCCTGAGGTCCCTTATCAGATGTGCTGTCTGGACTTGCCAGCCACCAGAATCTTGGCCAAATAAACTCCTTTTCTTTGTATATTAGCCAGTATGGTGTTATTAAGCAACAAAAGATGAGCATATGCTTTTAAGACTTGTAAATTAGAAATTTTAAAGAAAGCAAGCTCTGGTTAGTGGTCATGTGTGTAATTCTAGCAGTTAGAGATTGAGGCAGGAGGACTGAGTTTGAGGACAGCCTGAACTCCAGAGAGCAGAGAGAGAGAGCAAGAGATTTCCGAGTAGATTAGAGTTTCCGGAACAAAACTTCAAAGACGGTGGCTCAATCTGACTGTCTTTTTTTCTAGTGGTATTTCTTTTTTGAATTCTGAAGAAAGTTCCTTCCCAAAATGAAGCTGTTTTCCCACTCTTTGAGGGTTTTTGTTGTTGGTGTTATTGTTAGAAGCTATATACAATATCACTTAGGTGATCACGTTTATCAGTTCATCCTTTTCTAGAATCTTTATGACTTCCTCAAAGTTCATCAAGCCTGTTTGGGAAGAGAAAGCTAATAAAGCTTTTGCTTCTCTGTGGTCCCTTATTCAGTGTTTGTCTTCAACATAGTTCCAAACTAAAGAGAACCCTTCTTATCTTATACTTTGAGAACTAGGTTGGGAACCTGGCTTCATGGCAGGCTAATATCTGAACATCTTTTCTGTGGGTAGCCTTAATGATCTCCATTTCATGACATTAAACAGTATATAAAGACTCCTGTATATTTTAAGGAAAATAATAATGAACCCAAACCTTCCATTAGAAAAGCCTCATTATCTGAAACAAGCAGTCAAAACCCTTGTAACAACAGACAGCCATTTTGTGTATTTATGCTTTCATGACAAGCTAGGGACTGAATGGAATTTGCATATATGCTATATATATATATTATATGTATTGTTATATAATTATATGTTACATATAATTATAATATACAACATATATTGTACATAATTATATATAGTGGTTTATATACTAACTACGCAGACAGATGAGAAGAGTCTGATTCCCTTTGGTTAAGGTACAGCAATCTTTCCTGTGACATTTTCTACAGACCTTTTAAGGTTTGCATATGACTTGTTTTTAAGGAATAGCTTCTTGAAACTCTGTCCTAAATCAAATTGTCCAAGAGCAGAGCAAATAGATTTTTGTTTTGATTCAGTACATTCACCTAGAATTTACAATATTAAGAATTGAGTGAGATTTGAATATTTTCTGCTTAGCTTCGCCTGGTCAGTGGTCCTAAAATTATTTGTTGGCCCAATATCTATTTCCTCTTAGTAGTACCTCTTATCATATCAACTTAGCTAAAACAAGTGCTTTCCATTACATTTTCTTAACAAGAGTGTCTTAGTTGGGGTTTCTATTGCTGTGAAGAGATACCATGACTATGACAACTCTTATAGAGGAAAATATTTAACTGGGGTGGTTCTTTTATGGTTTAGAGATTCAGTCCATTTCATCATGGTGGGACAAGGTGGCATTCAGGCTGACGTTGTGCTGAAGATGTAACTCAGAGTTCTACATCTTGCAGGCAACAGGAAATGGTCTGAGAGGCACACTAAGCAAAACTTGAGCAAAAGAGACCTCAAAGCCCACCCCCATTATGACACACTTCCTCCAACAAGGTCATACCTATTTGAACAAAGCCACACCTCCTAATAGTGCCACTCCTTTGTGGGCTAGTTTCTTTCCATCACAAAGAGCAACTTCAAAAATCTTAAAATTATTAGGCATTCTATGATGATGATGATAACACAGCAGCAAGTCAGATTTTACTCCTAAAATGAAAGAGTTCATGTTCTAATGCTTATTCTAAAAAGAAAAACAAAATGTCATTTACAAAACTCGTTCTTTAAAAGAATAATTTTAAAAGATAATTACCCATGTTTGCCCGAGTTATCCTTAAAAGTCAAATTGAAATCTTTTTATCACATCATTGTATCTTATTTGTCAAAGACTGACATTTGTTAATATTTTACATTTTATATAATTCACTCTATGCATGCATGCCAATTTGTGTGGGACTTTGTCATTTCTCATCTTTAGCTATTTCAGGGTTCTTACAACAGACCACATAGATAAATGAGAAGAATTAGCAAAATGGGAAAGCCAGGTAGAATGGTGTCTATAATTCCCAGCGTGCAGGTAAAGGAGACAGGAAAATCATGAGTTCAAAGTCAGCCTGAGGCATATAGCTAGGCCCCCCAGTGCTCCATTCTTCAAAACAAAAGACCAAGAAATAAAATCCAAGAGAGAGGAGAAAAGAATGAAAATGAGGAATAAGTTTAGCTTACTGCCTTTCGTGTAGTTTATGGTGCTCCATCCTCTGACTCCATGCAAGCTTTACTTGTCAGAACACAATCAAAATATCACAACAACAATGGTCCTTTTATTACTCAGTTCTATTACTGGAATTGCAGTGGTTCTCAAGCTGGGGTCGTGACCCCCTTGGGGGTCGCGTATCAATTATCCTGCATATCATATATTTACATTACAATGTATAACAGTAGCAAAATTATAGTTATGAAGTAGCAACAAAATAATTTTATGTTTGGGGTCACCAAAATATGAGGACCTGTATGAAAGGGTCTCAGTATCAGGAAGGTTGAGGACCACTGGTTTAGAGGAAAGATGGGCTGTTTTAGAGAAGTTAAAAATGACGGACTGGTGAGGAACTCTGACATGACTCCAGCTTTTGGTTTTCTATTTTTTCCTTGTTTTGTGTGATTATGGGCATATCTACATTCCTTCTGACTTTTTGGTGACAGTGAAAACCTGAAATTAAAACATCAAATATATTTCCGAAGCTACCAGGCAATATGGTGAGACAGCGATGGGTGTGTTGGCTCAAGTGATGTAATTGTCACTCTCATCAAAGGAATTGCCTCTCATTAGATTTAGCTCCATTCTCGATAAGACATCATCATAAATATGATATAGGATTCATTTCAAAAGATCAGACCTATTAAATCAGTACTGGAGACTGCTAGAAGATATAATTTTAAAGTACATTAAACACTCTTAAACACACGACCTTTCTTCCCCCCAGATACCTCTGAGAAAATGTAATTAAAATGTGATCTATTTTTTCTAAGGAAAAACTCATCAGATCTTTACAACATTAGAATATTGCATACCACAAGTGTTTGACTTTATTCCGTCAGATTCAACATTAAGTGCATAGTACTTATGTCTGCTTATAATGGAGACCCTGAAATGTGTGAAGACATGCTTCACATGATGAAGAAATTGTAAATGCATCTGGTTTGAGGGGAAATAGACTATCTGCTAATTGCTTCAAGAATTGAGTGATTTGGAAGACCTCAGGAGAGGCATCATTTCTCTGATTTGCATACACTTGGCTCCAGCTACCTGGCTTACTGTAAATGCTTTGAGGATGCAGTGTGTGGAGTGTTCCTCATCAGTACCAGAGATTGAGAAGGAGTCTATGGCTCAGGGGACGAGAGGAATTCTTCCTTCTAAAGAAGCTGCCCCTTGTTGATATCCAGCCCTTAGGAGAGCTGACTTCACATTATGACAAATGATCTGGTTTTCTGAGTCCATTGTTTTATTGTTATTATTGGCAATAATTAATTGGCTTAATTTTCATGATAAGGCCCGTTAATACAGCACTTCAGCTCTTGTGGAGATTTTGTCTTAAGCAGGCTAATATAAAAGGATAGGAAAAGAACTAACACTATTATTTTTGTTTCCTTTCAGAGATTTTAACACCCAACAATGTTGATAACCAAGGACTCTTCTGGCTGCACAATGAAGTGGAAGGAAAGGTGGCTTGCAGCCTGCCTTTCACACAAGTTGAAAATACAAACTCTTTTGAAAGGGATGAATGGCAGAGGAACAAAAAAAAAAGAAAGAAAGAAGAAAAGAGGAGGAAGAAGGGAAGGGGCAGAGGACAATAGAAATGGTGAAACTGTGTTCCCAGACAATGGAAACAAAGGGGAGCTCCAGAAGACAATAAAATCCAAAGGGAAAGAAAGAATCAAATTGGGGAGGAAGAAATAAAGACAGAGACATTGAAGAGGGAGAAGCAAGCATAAAAGGTGGAGTATAGATAAAAAGAAAAAGAGCTCCAATCACACATTGTGTGATACACATGGCACATTATTCTACTTTACAAAATAAGCCCAACGACCAAGTCTTTGGGTTTGCCATGGTTTCCCTATGGACTGCAATGAAAATCTGATTCCATGTTCTTCTAGTGCATGAACTCTCAACTTCATAAGCCTGCGTCTTCCATATTGAGGCCACTAATGGGGTTTTAGAGATTAACTGCCTCTGTCCATAGCATATTAAACATAATCTTTACAATTTAAAAATCACTCTCCAGCTAGAGTCTCGGGGCATATATGAGGATAATCAAAATGTTAGGGTTTCTCATTTGTCTTGAGTACACAGCTATGATTTTAAACCACACAAAGGGTTACTATGCATGTCAATGATAAGAGGCAATTTAAAAATTACAGGATTCATAAGGTTAACTTTCATTTCAGAGAAATCTGTTCAATATGAATGCAAAATGAATACAATATAAGGTCATCGGAAAAATCATCCTGTTTTCATGAACCTTGATCGTATAATAGACGTTACATTTGTAAATGAAATGTGAATGAAAATAGAATTCTAGATAAGTTATTAATCATAATTAGAACGACTATGACAGGTCTGCCGTGACAAATACTTAACAAGTAGTAAGAATGCTTATTCATAACAAACCTCTTAATTCATTCACTTCTTCATTAAAAGGGCAACCTCTTAATAAGTTCAACATAAAGTTGGTATAACACGCTATTTGCATTTCTCTCTTTTTATTTCCATTTTAGGAATGTATTATTAACAAATTGAGATAAATCACTTAAAACATATAATTACTTGGATATGGTGGCATAGTAATTCCCTAAGCGATTGCACGGTTATAAGTTGTCAGTGTGCATATTAATCCATCATCCCACCAGCCTCATCTTCACTGATTTGCGACTCGCTGTTAGGAAAACAGATTAAGAAGCACATGCTGCCCTTCTCTGAAAGTTTCATTGAGGCACAAGTAGGGCAAACACTGCTTTCCAATTAGGATCCTGCTGTTTGCTAGGACTTGACAATGACTAATTACAGTCCTAAATGACTTATTATGTCTGAATGCATGATTATTTATAAATACATTTTAAGAGCTGTGTGAAATAATTGTGCCTGGTTTAAATATGAAAAGGCTACTTTTATGCAAAGGGCGAAGACCTGTTGAGCACCTTGAGGTCAAAGGGAAGAAGGCATTTTACTGTTAATGTTAGGGTTTACTGAGGCTGCCAATATCTCGTGATAGAGGGAGAAAGTAAGTAGTTTCTGATCATGAAGGGTTTAGAGACCCAGAGCTAGGGTTATGCTCAGCCCCGCTGACTGCCAGCCTTAACAGCTTTTGGGGAGGCATTCGCTGTTATTAAATATGACGTTGCCTTAAGACTTTCTTGAAAAATAAAATTGTAACATTTTATTTATTTGTTTACTCTCTTTCTCTCTCTCTCTCTGTGTGTGTGTGTGTGTGTGTGTGTGTGTGTGTGTGTGTGTGTGTAAGATGCAGACATACATGCCTTGGCCTGTGAATGGAAGTCAGAGGGCGGCTTTCAGAAGTGAATTCTTTTCTTCTACCACATGGGGCCAGGGAAAGCGAACTCAGGTCTTCACACTTGCTCCGCTGGGCCTTCACCTGCTGAGCCACGTCACCTACACCTTCTTAGGGCTATGAGAACTAAAAGGTTTTAATGTACAGCACTCAGGCTGGTTCCTTGGACAGTGTGAACACTGAATGAAGGTTACTTTTCATTGCTCATCTTGCACCTCACTGACAGTATCGAGAACGAGCTGTGTGGGAGGTTCTGACGAGGGGGGGGGGCGGACAACTGAGATATAATTTTACCATATATAACAGTAGAGTTCTGAAATGCTCGGAGAAGGCATTTGGTCATTGGTTATTCACTGTCTGGGTAGGCACTGCAAATACAGCGAAGACCAGGCGCAGCTGCTGAAAGGGACTCCACAGCACAGTCAGCAAAAGCATGGTAAACACTGAGCTAAACAGGGAGGGGGGAAGGAAGGAGGGCAGAGACATGGCTCCAGGGGAATCTCAAATGCTCTTTCTGCTTCCTCAGGAACCCCGCACATACATACACATAAATTAACACGATCAATCTTTGAAAAATAGAGCAAAGTGGGACTATGAGTTGTTCAGTCAAAAACTACTGTTAAATTTTTAAAAATATTCTAAACACACATGCATAAAAATCTACCAGGTGAAATGCCATGCCTGTACAACATAAGCTATCAAGTCCCATCTGTTAAACTATCTATTTTTACACACCCATATGGCACAGCAGGAGCCCCTACTGGTTTCCACCTTTGTGTCCCTGCTCTTGTACCACCTTCTGCAATGGCATGGAGGAGGACTTTGTGACTGGAACATGGCAAAGATAATGAACCCCACCTTCTGTACCATGACTTTCTGTTATACAGAACTCCATCATGGCACGTCAAAGTAGATAATGAGGCAAACCGTCATATTTGAAGAAACCCAATTGCAAAAATCTAGAAAGTGAGGGTCACTTCAAGAGATCAGCTAGCAAATTCTGGGGTCCTAAGTCACACAGCAACAAGCAAATAAATTCTACCAACACCTGCATGCAATTGAAATCAAGTACTTTCCCAGTTGAAGCTATAGGTTAAAATATATTCCAACTGATATTCTTATGACAGTCTTGCGAGTCTCCAAACGGAGAAGCCAGTAGGTTATAGCCGACTCCCAACTCTGTAGAACTGTCACCCCAGCCACTGTGTGACAATTTCTTTTTAAACATAGACAACTACTAATTATAATGGCATTAAAAATGCCTAAAGAAACAATGTGTGGGTGGGGAGAAGACTCAGTGGGCAAACTGCTTGCTGCACAAGCCTGAGGACCCAAGTTCAAATCCCCAGCATCCACTGCCTATCATGGCAGTTCATGCCTGTAGTTCCAGCACTGTGAGGCTGACACAGGCATGTCCTGGAGGGACCGTGGGCTCACTATGCAGCCAACCGAGCTAAACTGGAGAGCTTCCGGTTCAGTAACAGATCCTCTTTCAAAAAGCCAGGTGGCGAGAACTAGGGGAAGACAACGATGCTGACCTCTGGTCTCCGCACATGCGTGAGTGCCTGCAGCGCACACATCTCAAAGGACAATACGGTTCTTAGCTTGGCTGAAAACTGAACAGTTACTATAAACCAGTTATTTAGTGTGTTCTCCATGCATTTGAGGGAGAAAATATGTAAATCAACTCACAGAAATGTGTCGATAACATGGAAAATAGTTCAAAACCTTCCCAAAGAAATGAATATTTAAGTATTGAGTGTGTCCTGACAGCAAATAGATTGACATGTTGTGTAATCTACAAATTAAAAGTTATTTCATTTTAGTCCAGGATATCTTTCGTTAGAGTTGTTTATTTATTTCTCCCCCCCTCGAGTGTGTGTGTGTGTGTGTGTGTGTGTGTGCTTGTGTAAACATGTAGCACTTGTGCTCAAGAGTCACATGTGGCTGATGACTGTAATGGGCAAAATTTGACAGAGTGAAATAAAATAAAAACTTGTAGCAGAAAAGAAGATCAAATTTATGTACCTTTGAGATACAAAAAGATATCAGCAATCCACAGAAAGGACACCCTCCAAATGTATACATAAATTAGTCCACAACAGTATTAAAATGTTCTTCTACTTTTCAAAAGATTCAGTTAAGAAAATGAAAAGACAGATCTTCCTCTAGGAGAACATATTGGTGACCCCTGTCCTTTACCAAGGCCTTGTTTCCACAATATACAAAAAGCATTTAGAAATCAACCAGAAGGAAAACTAACAGTAGCCTTGAAGGGTCTGCTCTCAAGGCTACAGCCAGGGTTCAAGGAAGAAGTCCACAACAAAGTGAAACTGAGCTTCTCTTTTTCTGTCTGAATAGTAGACTCAGATACACGATCTGAGGGTCATGCTTTTTATTGTTTCATTAGCTCTGATTCTACCTCTCCAGCTTCTAGCTTTCCTTTATTTCAATTCTGTAATTCTAAATCTCTCTTCTAATTCTCTGTTTCAATTCTCCTTGCTTCTTTTTTTTTCATCTAGTTTCAAAAAAAGAAACTTTTTATAGGAGGTTTAAGGCAATAAAACTATTATAAGGGTCACATCTCATTGGTCTTAGCACATTCCTTGGGTAAGCAATATCGACAGCATCATTAACCATGGCAACACAAAGTTTTAAGGTTTCTGGTCTAAGACTGTGACCAGAAGCTAGGAACACAGTGCCTGTGAGACAAGCTGCAAGACATACATAGTGTGGACTTACAGACAGGAACAACAGCTTCCAGACTTGGTGGCCCTGCAGGCCCTGCCTGTATGAGATTCTCCTCCATCAGAGAATCATTCCTCTGATGGGTTGACATCTGAACACTAGTGATCATACTTCCATAGCTGACCCTTGACAGAAAACAGTCCAGTAAAAGGAGACTGTGTGTTTGTAAACAGTAAACATACTGTGGTGGTTTGAATGAGAATGGCCCTCACCGGCTCATTTATATGAATGTTTGGAACCTAGTTGGTGACTGTTTAGAAAGGAATAGGTGGTGTGCCTTTGTTGGAGGAGGTGTGTCACTAAGTGTGGGCTTTGCAGTTTCAAAAGCCCACGACGGAACCAGTCTCACTCCCTTTATGCCTCCAACTTTTAGATCAGATGTAAACTCTCAGCTACTGCTCCAGCGTCATGACTGCCCGCCACTCTTCTCCCCACCTTGAATGATTGCGGACTCACTCATTCCAACTGCAAGTGAGCCCTGATTAAATGCTCCCTTTTATAGGTTGTATCGGTCAGCGGTGACTGAGATACCAATAGTTCCAGTCATATTCAGAGTTCTCCTCTGGGTTTGCTTGTAGATGGACCAGGCCCTAGCCTTTTCTCCTACGCTAAGTCACACTGGGTTTCTATCCTCTTTTTAATTTGAAGCTGTTTTATCAGTTCTTCTCCCATCTTCTTTTTGCTCTGATTTTAGGCATTCTTTGTTCCTTTTAAGAGAGAGTAGAGATAAATGTGCATGTGTTTAAGTAGCTTGTGAGAGTGCTCGACAAAATATCTAATGCCTTATCTACCCACCTGTCTGCCCAAATAGGATGAGCTCCTCATTATCAGTAGAGACTTTTCATTGTCCTGTCTCCACTGCTCCACACACTCTGGCAATGTGATGCCTGTTTGTTTGTTTGTTTTTTTTTTTTTTTTTTTTTTTTTTTTTTTTTGGTTTTTCGAGACAGGGTTTCTCTGTGGCTTTGGAGCCTGTCCTGGAACTAGCTCTTGTAGACCAGGCTGGTCTCGAACTCACAGAGATCCGCCTGCCTCTGCCTCCCGAGTGCTGGTATTAAAGGCGTGCGCCACCACCGTCCGGCCTGTGATGCCTGTTTGTTAACTGAAGGAACAAACGTCTATTTGAGGCATGCGTGTATAATGTCCTCTCCACACTACAAGTTTGGCAAGAGCTGGGTCTTGTAGGCAATGCTTACCAAAGCATCTTTGTTTTGGGGGGTGAAACTTCAGTGACAGAGATTTACCTAGCATATGCAACACCCCAGTTTCAGTGACAGTACCACAAACTAAAAATTAAACAAAGCATGGGGAACATTTGGCTAAAATCAGGTATAGATTTCTTATTGTTTAAAATAACATCTAGTTATAGAAAGTGTAATAAATTATATAAAGGTGAATGAACACATTAATGTTTATAAGCTTCAGTGTACATATATTTTCTTTCATATTTACTAATTATGCAATTAGCAGGAGCATATACATTATATGTAAAAGCGTTGTAGAAACTTATCCATATCTATCAATTAAAGTTGCATTTACTGCTTCTCAATTTCTGAGACTGTATTTGTATGCATTATCATGCTAAGTATTTGGACACTACCAGAGTCCTGAATGATAAGGACCAATGTAGTCAGTTCGTTAGTTTGATTCAAATAATTAGACATCAACTAGTCTAAAGCAACAATTCAAAAAATGGAAGATAAAAAAGAAAGAGCAAATAACTCGTCATTTAGATACAGTCATAGGTACCTGTGGGATTCCCCTCTGTATGCTATAAATATGTTTTATTACCATTGGTTATTAAAGAAGCTGTTTTGGCCAATGGCTTAGTAGAGTAAAGCCAGGCAGGAAATCCAAACAGAGATAATAGAGAGAAAGTAGGCGGAGTCAGGGAGACACCATGTGGCTGCTGAAGGAGACAGATGTCCCAGAACCTTACCAGTAAACCATAAGCCCTTTGGTAAAACACAAAATAATAGGAATGGGCTAATTTAAGATGTAAGAGTTAGCTAATAAAAAGTCTGAGCTAATAGGCCAAGCAGTGTTTTAATTAATATAGTTTCTGTGTGATTATTTTGGGTCTGGGTGGCCGGGAAACAAATGAGCAGCCTCTGCCTACAGGTATCTTTGCCTCAGTTGAGCATTTGAAGTCCTTACCTAAGTCAGGCAGGTGTAATTTCAGCATCTACTGCAAGTTGACGAAACAAATCATCTCAGCTACTCTAAATCCCATTGTCTGGTTGCTGCTGAGATTCCTACCCCTTTCGCCAACTTTCTGCAAGCCTCCTCTGTGAATTTCTCAGAAAAATGGAGGAACAGCTTGCAAGCACCTTGAGTCTGTATTAAATCTCATCCAATCAGACTCCTTTTAGAAACTAATGCATTAAATTCCACTTCATTATTTACACATATATGTCCTCAAAGGATAGCAAATGAACATTTAGAGAAGGATCTGTTGAGAAACAAAGACTGTAAATTACCACACTGGCGCACTTAACAGATAGCTCAGCTCTGCTCAGTCGGGTGAATGAGCAGTGAGGTCATAGTAACTGAGCGTTAAAGTCAGGATTCCATTGGTTTTGTTTTACTAAAGAATGGAGCAATGTGCAGTTTAAAAAGTAAATGAACCAGATCATGTTATAAGTAAGTGAGATGGTCTAGAATTCTAAACTTATTACTCATGAATTTGGAAACTTTTCTTCCTTTAGGGAATAGTTTCTTTAATCCCAAAGTGAACTTCTTATTGAATTTGGCCCCAACATTATATAGAATTTTAATTAGTTACAAAGAATGTTTTTTTGTCAAAAACTGTCAGATATGATATATGATGATTTACACATGTAATCTCAATGCTTGGGAAGCTGAAGGTGGAAGCTTGCAATCGGAGGCCAGAGTGAGTCTCATAGCAAGACTCTGTCCATTAAAACAAAACAAAACAAAAACAACACAACCTTAAATTAATGCTTATTTTAACTCACCCAATGTCTCATATCCTGGACTTTTGATCCTCCTGCCTCCACCTCCCCACTGCTGGAGCAGGAACTCAGTATTCACGCATCATAGGCAATCACCCATAACTGAGCTATAACTATATTCCCAGACTCCACGAGGGATTTACAACCTAGGAGCTGTGTTTCTCCCTCCCTTGTGCTTCTGCTGGGAACCAGTCCTATTTGGTTAGGACTAGATTGTGCTCTTAAAGCTCTTTGTCAAATCTGTTCCCATGGGGTGTATTTTAACTTTATGGCAATTTCCAGCATGCAAGAAAACCTTTTGTCTTAAATGCTTTCCTGACATCTAGGGAACCACATTTGTACCCCAGTTAACACATATGGCTGCTTTCTTGGTTGATTTTCAGTTTCTTTTTAAAGAGAATCTTTTGGGGTTTGTGACTTTGCCATGTAGCTTTCAGAAGCCGAGGTAGAAGTGATGAGCAAGCTTGGTTTTGGTTGAAGATGTTTTTAAACATTTCAGGTATTTCCAAGAAACTGGAGGTCACCACAAAGGAATTTAGGGTAATAAATGCAGCCTCTGAGTATGCACACCCTCTGCCCAGCGGGGAGCCTTAGGGGAGCGTTTGTCTGCAGGTCATTATCTTGTCTGCATTATTCAACAGCTCTGTTCTTGCTCAGTGGGCTTCAGAGCCCTCAGCAGCTGCAGCCTCTTCCAATTTTTACTTAAGTTCTCTTTTTGAAAAGGGAGGAAAAGCCAATAGAAGGAAAGAAGGGAGGGAGGGAGAGAGAGAGAGAGGGAGGGAGGGAGGGAGGGAGGGAGGGAGGGAGGGAGGGAGGGAGGGAGGGTGTTTGATAGCTAAGAGCTACCTGTGTGCCTGCATCACATCAGAGCTGAGTTTGCCCGTCTGTTTTGCACAGTTGTATCATTGTTACAGGGTAGTATTTGGAGAGCCCAAAGAGAAAGCCTCCATTTACACACTAAGATATGAGGATATAAAAATAATAATAAAAATAAAACAACCACCCACGCCACCCAACGAATAGAACAAGAAAGGTAAATACAAATAATAGATAATAAATGTTGGTTTTTTTCTAAACACTAAGCTTAATCTTTCTTTAAATCTACTGTCCTATCAAAAGAGATTATCATTGAAGAGGGGAGAGAAGCTGATGTATTAGTCTACCCAGCATTTGATTTGTTTCAACTAGGACTTGTTTAGCTGATTCCCAAGTAAGCTATGTTTCAAAAAAGTTAGGATTCTTCTTGACTCAATTGAATCATAGCATTCTCTTGAATCTATCCTAAAGCTGTTACGGTAAATAAGAGAAACCACTTTCAAAATAAAGGTGCATATAGACTGAAGTACTGAAGAAGGCTGGTAGGATCGGGAACAGACTGAACATGGATTAAGACATCAAGAAGCTAACGGGAGGAGGATGTCAGGAATTTACCGAATGCTAACTTCACTTAATTTATCTGAGGGTCAGAGACCTAGTGAAACTTTCTATGGGGCACTGTTACCAACATTTCACAGTAAAGAATATTACAACTCCCAAGGTGGATGGAAGACATCCATCCAGAGAGCAGCATCTAGAGTTAGCACGGCCTGTGTGTCTCATCTAGAACTATTAAGTCTTACCAGAGTAGTGTGGTTTGTAGCTAGTGTTTACCACCCAGTTTTCTAAGCTGTACTAGCAGCTAAAATGTTCAGGGTGAGAGTGGGGAGAAACACTTGCAGACAAAAAAAAAATCTTTTAAATTTGCTCCTATGGCCCTCTGAATTTTATCAAGACAATAAGGTCTGCAGAGGTTACAGTTCATGTATAGTAACAAGGAGCTGCGATTTCTTAGCATTAGATCATCGTATTAAAAAGCAAGGAGCTTTTCAGCAGCACCATTTTGATCAGATTACCATCTTTCGTTTTGTCCCAATCTCAGCCCGCATCTTGTTAGCCACCCAAAGTCTGAAAACAGTCTTTAAAGTGTCATAGAAATGCTAAGTAGCCCCGGACACCTGAACAATGCCCGACGTCCAAGGGAAATGAAAAAGCACCTCAACTATCAGGATATTTGTTACTCAGGAAGGGAAGCTCGAGACAATGAACTGAATCTGTGATTGGAAATATGTAAATAAAGGCCTGAAACTTTTATCCAAATCCTTGATTCGGGTTTTATCTGCACATTAAGTGCTCCTAAAGCAAATATGACCTCTATCCCTTGCTCTCTAGGGCTTAAGAATGTCAGTACAACAGGACCGTAAGTTGTACACACACACATCCCCTTCAAAATCTCTCTGAACTGCTAAGCGCCCCGAAGCTGCTGCCCTTCAGTCTTTAAACTTCAGTTTGTGATAGTAGCATTTACTCTTGAGGGTCTGGTCCCATGCTACCTCTGTCATACGTGCTAATTCCCTTCCGTAAAGAAGAACTAGAAGTCCATCTTGCAATTCACTCATCAAGAAAAAAGTTTTAAGGGCATATTTTAGTGGCTCCAGTTTCATGATTTAGGTTCTGAGATAGTGTGAAAATGAGTTGTCATCGTGCGTGGTGGCACAGCCCTTTAATCCCATCACTCAAGAGCAGAGGCAGGCAGATCTTTGAGTTCGAGGTCAGCCTACTCTACAGAGGGAGTTCCAGGACTGTAGTAAGGAGGCTGCCTGTTCGTTTCCGGCTGCTCAGCCCTGAAATAATTACATTATTACATATTACAGAAACTGTACTAATTAAATCACTGCTTTACCCATTAGCTCTAGCTTTTTATTGGCCAACTCTTACATATGAATTTAACCCATTTCTATTAATCTGTGTATCGCCACAGGGCTGTGGCTTACCAGGTAAAGTTCCATCAGGCTCTGAGGGGCTACATGGCTTCTCTCTGACTCTGCCCTTCTTTTTACCAGCACTCAGCTTAGTTTTCCCTGCCTAGCTCTGTTCCCCTATAGGCCCAAAGCAGTTTCTTTATTTAACCAATGATATTCACAGTATACAAGGGAAATCCCACATCACAGGACAGTCAGGGCTACACAGAAGAACCGGAAGAAGGAGAAGAAGAAGAAGAAGAAGAAGAAGAAGAAGAAGAAGAAGAAGAAGAAGAAGAAGAAGAAGAAGAAGAAGAAGAAGAAGAAGAAAAGCTCTTAAGTCTCAGGTTTATACTTCAGGGAAAAAGAAATAGTCCTTTTTTTTAATTTCCAAATTATTGATAACCTAGACAGTAAGGAAACCCTAGATGTCTTTATTATTATTATTATTATTATTATTTTTCGAGACAGGGTTTCTTCATAGTTTTTGGTTCCTGTCCTGGAACTACCTCTTGTAGACCAGGCTGGCCTCGAACTCACAGAGATCCGCCTGCCTCTGCCTCCCGAGTGCTGGGATTAAAGGCGTGCGCCACCACCGCCCGGCTCCCAGATGTCTTGAATGTATTATTTATACCCAGAATTTCTTTTAAAGGGGAAAAGTTTACAATGTAAGAAAAGCTAAGCTGGCTGATTGTACATAATTATAAGTGCCCACCACTCTCTGACCCTCACCACCATCTCAGAAAGAAGGTCTCTGACTTCAGAGAAACTGCCCAAGTGTTTTTTGACCAATTTCATTTCCCCACATACTGCAGTGGTGGCTGCTGTACTTCTGCCTCAACCAATACAGGATAATCAGAGGGACTTTAGGGAAGGTGAGGAGAGATCAGGGAACTGTCCTTGAGGCAGCTCATGCTTCTTTTGGTCATTTTGTTTGTGTATATAACACTGGGGATTGCACACAGGGCTTGTGCAAGCAAGCACTCTACAATTGAACTAACTATACTCTAGCCTGAGCTCGTGTTTCTTTTCACAATTTTTTCCTGTGTATAAGTGTTTTGCCTGTGTCCACGTCTGTATATAATGTGTGTACAGTGCCTGCGGCGGCCAGAAGAGGGTATCAGATTCCCTGGGACTGGAGCTACCATGAGGGTGCTGGAATAGAGCATGGGTCTTTTAACAGAGCAGCCAATGTTCTTAAACCCTTAGCCATCTCTCCAGTCCCCAATGCTTTTTTAACTAATAACTTTGAGCAGAGAAGTATCTGTGTATGAAACAAATTCTCTCTCCCTCTTATTGCTGTTGCTTCAGGCTTCAACATAGGACTTGTGTATACTTGCAAAATACTGTAACAATGGCCTATACCTATACTCTTAGAGAGAAATAAGTTGTTAATGAAAATAGGTATTATTATCAGTTTGTTGACCTTCACTGTCACCTGGGTACCCTGTCCCTTTAAGAGACAAGTTCCCCCCCACTCCTCCAGGCAAGCTGATCTCTTGCCTTCTCTCCATTCTTTCTCTCCATCTGAAGAGGTAACTATTGCCTCTCCCTTCCCCCCATCTATTTCTATCTCTTCCTTCCATAATCCCCTTACCCTTATACCCTTTCCAATACCTATTAAATAAACTCTATACCTAAATTCTCTCCGCATGGTGTATCTGTCTGTCTCTCACCTTCTGCCGTCTCTCACCGCCAGGGGACCTACCAGGGTTGTACTCCCATGAATCTCTGAGGTGTCACTACTACCAAGCTCAGTAGCTTGCATAAAGCATGGACCATGGATCTTTCTAAGTATAATTCTATTCCTGGTCTCTATGGTCAACCATATGCTCATTGATAAAATACATCATTTTAAAAAAGGAACTCAGACACAAAAACAAATATCTGTCACATGTCACACCTGGAATCTGTGCACTATTACCCATCATGCTTCCTGTTGGCTGTATCACACACAAAGTAACACAATTTTGTAGTTTAGTAAAAGCTAGTAAAAAGAAAAATATTCATGACCCCCCAAAAAATCAAACAAAATCCAAATTTATATCTACAGCAAAGTTCCATTGGGACATTGCCACACTTACTCATCTGCACACTGCTTTTGTACAATGGCAGAAGGAAGCAGTTGGCACAGACGTCATTTAGTCTGCACCATCTACCATAGATATTATCTGGCATGCTACAGAAATAGTCGTTGATCCTTGAGCTGGACTCTATGCTAAGATATATATTTGTATATGCATCTACATATATACGGATGCTTACATTTAAATACGTAATATATAGGAATGTTTATATTTAAATAAATGTATATTTACAGCTAAACAATTGTATTTCCAAAACATTTTAGAATTTGAATATCACTGTTGAATCATTCATATAGTTTAATTTCATTTCTCCCAAAGAAACACACTGTCAGGACTAATAATCATTAAACTTATGATTACTAGAATAGTATGAAAATATGTACTTTGCTGTTTTTTCTTGTTTTTACAATAATTTCTCTTTCTTTCTTCCTACTTCATCATGGGTTTTATCAAATTTGTCTCTATAATAGCTGGAAAATTCCACAGCCCTCAGAAATCACTGTTTTGAGTGTAGCTTCTTCTCAGGCAGGCAGCCCTGAGAGTTCTGTAATATATATACTATCCCAAACAAGGCTGCAAACTTGGCCTCTGAAGCAGCTGTAAAAATGGAAATGCAATCACTGGAGGAGTTATCAGCCTTATGAATCGAGGCGCCTTGACGCTACTTGACATTCATTCTCAATTACCAAGTTCAGGCTTCCTGCCTTCATTGAGCAGCACTACAGACTACGGCGCAAACGTGAGTGGATGCTGGGCGGCCATGATGGCATAAGGAGCCTGCTTTCCTCTTCAAAGGGCTGGCTCAGCCACCAAAGCTCTAAGCACTAAATTATGTCTGACAGCCGCCACCGGCTTTTAGAATGGATCCCACCTCTCTCTTTCTGATGTTTGTCTTTCAGTGAGAAACCACTCACATTTTATTACAGTCATAAAGTCTGTCGTGATGATAAAAATAAAAGGCATTTAACCTGTACCTACGCACCGCACGGGAGCGGAGCTCTGGGTATAACTGCCTTCTCTTAGACCTTTTTCACTCCTAAGTGACAAGGGTGCCCGAGGAAAGTTCAGCGCGGGACTGCTGTTGAATGTATGTAAGATTCCAGGGTGTGACAAAGAAATTCTCTCCCCTGAAATATCAGTGGAAATGAATAAAGAACGCTGAGCTTTATCAGACGTTGCGTGTTTTTGTTAAGAGGGTTTATAGGAACTGCACGAATTATAAGATGCAGAAATTTCTGCGGCTTCTTTGGAATCTGCCCTTTCATAAGACTGGGCAATGACTAGAACCCCAGAGAATTTATGCTTTGGACATTGTGCTAAACAATCGCCTACACGATTGTTAATTGTGTTCAATGATTTTAAGGAAAAGAACAAAGTGCTTTGAGAGAGTAATAACGATGACTGGAGAAGTAGGCAGTGTGGCTGTCAGCCTGAAGGGGCGTCTTGAATCTAACAGCATCATTGCTATCATTGTCACTGCTGTGGTCATCATTGGTCACCATGTAAGGTTGAGGGAAAAGGAAGCAGGATATTTATCTCCATAGAAGTTTCACTCTCTGAAGAGTAAGGTACCTGGCACTTTTTACCCTATACCAAGCACTCTCATCATTCCTTAATTGAACATCCTGCTCCTCTCCCTGACTCTGACTCTTTACATCACAACTTTTTACCTGAAGTTACACAATGCTACGTCCTGAACTTCAGGATGGTTCTCTCTCCTGGGAACGTGTTTAATAGTTTCTAAAGAAAATCTATTAATAAAATTTAATTGACTATATCCCAGAACCAATATAACCAGAGAAAAAAGCAACATTTGAGATATTGCACAAAGAATGGCTATTCAGAAAGACATAATTATTCCAACTAAAGTTTAATGAAAAATGTGGAAGAGTGGACTCTTGCGTGACGTAATTTGACTAAAGACGTCCAGCTCCACAGTTCCTTTTGTGGCAGGAGGAACCTGGCAAAGACATCCAACTCAAGTGCCTTATCTGTAGTGTAGGATCCAAAATGAGCTAGGGGATGAGTAGTCAAAATAAGCTTTTATAGAGGCCGTGGCAAACAAGCAGGGAGTGAGTGGTCACTTTGAGGGAAAAGAGAACAGGAGCTTGCTTTGTATGGTTTGAATCTGAAATGTCCCCTGCTGTCTCGTGAATTTGAATGTTTGGTATCCACCTGTAGTACAATCTTCAGGGTTGTGCAGCCCTACTAGGTAGGGCCCAGCTGCTGAAATAGGTCACTGGGGCCCTTTGAAAAGGGTAGCCACCAACAGTTCCTGGCCTCTCGCTCTCAGCTTCCTAGCTTATCTCCAGGTGAGGAAGTGTCTCCCATGCATGCCTGCCATCATGATTCCTACCAGGCCTTGTCCTCTGTGATAGACAGATACCTCCTGAATCAGGAGCCAAAATAAATCTTCCCTCCCATTAGCTGCTCTGTCAGCTACTTCGGTGCCAGCAATGTCACAAATGACCAATGGAGAGCAGATGGATGCTTTGATCTGAGAGATGCAGTGAAGCCACACAGAAAACAAACCCAGCAGTCAGATGGCAAAGGAATTGGTTGGGAAATGGAATGCAAGCCAGCTTAAGACAAAAGAAAGTTCATACAGAAACTATGAGGGTGCAGCAAACAGTTTTTATAGTGTTCTGTGGCGGGCTCAGAAAGTTACCGGAGGGGTTATACGGGAAATGTACAACATTTCTCAGTCGGTGGCTGTTTTAAAGAGAAAAACTGGTACCCAAAGAGCTGGCCCAATGTCATTTCACTTGTTGCTGACAGATATGTCAAGCAAACATTGGAACAATTGAGTTTTTCTCTGAGGGTTTTGGCTTGCTTGTTCGACTATTGGGAAAATTAACTGAGCTGGTGGTGGTGGTGCAACCTTTAATCCCAGCATTTGGGAGGCAGAGGCAGGTGAATCTCTGTGAGTTTGAGGCCAGTCTGGTTCACAAGAGCTAGTTCCAGGACAGGTAGAGCATTCCACAGAGAAACACTGTCTTGAAAAACCAAAAAGAAAGAAAGAAAATTAACTGTAAAGTATATTAAAGCCAGAAGTAACTTCATATACAGTTGGCATTTTGGTACTCATTTGTCTTTCTCAGTTTTTTTTTTATTTGTTTTTACCAAGTAAGTTTATCTCATCTGAAATCTGTACTATTTCATCAAAATTAAGCCACAGGACTCATGAAAATTGAGAAAGTGTAACCATAAAATGCAGGTAAATTAATGAAATATGTTAATTAATTAATTATAGGATCTTATGACTTCTTTCATGCTGAAAAAAGTCATTATCTTCTTATTTCAGTTGCTTATTTTGTGGACATAGAAAGCAAGACTCCAGAAAAAAAAAAACTGCAAAGTTGGAACTATCTGTGCCTTCCTTTGTTATCAGAATATATCATTCACTAAACTATGCTGACAGCTCAAAGTTTGGGGTTGCATTCAACAGATTTCTAAAAGCACTTTGCATACACCAAAGTGGCTTCCCAATCCAATATTTAAGCATGGTTCTGTCTGCAGAACTCTAGGGAGGGGCCATTCTGGCTGAGCAACTCAGTCATTTGATAATTGCTCTTATTCTATTCAAATCTATATATAAGCCCGTGTCCAAAATTGTTAAAAGACCACAGGGAGTGATTATGATTAAAGTACATTAAAGGTATATATGAACTTCTCAAAGAATTAATAAATACTTATTTTATATAAATAGTGAAGACAACAAAAACTTACCTTCACCACTTTAAGAATAAATTGTGGCCATCCATTTTTAATACACACAAAGTTATCATCTTTTAAAACGTGCTAAAAATAAAATGAACAAAAGAGTAGTAAATCTACTTGGAAGACTAGTTGCATAATGTAAACATAAATCATGTGATTTCCTGATACGTGTTTAATGAAAATTGTGACTGCTGAGAAAATGAATAAACACTGGACAGTCTCCACTATTTGATCTTACAACACAGTCACTTTTGTTAAAAAAAAAAATACTGGTAAAGTTAAGAAAATTTAATCTTCCAAGTAAACATATTTTGATTGATTTCTATATTCAGTCCTAAAATCATAATTTACATTTATGCTTTACTTTACATAGTTATGAACAGCTTTTTTTATTGCTTCAGTTTTTATACTCTTATTACAATGGTTACATGTTATGCTAACACATATAGCTTTGATTTTAAGTACAACTTTAGCTTTTTAAGATGAACTGCAAAGGCAATAGAGCCTTAGTTTTAGTAAATACACACAGAAGAACCTACGAAGTGTTGAACAACTGTTGTCCCCTACCTGAACAAGAGGGAAATTATGATCTTATGTCACACTATGTTTCTATAGTGTTCATATTTTGTAATAAAATCCATTATTTTATAATAAAATGTTTGATTTCTTTTTAAAAACTGGCTGCAAACCAACACTCCAATATGATCAATGTGCCGTTAGTCGATACCCTGGGAGTTTCTAAATGCAGGGGTTCTCAAGTACCGGCCTATGGCTTCATCACAGTCACCCAAGGAATATGCTGTTGCACATGCCTCCCCTGTCACCTCGGTGCCCATCCTACCCAGTTCAGCACATCCAGACAAAGCTCTGAAATGCGTATCTTTTACAAAGTTCCCCAAGTGACTCTCATACTCAGACAGGCATGGGAATCACTGTCTAAAGGAACACGATTTATGTAGATCAAATGAAGTAAAAGGAAACACACCATATGGCATGTTAATTCTTTAATCACGTTTCAAAGGTGACTCTATATGAAAAGAACACTTAATTTAACACATGCCTTGAGCACCGAAAGGGTGACCACAGTCTTCTTCATCTGGAATGTGTAATAGCTCAGCTTTACCTTGGAATGAAGGGGACTTGTAAAGTTCATGTCAAAACAAGGTGCAATCGGCCTAGGGCTAGACATCTAGACTAAGAGCAACACAAGAGCATAGAAACACCACCCAGCAGGGGTAGGAGCTTGGCTTACTAGAGGGGAGGCCATGGATGGATGGAGAAGGTGGCACTGTCCAGTAGGCTCACACTATGGGGAACTGATATCAACATTTAGCAGTGTCTTGCACTCATTAGACATTTGGGTTTTTTGTTTTAAAGAAGTAATAACTTAAAAACTCTCTCTCTCTCCCCCCCTCTGTGTGTGTATGCGTGTGTGTCTCTCTCTCTTGTGTATGTATGTGTCTCTCTCTCTTGTGTGTGTGTGTGTGTGTCTGTGTGTGTGCTTGTGGGGGAATGGTGAGGATGGGTAGGGGATGGATGAGTGCATATGTGTGCATGAGTGTGGGCTCCAGTGTGTCACAGCACATATGTGGAGAACAAATTTGGGTGTCAGTCTCCACCTTTCACCGCATTCTTGCTCATCACTGGTTGTCCTGTGAACTTACAGGGTCTGAACTCAGGTCCTCATCCTGTACTTTGCTCAGAGCCATCTCTTTTTTTTTTTTTATTTTTATTTTTATTTTATTTTTGAGACAGGGTTTCTCCGTAGCTTTTGGTTCCTGTCCTGGAACTAGCTCTTGTACCAGGCTGGCCTCGAACTCACAGAGATCCGCGGGCTGGGATTAAAGGCGTGCGCCACCACCGCCCGGCCCAGAGCCATCTCTTTAACCAAGCAGTAGCTTTTCCTAAAACAAAGACAAAACCAAAACCAAACCATGAGAGTTTCCCCCCACATAAGACTGTCACTTTCCTCTGGCCCTCCTTAGATGCTACTTCTCATCCAAAGTCCCTGTTCTCTATCCGCCAACTTTTCTTATTTGAGACTTTTTTGTTTTGTTTTGTAGTTTTTGTTTTTTAGACAGAATCTTTGTTATATAGTCTGGGCTAGTCTTGAACTCCAAGATCTCAGAGCCTCAGAGGGTATGCATGACCACAGCAGGCTACTAAGGTGATTAACAGTAGCAAAGCTGGGTTCGAATCCAACCCTGCGATCCATACTCAGTTTGAACGCCACTTCTCTGACACAACTCACATATTTACAGATCTATCCCAAAAGTCGGGAATAGTGTTTTGTTCTTATTTGTGTCCCGTGGCTGGCCCAGAACTTAGTGTGTGCTCATTTTAAAAAGTGGGTAAAGGAGCAAAGAAAGGATGGAAAGAAGTAACTGGGAAAGCAGTGACGGCGCTTGGTAAAGGCCATGTTGCTGTTTCAAATGTTGTAGGAATTGTCACACGGAAACCCCCTTCTCTGTAAAGCAAGGCCACTTCACCAGGGAGCTGGGGACACAACGCTCTTCTCCGGGATGAAAGTCTGTAACTTTTATGAGTCTCCTGAAGCTGCCTGTGAGTCAACATAAACATGCCAGAAACATCTCTCCAGAGAAGCCAGTGAGCAGGTGTTACCAGGAGACCAACTTCAGCTCTATCTGAAGGAAGAAACTCAGAAGATCAGTTAAAAAACAAAACCTTTAAACAAAATGTCAGTCAAAAGCTCTCCACCGTGGAAGCAGTCAAGCAGAGGACAGATAAACAAATGAGAAGATAAAAAGAGAGGGATATCCCTAGAAAAGCAAGGTAGGAGCTAGGTGTGGTGGCACAGGCCTTTAATCCCAACACAGAGGAAGCAGAAGCAGGTGGATCTCTGAGAGCTCAAGGCCAGTCTGGTCTACACAGAGTGCAACATGAGGCGGTTCTCAACCTGTGGGTAACAACCCCTTTGGAGGTTGCGCATCAGACATTTACATTACGATTCATAAACAAAATGAAGCTAAAATTATGAAGAAGCAATGAAATAAATTTATGGCTGGGGGTCATCACAACAGGAGAAACTGCATTAAAGGGTCACAGCATTAGGAAGACTGAAAACTGATGAAGAGCCTCTCTCAAACAAACAAAACAGCATGGTGGGTAAATGTTACCTAAAATAAAAAAAGACAACAAAAACTCAAGAACTCCTCCAGCCTCTAAGATTCCATAACTATATGATGCAGCTTCACTTCGTTTGGATTTGTAGATCTGTGAAGAGACTCCATGACCACAGCAATTCTCATAAAGGGAAACATTTCACTGGGGCTGGGTTATAGTTTCAGAGACTTAGTCCATTACCATCGTGGCAGGACATGGTGGTGTGCAGGCAGACAGGGGGCTGTAGAAGGAGCTGAGAGTCTTGCATCTTGATCCGCAGGCAGCAGAAGGAAGAACTACCACACTGAGCTTTGCTTGAGCATATAATAAACCTCAAAGCCTGTCTCCACAGGGACACACTTCCTCCAACAAGGCCACACCTCCTGATAGTGCCACTCCCTCTGGGCTAAGCATTCAGACATATGAGTGCAACCACACTTTCTTTGTCGGGCCACCAACCAGCTCCCAAAAATCATGACACAGAGACATCTTATTAGTTATGAATATTTGGCCTACTTAGGCTCATTTCTGGCTAGCTCTTTTTAACTTAAACTGTTTCTACTTATTTGCCTTTTGCCTTGGGGAGTTTTACCTTTTCTTTCCATACGTTCTACTTTTCCTGCTTCTCCTATATCTGGCTGGCTGGTGGCTGCCTGGCTGCCTGGCCCTGGGCATGTCCCTCCGTTCTCCCTCATTCTTTCCTCTCTTCTCCTTTTTTCCTGAGCCTAAATTTCTCCTCCTACTTATTCTCTCTGCCTGCCAACCCCACTTATTCTTTCTCTGCCTAACTACTGGCCATTTAGCTCTTTATTAGACCAATCAGATATCTTAGGCAGGCAAGGTGAAACAGCAACACATCTTTTCGTAATTAAACAAATGCAGCATAAACAAATGTAACACATAGTTAATTATTACATAGTTAAATATCCCACAGCACATGAGTTTATGGGAGTCATACCTATTCAAACCACCACACAGCCCATAATAAATTTGTGTTTTGTTCCTAAAACTATAAATGCAGAATAGTTGCACAAACAAATGGGACTTACTGCAGTATTCATGGTGACTTCTATGGCTCCACCCTCTTTCTTCCCAGTGTCCTTAGTTTGGTTGTCCACCTATACTTCTAGCCTGGCTACTGGCCAATCAGCTTTTAATTAAACTGATCAGAGTGACAACTCTTCACAGCATACCAAAGGATTATCTACAGCAAAGCGTGACATGGGGTCAATCAGGGTATAGTTGGAGTATGAGATAGCACTGCCAAGAGAAATTACATAGAAGTCACCAGCCAGACAGAGAGAGAAGCAAGCCATTCCAGAGAGGTAAATGCCATGAGTTTCTAGGCAACACACAGATGAATATAAATTAAGTTATAAGAGTTACTTAGTAATAAGCCCAAACTATTGGTTGAGCATTTACAACTAATATTAAGCCTTTGTGTGGTAATTTGGGAGCAGGTTGCTGGGACAGGAAAACTCCACCTACAATGCTTTAGCAAGAGTTAATTTCCATTTACATTTCTGTCTATTGAAGTTTTGGCTTTAAAGCGCAAAGTGTAGAACTAATTGTTTTATAGACCAGATGCAGCCAATTTACTGTGCTAGGCAGAACTTCTTTTTCCCCTTAAAGACAGATACTTAGCCCATAATCATTGGTGACATAACAAAAACTCCCAATTTATGTTTATAATCTTCACATTTTGCTTTATAATACAAGCAGTGTTTACCAGTAACTTCTGCTCATATGTATTCCATTATTTGCCTCTTCAGCTGTCAGCAGAGTCTAGTAGCACAGGCCTATGATGCTGTTCTTTGGGAGACTGAGGCAGGAGAATAATAAGTTCAAGACCTGTATGGACTCAGAGTCTGTCTTAAGACAAAAAGGGAAAGGGTGGTGTTTGGTGGGGGGAGGTGGTTAAAACATTCCTTAGCAAGTGCAAGGCAGCTTTGGGTCAGTTGGGAGGGGGGGAGGTGAGGGGGGAGGAGGAAGTGGGGAGGAAGGAGAAGGGAATGAGAGGGAAAAGGGAGGATGGAGAAAAGTGGGAGAAGGGAGAGGAGAAAGCAAGAGAGAGATGGAGAGGTGAGAAGAAACACCAGGAGCGATACATTTTAAAGGGGTAGATTTAAGTGAGTATGTGAGGCATCCAGAAAATAATGTGAATAGTTCTGTACATTTCTACATGTTCTAATACTGCTACGTTTTTGCCTAAAGAGACAACAAACATCCGTAGGGAGCAGCTTTCAGAGTTAAGAATGAAATGAATAATCTTTGTTGTTTAGCACACTGTATTTTCCTGGAAGAGATGAAAATCTTTCCTTCTGTGTTTCACACCGTCAGCCCTTCATGACAATGTCTCCTGGAGGATAAGCCAGCATGAGACGTAATACGGGAGGCCAGTGTAGATTTCTTCCAACTCTTAAGTCTTTTCCTTCTTTAGAAATATCTCATCAGGTTGGAGAGTTGGCTCAGCAGTTAAGAGCACTGTCTGCTCTCCCTGAGGACCCAGATTCAATTCCTAACACCCACGCAGCTCACAAGTGACTATAACTCCATTTCCAGGGCATCTGACACCCTCACACAGTCATACATGCAGGCAAAACACCAATAAAATAAGTAATTAAAAATAGTTTTTTAAAAAATCAATAAAATATAAATATTATATTGATTTATAATTATCAAACATCTTTGTCACTGTGTTAATTTGATACAAAGGTCAAATATGGTAATTATCATTTGATCACCTCAAACACATATCATTTCTTCTGGTTGAGATGTCTCCTCTCTCCTAGTGTTTTACAAAACATATGATAATAGCACTTGAGAAGCTGATGCAGAAGAACCATGAATTTGAGGTCTGTCTGGGCTAAATAATGAGATCTTGACTCAGAAAAAAAAAAGTATAGGTTGTAAAGCATAGTCACTTTACTGTTCTGCAGAATATTAAAAAATTAATTCTTCCTATGCCGCTGCATTTAGTACCCGTTGCCTAGGCTCCCTCAAGACCTCTCTGCTCTTTCCCCTCCTTCATTGTTTTTATTTGCGCAGATCAAAGAAATATCATAATTCTGAAGGTATAAACTGGCAACCTCTTCTGACCAATACTTGCTGCCACCTGCTGGCCAAAGCAGAAAACTGCAAAGAATGGCTAAATGACCAAAAGTGGGTATCGTGAATTCTTCAGTATCATTTATGTGTAGCCGAGAAGGCTTAATTCAACAAAATTGAGCCTTTAAAAAAATATTGTCTACCCCACATTTAAAGATAGCCTTTCTTGATTATCATAGAAAGGAAAAAGTGCGTAGTTGATTGGCATCTGCCCAGGGAATAAATACTTTGCTTGCGCACCTTCTCCTTTATTTCAAGATCCCCTCTCACCTCCAAAACTGCAAAGTCAGAGACACTCTTTCTCAATTATGATGATGTTGTTTCCTGAGATGTTGCCTCAAGGAAAAGTGCTTCTTTTTGACGGGCTATTGAAAATTGGAGGGTTAGTGAGGACTACAGGACATAGACTTAACATTTTTTCTTTTTTTAAGATGCAAGTTTTAAATCAGGCGGCGGTGGCACACACTTTTAATCCCAGCACTCGGAAGACAAAGGTAGGCAGAACTCTGTGAGTCTGAGGCCAGCCTGGTCTACAAGAGCTAGTTCCAGGACAGCCAGGGCTGTTACACAGAGAAACACTGTCTCAAAAAACCAAAAATAAATAAGAAAAAGAGACTGGGACAGTTAGGACTGTTAAACAGAGAAACCCTGCCGTAATAAATAAATAAACAAATGCTGGTTTTAAACTAAGGCATTCACATAAAAATCCAGATTCTCACATTCTTTCAGAGAGTAGAGAATTGGAACCCTGGGGACTCTGTTTCCACAAGGCAATAACAGGCTATGGCTGAGCTTCTCAGGAGAGACATGAGATTTTTCTGCCCATCACAGTCCCTACTACTTCCTGTTACCTCCATACCAGAAGTCCATGGTCATTTGCCAACCATCATTCCTTTCCTTTATATTAATTTTTAATGGAGACCTTTTCTTTTAGCCCAGGTAAAGCAGCACCCACTAGCTGCCCAATTTTACATTCTTCTACTTTTTGTCCACAACTGACATCCATTGTCGTCGGAGATGATACAGTTCAGACTAAACATTCTATTTTTCACCCTTCCACACACTGGTCACCAAGGAAGCACATGTGAAAGTTTGTTGGCGAGACTTCTGACATAGTCTCTAAAGATGACTGACTCAACGCTAAGGAAATCACTCCCGCAAACCCCCAACGCATTCCTGCTTTGTCCTTTGTCTTCTGCTCCAAGAACAGACATGGAGGGTGGCAAGAGTTTGGGCAGCTCTCTTGGGTCCTGAGCTTGCGTGAGGATGAAAGCACAGCTGATGAAGAAAGATCGAAACAAACACAACAAAGCATAAACTAATACACTTGCTCTACGTAACAGAAATATAGAGCTATCTTAATGGAGCCAGTTCTTCATATGTTCTCTTTAAAACACCAAATTCAGTCTTAACTGGCATACCTTTAACAACTCTGGAACAATGAAAGACTGAAAGGGTTGTATACAACAAGGAAAATGGAGACTAGGGCCAGCAAGATACCTCAGCAGGCAAATTCTCTTGCTCCCTAGGCTGACGATCTGAGTTTATTTCCTAAGACCCACAAAGTAGGAAAAAAATATCTGACTCCATGAAATAAATTCATCTTTTGGTTTTAAATTCTGCCTCATGAAAATTCCTAGGACATAGGCAGAACATAGACAGATTCTTTGACAAAATATCACAGGAAGGGGCCCTAGCCCAGATGCTAGTGAAATCTTTATTCCCCTATAAAATCTTACAAGCTAAGCCTCTACTGTCTGCATTTCTCCCAGGAGTCTTAGCTTTCAGTATCCCAGTAGAATTAGTCTCTGCTTCCAGCACTCAATGGGTTTTCTATCCAAAGGTCCAAACTCTCCCACAAAACACATAAAAGTCAGGAATATCACATCAACACCCCACTCCTGATAACAATTTTTGTATTAGTTGCTCTCCCATTGTTATGATATAAGACCCTGGAGGGAGGCGGTAAGGAAGGAAGGAAGGATTTGTTTTGGCTTATGGTTCCAAAGACTTAGAGTCTACCAGGGAGAGGAAGACTTGGCAGCAGTGGAGGTAGGTAAGCATGGGAAGAAGAGCAGAAATCTGGCTAATCTAACATTTTCATCCACACAGAGAAAGCAGAGAGACGGAGAAAATGGGAATTAAGGTGAAGTTATAAGCCCTCAAAACTTGCCACTAGTGATACACTTCTTCCAACAAGGCTCTACCACTTAAAAGTACTATTATAACTTTCCCAAAGAGCACTACCAGCTGGGACAAAGTGTTCAAATACATGATCTTTGGGGGGCATTCTTTTTCAAAACACAACACGCTAGAAATGAAAACTGCAACAACTCAGATAAAAAGCTCAGTGGGAAACTCAGAGGATCACAGGAAGGGACAACATGTCAGAGTTTTAAGACAGGCTAGAGGAATTGGGTCTTTCAGTCAAAGTCAATGATGACTTTTTAAATTATTTATTTTATGTGTATGGGTTCTTGCCTGTATGTATGCCTGTGTACTTTGTGCACACAGTACCCATAGAGGCCAAAGGGAGCTTCTGATCTCAACCAGTACATGGACAAATGAATTCAACAGCCATGGCATTATCCACAATAGCCAAATTATGAACTCATCTTAGATGCCTATCAAAAAATAAATGGAATAAAAGAAGATGTGATTTCAATGAACATGGAATAGTACCCAGTCAAAAATAAGAATGAAATCATGTATAAATTTCATTATTCATAGGCAGGAAAGCCAGACTTCTGAGAAACAGGCTCTCCGGGTAACCAGGCCTTAAATTACCAGATGACTACAGGCAGAACAAGTGATCCCTGTCATGTAATATGGGTCACATGCTAACTAAGCTCCACTCCCTAATCCAGATAAGGAGTGACTTCTGCACATAGCATAGGAATGTAGTCCCTGTTTTCACAGCACAGTCACGGAGCACAGGCTGCACATTAAATGCCCTCCTACACCTAACTTTGTTGTACAAGGCTGATACTACCCCAGAACCCCACCATACTGCTGTCAGCATCAACAAACATCTCCTGTCTTAAGGGAGGGCAGTCTCCTAAACAAATGATGGCTCAATCCAACATGAAGTAGTCAGAGCTTTTCAATGTCTAACCCCTAGACCACCAGTTCTTTTCTTCTCTTTCTTTTTTATAAATGAGAAGGCTGGAGATGGAAATGTCATGTCACGTAGCAGGGAACCTGGGCCCTGCTAGAAACACACTCTCCAAGGAACTGAACCCTATATGGCCAGCTAACCACAGGTGGAACAAGTGATCCCGTCATGTAATGGGGATCACATAATAACTAGGCTCTATGCCGTTACCCAGCCAGTGACCCCTGTCACATGGTATCATAAGTCATGGGTACCCCACACTTCTACCTCTGTCTCACAGCACAAACCACCTATTGACCAGGCTCTCTCTGTCTCCTCCCAAGAAACCTTAGAAGAAGACAGCTTGTTTTGTATTGTGGGACTGGCATGATATCAGACTTCTTTATCACGTGATGTTGACATTAATAAATCTCTTGCCAAGCCTCTCTCCCAACCCTCCTCTCCTCTCCCACTCTAAATTTTAGGGAAAATGGTTTGACTGAGAATCACCTTGTTAGTTAGAACGAGTCAGACTCAAAGACAAATTCTGAATGTTTTCACTTAAATGTGAAACGTGATATTGACAACAGCAACAAAAGACACAAAAGTACACAAGAGACCCTTTGTAAAGAGCATGGGGACTAGATGAAAGAGGAGCAGTGTGGTCGGTGGTAGCTCACAACTTTAGTTCCAGCACTTGGGAGGCAAAGGCAGGCACATCTGTGAGTTTGAGGCCAGCCTGGTCTACACAGATAGTTCCAGGGCTACACAAAGAAACACCATCTCAGAGAGAGAAAGAGAGAGAGACAGAGATAGAGACAGAGATACAGAGAGGTTCAGACAGAAAATCCCAGTCCCGTGTGACTCTGGACAAGTCCTTAATTTCAGCTTTATCTGAGGCCATTAGGTTGACTTGGAAACCTCAATTAAATCCCATCTTGTGAAAAATTATATGAAAATTGATGTGGGAAGTCCTTCTGTATATGTGTGGCTTTTATTGGTTAAGGAATAAAGAAACTTCCTTGGCCTGTGATAGGGCAGAGTAAAGCTAGGCAGGAAAACTAAACAGAACGCTGGGAGAAAGTTGGCTGAATTAGTAAGACACCGTGTACCTGCCCACAGGAGACAGATGCACTGGAACCTTGCTAGTAAACCACAGTCAGGTGATGATACAAGATTAATAGAAATGGGTTAATTTAAGATACAAGAGTTAGCCAGAAACACACTTAAACAAACAGTATTGTAATTAATACAGATTTCTTTGTGATTATTCCAGGAGTCTGGGTGGCCAGGAAAATTAACAAACAGCCTCCCCCAACAGAAAATAGTTGATATAATTGATATATTAAAATAAAATCTCACTGTCAATGGTGTAAAATGGAAGATGGGCTATTTGAAAAACAGAAGGAACCAGCAGGAAACAGGTGAGGCCAGAGACATCAATGGGGTGGATATAATCAGAGTATTACATCTCTCCATGTGTACAAATCTGACAATGAAACCCATGCATATTTAATACAACTATTTGTTTTTAATTTGAGCTAAAGTCTTACCATGTAACTCAGGCTGGCCTCAAACACATGAACCTCCTGCCTTAGCTCTCAAGCACCAGAATTACAGGCATCTGCCAGCATGCTAAATATGAAGAAAAAAAGGAGGAAGAAAAGAGAAGAAAATAAATGAAAAGCAGGTAATGCAAGCAAAGACAAGATAGAACAGGCTGGGAAGGCTAAGATGGAGAGAAGAGAACACGGGGCACATGGAAATGTTCCATTTGTAGTATCCTGATGCTCTGTTTCATCAAGGATTTACTTGGAAGAAAATGTAAGGGGTGATTCCTATACACAGAAGTTGTGTGACTTTTCCTAGAGAGCTACCAGCAAATGTTTACTTACCCCCAACGAGCCACTGATAACAGGCCAAAGACACAGTTCCACCCAAGTACAGCTTAGTGAGTTAACTGAAGTTAATTTCAGAAATGTGGGTGAGAGGGCTATATAGGATCTTGTGTGAATCAGCAAGGGCATCACCAAAAAGTTCACACCAGTAGGAATGGCAGCTTACAAAAACTGCATCCATGGAGCTCCCTACCCAAGCTGCAGGCAGGTGGGCCAGCAGGATAGTCTTCTCCCTGTAGAAACTGTTATTGCTTTTATAACAATGTGGAAAGCCTTTCTGGATTTTGTACATTATAAGAACTTTCTGAATCTTTTAAGCTTCAGAATTTTTTTCTTCGTGAGTTTTATGAACACCCCCCCCCCATTCCCAGAAAAGGGGATGTTTTAATTCAGAGGAAATAACTACACAACACTCCAACCTGTCCTATCGCTCTTGCATTCATTGTATGCCTTTTTCACAAGGTACCCTTGTTCTTGGAGTGGGTGATACAAGCGTGCAGTTATTTTCCTTCATCTATACCTGAGTATTCAACCCCAGTGCCTAAAAAGTCACTTATTCCCAGTAGCTCGGGTAGATATGAGTCTCTACAGTAATTATTGCCCATTGCAAAAAACAAAAATTAACCCCAAACAGTTTCCCTCCATGGCCGAGACTGACAGCAACACTATCCTAGAGGTTCAAACACAAAGACTTTGGAAGGCAGTTTGACAGCCACATCACACTGAAACAATAGCAGTTGCTACCTTGCTGGCATCTATGATCTACTTAGACACAGAATTGTGCTGTTTGCAGTACCAGTTGTGATTTTCCATCTGTGGCACAGACCTTCAGTGCAGCAAGCAAGCAGTTAGCTGCATCCACAAGGGTTATGTCTCCTTTGCCCCAGCGGCCTATCTTCCCTGGTGGGCTGGCACTGTGGCATGCAAGGTCCATAGCCAAGCAGGACTTGTAGGGATAATTCTCCCCAAGAAGCCTGCATGGCACCTCTTGGCATTATGAAAGCCCGTCAGAGGGGATGGAGCTTCAGGCTCAGTCCCAGCTTGATTTCTTTATGCCCTATAACCAAAGTATGGTGAGTTTTTGGCAAAAAGAGACTCACCATCTCGTTCTGGCAAACAAGCATTAGTAAGATCTTCAGGGGCCTCACGGACCTCCTAGGGAGGGAGCCCACCTCCATCACTGAGATTTTCATTCAATAACCTTGTGTCTCTTGGAGTGCATGTTTCATGCTTATAGGGAACAGTCATTAAAACTCTTTAGCTTCTGGTTTACTGTTATTTCAAATGTTTTTCCAAATCTGTAAGACATTCAATGTTTAATATTGTATTATATCACAAAACTCTTTTAGTTTTGAACAAAGGCTGGCCAGCATCTCTGAAGACCCACCATTGCAAGTCAGTTGCTCTTAAATGGCTAAGAGATACTAATAATTAAAGAAAGAAAGAAAGAAAGAAAGAAAGAAAGAAAGAAAGAAAGAAAGAAAGAAAGAAAGAAAGAAAGAAAGGAAGGAAGGAAGAAAGAAAGAAAGGAAGGAAGGAAGAAAGGAAATGAAATGCTGAGAGGAAGAATACAACATGGAAACCAATCGCATCACATGTGTCAACTGTTTAATCATTTATCGCTTCTGTGAATTGCTGCTCAGGTTCTAAAGCTTTCCAGAAGCTAACAGAGCATTTGGGGTTTAGTTAATTCTCCCCCAAGGAACTTCAGCTCAAAGACCTGCTTATAGGTATTACCTTTATCTCACGTGCCTCTGGCTTGCTTTAACTTTTCACAAACATTCGTTCCATTCCGGTCTAAATTGTTCAGAGCCTTCAAAGTCTCCCCTACCTCATAAAAATCATGTCCCACCATGGAGCTCAGCAAAAGCCACTAAATCCAGTCCTTAGATCTCTACTGGGTTAGCCTCTTCCTTAATTTTCCTATCTGATCCAAGGAACAAAGAACTTGGCATCAAACACAACCTCTATCATGTCCAGTTTGGCCAATAACTCCTGACCTTCCTCTATTGCCTTCTAGTCCCTGACATTCACAGAGGTGCCAGACGGTGCTTACCAAGTGTCCTAACGACTCATGAACCAGTTCATCAGAGATCAATTTCCTTTCTATCGTCTCAGGCTATGAAGCCTTTATCTCATGAGAAATGGATAGTTTTGCTCAGTTTTTGTACTTCCTTCCCATTTATCCCTATTACTTAGAGCCTCACAAGCCAGGATATCTCTATCGTTACTTGTATAAAAGTCTTTTCCAATTCAGGCTGCTGAAGGACAGACCATTCCCCGATTACTAAGTTTTCCTGCATCGCTGTTATTGAGGCCCCATTTGCCTGGTGAATCACGATATTTCTCTTTTTCCCTACTAAAGTTTGGGAATGAGGACGATCTCCTATCACTTCTACTATGTTCTCATCATCCTCTTTACTTCTGTCCACAGGTTCCAAGTTTTCGGATCCCAGGAGGAAATTTTTAGCACACAAATTTAGTATAATTTGTACTCTTTCCTTGAATCCTGCCAAGATAAGAACTGCTAAGCCTGTTCCTCCACCTCCTTCTCCCTTTTCCTCACTTTCACTGTGAAATGAGATGCTACAGCAGTAGATAGCACCTTCATGTCCTTTTCCTATAGTAATTCCTCTCTTATGTGTGTAAATTCTTTCTGGGAAGATAACCAGGTCTCAGCTGCGTATCTTATCATCCACAACAAAGGCCACACACAAGTGATATGCTAGCCACCCAATCTCATACCTGCCACTTCCAGGGACTTCCATATATTCTCTAGTCCATCAAAGATTTGGTTCTATTCCACACTGGGTGGTAGACCTCACTCACTAAGGAGGCATGCTGTGAGAAAGATGTCTAGCCTGTGGTTTACTGCGAGGATACTCCACTCCCAGATGGTCTGGTCCTGGTCACACATCCTAGCACCCCTTACAAGGAGCATACAATCAACACTATAACAAGAAGGAATACCATTCCATAGCCATATGGGGAAACATACCCATATTGGGACAGCCTCCTGAGCCCTCCGCCCTCACACAAATCAACCTCATTTGCATAAATCAGCACCCACCATAGAGACCATGCAAGTATTACTCCCCAGTTCACCCTTGGTTTCCTCAGTTCCTGTTCAGGTACCAACTACTTGACTTTTCAGGGGGAAGGGGCAAACTAATATCTATTCACCCCGTATAGGATACCAACAACAAAGCAAAGAAATGATTCTACCCAATTATAACTTAGTGAATCAGTGAATTTTAGTGGGAGCTATTCACAGGTGAAGCCTGAGTGAGAGATTAGTTACACGAGCATGCATGATTCAAAGGCAGAGACATCATCATTTTATTTTTCTATTGCTGTGCCAAGACACCATGACCAAGGCAGCTCATAAAAGAAATAGTTAACTGAGCTTCTGAGTTCAGAGGTGAGTCCTTGGCCATGATGGCAGGAAGCGTGGCAGCAGGCAGGCAGGCAGGCATGGTGCTGGAGCAGTAGCTGAGAGCTTAAATGTTGAGGCAACAACCTTAAGGCAGAGAGAGATTGGAGATCACTAACTCAGATGGCATGGGCTTTTGAAACCTCAAAGTTCATCCCCTGTGACATACCTTGTCCAGAAAGATCACACCTTTTAATCCTCCCAAACAGTTCCATTAACTGGCGACCAAGAATTTTACTATAAGAAACTATGGGAGTCATGCTCGTTCAAACCACCACACAGCACCAAAAACTCATGCCAGTGCGAGTGACAACTTACCTATATAACCTCTTCTGACAGCCCACAGGCTCGAGGCCTGAGAGCAAAAGAACCTCAAAGAGCAGGTGGTTGATAAACAAAATCCCTGGTTGAACAAAACTGACAGCCAGATCTCTAAAGCATGGAAACAGCACATGTAGCAGGCCAAGACCATTGTGGCAACTGGGAACAAACAGAAACTTCCTTACTAATTAATTCCCTGTCTCTGCACAAAGATGTGTAGATCTGACTGTGAACTTTTGACAACTTATTTGGCAAGCTCGCAATTCTTCCTCTCCCCCACAAGATTTGACAGCTCTTTGGCCCTATTTTTCTCGCCTTATTTACTGCATTCAGTTGATTAGAACCCAATCTAATACCTTATACATTTGGACACTTTGTGATTTTAGAGACAGAAGCACCAAGAACTTGAAGGAAGAGAAGACAAGGAAACCTTCAGAGTCCAGCTCCTGGGGGCTCTGACCACAGATGATCTTTCTCTTTCCAGAGGACGAAACCAGAAGATAAAGACCACCTCAGGAGTTGCTGAGGGTGGCTCCTCCGAGCCTTCCTCACTCTTGAGGCTTCTGCCTTGGGTAGGGAGTTCACTTAGACCAGCCCCCTGGACTCCATCTATGACTGCAAGCAAGGGAAATCCCTTCAGCAGTTGGGGTCACTCCAAATCTTTCAGGCCTGTACATCAGCAGGAAGATCCAGCCTCTGATGGACTGAACCTTGAACTGCCATAAAAAGGCATGTTTATTGACTGTTACCGAAAGTTGCTTTTCCAGTAAACTATTTTGTCATACCAAGTTCCCTAATCTAATCTTTATGTCTCTCTAAAGGAAAGTGCCATGCCCCTGCTCCTTTAGTCCTTACTCTGTTACCTTTGCAGTACCCAGTAATCCAAGACCTCCATGTATACCAGAAGCATCCTGTGACCAAAGTCACAGAAAGACTGTAACACCCCCTCAGAGAAACAATTCTATTTTCTGGAAACAATCTCTGTTTTTCACAATGATTCTCCAAGGTCAAAGTACTTCTGGGAAACAGCTATTCGTTCTACTGTTTACCCTAGCCATAGTGACTCTGCTAGATTCCTGTAACACACAGCTATCCGAGGCTTTCAGAACTGCAGCTTCAGGTTTTGAGACTTGATGCTCTCAAGACCTAGAAAATCTTATTTCCCACAGCTTTAGCAATTCTCAAAGCTGTAATTGCTATCTGCCGGCTTCCCTCTGCTACCAAGGGTTCAACCCCATTGCATTTAAATCCTGCCTGACAACCTGTTGTTTTAGTAAGTGGAAAGTCTGAACTTTTTTCATTTTACAACTGGACCTGAGTTTCCGTTAGCACATAGGCAGAGATGAGGGAGATAGCACATAGTAGGCCTGAGTCAGCTTCCACAGTACCTCAAGACGGTGATCAAAAAGGACCATTCCTGTAATCTCCCTAAAACATACCCTGCCTTGCCAAATGGTAAAACTATAACTACAGGCAATTAAAACTGTACTAATGTAACTACAGCCTGCTTAATCAATTGGGTTTGAGATGACCTAACTGTTCCTAGAATTTCTCTAGCTGAGCTTAAAAAAGATCTGCAAGCTTTTTTGTACAAAGTGGTGACCCCACGGCTGGAATAAAAGCTCTTTGTCTTTACATTCTATTTGAGTCTGGAGGCCTCCTTCAGTGATTCTCAAACCCTTACATAAACTCGTTGGTACTGAACTGACTCCAAACTACCCCACCCACCATGAAGTCTTCTCGGCCTGCCCACTTGGTTCCTGAAAGAGGAATCAAAGACAAGAGATGATCTCTACAAATCTCTTCAATAAGAGACTATCTCTTTAGGAGGGAGTGTTTCAATTTAATAGAAATAGTTACGTAACAGGGGCAATATTTAAAAATTTCCTAACAGCTACTTATTGATCCTGTTAGTTCATGCCTTAGTTATTTTTCTACTGCTATGCTAAGATAACTTGACCAAAGATGCTCATAGAAGAAAGAATTTATTGGGGCTTACATTTTCAGAAGGTGAGTCATGACCATCACAACAGGGAGCGTGGTAGAAGGAAGACAGATGTGGCACTGGAGCAGCAGCTGAGAACTCACATCTGACACACCAGCAGGAATCACAGAGAGCTAACTGAGAATGGCTTGGCCTTTTCAAACCCCCAGTGACACACTTCCTCCAGCCAACTGTGCCTCCTAATCCTTCCCAAACAGTTCCACCAACTGAGAACCAAGTATTTAACTATATGAGCCTATGGAGAATTAAGCGTTCAGTATTCCCTGAATTGCCTTCTGGCTACTGTCTTGTGTTTCTGTGATTCCTTCTTATCTGTTTCTCTTACCTAACATTTCTGATCCTCATGTCCCTACCCCAAAACGTACAAACCTGCTGTGGCTAGGATAGTAACAAAAGTCATCCCAAAAGGTGGTTCCTGACATATGTCAACCCAACATGGCACTGGTGACATTCTGTCATTCATAAATTCCTTTCTATTTTCTACCTTTTGCTGGTTTGTTTTATGGTAGTTATTTCCATTTCCTTTATGAGTCATAAGGAACTATTCTTCCTTTGTTTCTCAGTTCTTGAATCAAATGTAGAGCCAAGTTTAATTGCTAGGATTAGTTACTGTGAACAAGCCAAATTAAGGAGTAGCCAAATTAAGGAGTAGGTTCAATATGTTCTGCCCTTTTGTGTAAAAAGAATAACGGTTATGAGTGAATAAATAAGGATTAGTCTAAATATTGTATTTGGAGGGCCAGGTGTTTAAGGCAGAGAGATACCAATAATATGAAGCAACCAGGGACAAAGGAGAGGTCTTTCCTCTAGGAAAATACCTCCTGCAGTTCCCCCAGGACCTTCCAGATCTCTGACACATCCCTCACCTCCCATCATGATGACTGACGTGCAGCCTCCGGCTTGCCTTATAATGCTCTCAGCTGCTCTGCCTCCTCACCTTCCTAATGATTCTCCTAGCAAGAAGAAATATGATTGACTTTCATTCATTTTGAGTCCAGAGCTCACAGAAGTAGCATGTATTTCTAGCCAAGGTAGGCTTCCTCACCATATGGGTGTTAATTACAGACTCATGTTAGCTGATTGATTTAAAGTGAGGGCAATTGAATACAACCATGGTTTTCTGCCGGTCCTAGGCAATGCCTTTTAATTGCCTGCATAAATGTGTTTAATGGCCTCTTTAATGCAGAAAATGAAGCTTTAAAGTAGATCATTTGGGAAATTAGAGATTTAAAGATTGAGGTGGAAATTATGATTGAGCTCAACAGTGATTAAGAACCTGGTTTCCTGAATAGTATTAAAATAGAACAATTAAAACAATCTGTATATATATATATATATATATATATATATATATATATATAGTGTGTATCATTGAGTTAGGGGTTCAGTAAAACAAATTAAATAAATTCAGTTAAATAGTATTTATTTACAACTGTGTCCAAACATTTTTCCAAATTCACAGGATGAAATCTTTAAATGAAATTCCCAAGGGAGAAAACATTGAGATAGGTTAAGGTACATTAAAATAACTACGACAGCATATTTTATCAATATTGTTTCCTTTATGAATCATTAAGTAGAACAGTGCTTCGGAAGTCCCGTGGATCTGTCTTGCTCCAACAGTGTTTGGACAGGACAGACCCAAGGACTCCCTCTTTGTTAGCTTCCAGTCACCTTCCAGTCTCCCCAGTTACAGCCTCTGGGACCATCTTCTCACCACCATCAGCTCCTAGGATCAGTCACACCGACCCTTTGTGGTTAGTGCCATACTGAGGATCAGCTGTGACCTGCCAGATTCATCAGAACTATTCCACGGAAATGGAGACTGCCGTGAACTCTGCCTGGTCAGCTTGGATCTGTGGGCCTCCAACACCCACCTCTCCCCGGGCTACTATTTTGATCAGGAGGATATGACTCGATCTACTATTTTGATCGCGATGATGTGGCTCTGGTGGGTGTAGACAATTTCTGCAAATTGGCCAAGGAGAGGTGTGAGGGCTCAAGTTGCAGACAGATGGCAGGATCATGACCTCTTCCAGGATGTGCAGAGGCCATCTCAAGATGAGTGGGGTAAGACCCAGGAGGCCATGGAAGCTGCCTTGGCCCTGGAGAAGAACTTAAACCAGGCCCCCTTGGGTCTTCATTCCCTGGGTTCTGCGGGCATAGGGCATCATCTCTGTGACTTCCTGGAAAACCACTTCCTGAATGAGGAGGTAAAGCTCATCAAGAAGATGAGCAACCACCTGATAACCTCTGTAGGCTGGCTGGGCCACAGCCAGTGCAGACTGGCCTACCCTAACCATCTCTGGGCATAGAGAATCTCTTTGAGAGAGGTGACCCACTCTCAAGTATGCTGAGGAGGCTTCGCCTTCCAAGGGGTTTCCTCCGCTGCTCTGCACCAGCTGGCCTCAGGACCTCCACCTGACCCTCTCAAGCCGCTAGGCAGCTTTGGAACACCCTGGAGACCCTCCCAAGTCTTGGGCCAAGTAAAGTTAAAGCTTTTAATAAATAAATAAATAAATTAATTAATTAATTAATTAATTTTTAAAAAGCACACCTAGAAGTGTATTTACACTAAAAAAAAAAAGAGGGAGGCAAAGGCATAGTGAGGAAAAGCACTTGCTGTGCAAGTCTGACAACTCAGGTTTGATCCTTGGAACCCATGTAAAGGTAGAAAGAGAGAACTACCTCCACAAGGTTGTCCTCTGATTTACACACACACACACACACACACACACACACACACACACACAATGGTGTATGTCAGTCTCTGTTGGGAGCCACCTTTTGGGGGTGACTTCTGCCACAATCCTTGCTGCAGCAGATTTGTATGTTTCAGCGAAGGGGTGCAAGGATTCCAAATGTTAGATAGAAATAACAGAGCTAAGAAAGAAACACAGAAATGTAAGATAGTATCGGGAGGGCAACTTAGTGCCTCCTGCATAGTAAGTTTTGTGTTCTGAGTTCACCCATGTTTAATTTTCTATACACTTTTTATACTCCAATATAAAAGGGGGAGGGGGAAGAAGGCAAAAATAGTGCTTTAGCATGATGCAAAGGACAACCAGAATAGTTACTTGTTTCAATACTTGAGCTATCAAGCAATTAATTCCTGCAAAAAGTATTTGATATTTGGATAGTGAACACACCCTAGACCAAGTTTCCTGCAGGCAGCCACTCCCTAAGTCAAACCTCCTATTTCAAAAGAAGGAGCAGAAGTATGCTTGAATTCTCTGACCTTTGGGCCATCTTAATGTTCAAAACACCAGGTAACAACACCCTAGGTCAGGATACCTTGTTTTGTAATCACACCTGTTGTTAACAACTTTGAAAGAGCATAAATATGCTCAAGCTCTCTGACCTTCAGACAAGGTGGAATAGTCTCATATTTTTGGGTCTCTACAAACCACACACATAAGTCATATACCCACACAATAATAATTAAAATTAAAAAGAAGTACATGCTCATTAAGGGTTCAAGGATTGCTGACTTTAGAGTTGTTATTGCCTCTGACTGACATCAGGAAAGTAAAAGGATTCCTTGAGAGCAGGTCTTTTATTGGTCTCCTCAGATTCCAAACAACTTCTGGCATACAGTGACAGGTTGTAATAAATATGTATTGAATGGATAAATGGAAAGATGGTAAAATAACCATATAAACATCAAAAGCCTTTCAAACGGCTTTTTGGAATGTGCCCAACCTGCAGTCTGTGGACCATATGAAGCCCAAAACAGCTACGAATGTAGCCCAACACAAAATTGTAAACTTAACGCTTTTTGGAGGTTTTCTGTTTGTTTGTATAGCTCAACCGTGTGATTCTTGAGCATAAATTTCATAGATGACAATGCCATAATGATATGTCAAACAGTTGAACATGCTTCGATCATGGGATAAGCTGTGAAAGCTTGAAGTTAAGAGGGCTAGCAGAACAGCCAATTGAAAGCCAAAGTGTAAGGACTGAGATGAGCATTCGCCGGGTATTTGTTTATGGTTTCTAAGCACGCACATGTGGAAGTTTCTATCACACTTCTAGAATGATGAGATCTTTCGCTAAACATGGAGATTGTCATTTGGGGTAGACTGACTGGCCAGTGAGCCACTAGAAGACACTAGTCTCTTCTCTGTCCTCCCTAGTACTGGAATTACATACATGTGATAACACACTGGGCTTTTTACCTGGGTCCCAGGGATCTGAAGTCAGGTTCTCACTTGACCCACTGAACTATTTCCCATCCCTTCCTCATTTATTTTTCAACATTCTGGCGTAGTGCCAGGTTGCTGAGTGTTTATTAGTTCCAAGAGGTTTTTTTTTTTTTTTTTTTTGAGTCCTTTTACTTTTTCCTTTTCTTTGTAATGCATTTATTGCTTTCTCTGGTTTTATTGCTGTACTAAGACTTTAAGGACTCTGTTTGACTTAGTCTATGCCCTATTGTTGTGAAGAGACACCATGACCAAGGCAACTCTTATAAAAGAAAGCATTTATTGGGGTCTGGATCATCATGGTAGGGAACGTGGCCACAGGCAGGAAAGCATGGTGGTAGAGAAGTAGTGAGAGCTTTGTATCCTGATCCACAGGCAGCACACACACACACACTCACACACACACACACACGGGGGGGGGAAGAGACTGGAGACTGGGCTTGGCATGGACTTTTGGTACTTCAAAGTCCATTCCCAGCCACACGTGCACTCTAACAAGGCCACACCTATTCCAACAAGGCCACCATTTCTAATTTTTTCATAGTTGGTCTACTGGGGACTAAGCTTGCAAATAAATGATTCTATAAGGGGCCATTTTTGTCCAAACCTCATGAATACCCATGGGGAGAGTAGACATGCTTCTCTTCTTCTCTTACTCTTGGTTTTACTGAAAATGACTTGAGTTTTTCCCCCCAGTATAAGGCTGGCTATGAAATGATCATATAGTTTCTGTTAAGCCTCAAAGAAGAGTGCAAATGTCTAACATAACTAATTGAAGAATTAAAACTTTTAGAAAGTATTCCACTAGCCACACAATATTGAAGCAAAAATAAATCTAAAACAAAGTTGCAATCAACTAAGACCTTCTTTAATTCTACACAAGAAGCATAATGGTTCAAGGAAGAAAAAAAAACCATTCAGCAGTTAAAAAAATAGTTAAAATGTCATAAATTAATATTAATTTGGGCCTTCTAAACTGAATTTTAGTTTAAAAGACATTTTGAATTTATTTTATAAAGAACAAGAATTTATTTATACAACTATCACTTAAAAAGAAAGTTTAAATTGGCGATATAGCCAGGTATGGTGGTACAAGCCTTTAAACCCAGCACTCTCAAGGTGGAGACAGATGGATCACTATGAGTTCCAGGCCAGCCAGGGATAAGTAGTTGGAGCCTATTAAAATTATAATTTATAATACTTAGAATTATTAATTATAGTGTTTGTTCCAGTTTGAAGAGATGGAAGTTTTTATCAAACATTCCACTAGGTGGTACTCTCTTTTAACGTCCTGCAGGGAAGCGCTGCAGCGCTTGGAACCAGTAGCTGATGTCTAATTTAACATTTAATAAAACCAAATTAGTGTCTCTGACTCAGAATCTCCTTCAATATAAAAAGGCGGATAGACGCTGAGAATAGTGTAAATGAGATAGTTCTTCTGAGCAGTAAGAGCTTATTATTCTCAAGGCAGAGGTTCTGGGCCTATGTATGTGCTCCTTAGAAAATACTTTTATAACATATCAACAATGGGGAGTTCTAGACATTAGTAGATTGTTGCTTAATAACTGAGTGGACTAAATCATTCCATCAAAACACACTGACAGTGTTCATGAGGTTCAAATATATCAATAGCCCTTTTTATAATTACAAATTTATCCTTTACGTCTGACATTGCACATGAATTCCATAAAGGACAGAAGCTACCTCTACATGATACAGATATTTTCTTTCTTAAATTATCTCAAAGGAAGGAACAAGGACAGGGAAAGGAAATTGATGTTATCAATATTTAAAAGGGGAAATCAGCAGAGACTTCATTTCTGGGAGATCACTCATCTGGATAAACTAAAATTGATGCAACCATGGAGGCTAGGTAGACCAAATGGACAAGGCAGTCAATACTATCATGGATTCATTCACAGAGGGCTACTGAACACCATGCTCTTAGCCACCAGATAATCAGAATGAGGTTTAGTACCTCATCCTTCACTGTGACCTCCCTCATTTTGCCATCAGATTGACTCGATTCCCAAGTCCTGGCCCTTGGACTTGTTACCTGTTTGTGTACGGAAAGTTGTTTTTATTTTTATTTTTGGGTGAATGTCAAGGCTTATAATTGCTAGTTTGTATGGCCATGCTTACTTATATTTTTCAGAAATGATCTATCTTTTCCAGTGTGGCTATATCATTTCACAGTCTCATTTTTAGTACATGAATGACCCCGATGATCCACAGCCTCACCAGCATTTGGAGATTATCACTATTAAAAAAAAATGATAAGTTAAAAATGGAAAGACATCCAGATATATGATTGCAGCTTTTTCATTTCCCCCATGGTTAGGTATGTCAAACAAGTTTTTATTCATTATCTGTTGTCTCTGGAAACATATCTTCTCAAATCAAGTCTTTAGGCAGACTTTTGAGAGTTCAAATCCATTTTCATATCAATTCTCCAATGGGGTTTGGACTATGCTTAGAAATGTCGCTTGGCACTAGTTCTGGAGAGACCATTTCCATGTAGTTTTTTAAAGAGTTTATCAAACAGCACATGAATCAATAACAATTCTGACAAATTACTCCACTCGTTTAGAAGAACAAATTTATTTGTACCATAAAACATTTCAACTTCAATAAAAAAAAAAACAGAGAAAATACACATTGTCAAAAGCTTAGCCATCAAGAGATAACTCTCATTGATCATTAGGAGTATACTTCCAGACTTTTGCTTTTTCCTCTATAATCAAAATAAGCTCACAACTCATGATGCTATTTCGTACTCTCTCCCAAGGTACAATCTATGACCTCTCACTTTATAAAACGTCATTAATTCTAGCATTAGTGATAGAATTCTTAATTAGTGGACAGGTATATATGTTTACTTACCTAGCTTCTCTGTTAATGAAAATTAAGTTTGCTTCTACAAGCAAAGTTTTAATAAATCTTATAAGGATAGTTTTGTGGACTTTTTTTGGTAATTCTTTTCGATTAAATATCTGGAAGGATTGCTGAGCCAACATTCATAGACATACATGTATATCGTATACATACACTAACATATCCTAACATATCCACACGTACACTTACCAATTTGTTGATATTTATAAGCTGCCATTAGAAAGAATGTCTCCATTTATGTTCCCACTAACATTGGCTGTAAAAGTCTTTAAAGGTTCCCTCCCTTGCTTGTCTTCCCAAGGTTTATTTTCTTTCCTTTTAAAGATGGGAACACATAAGTCCAAGCAACTTATTATTATTATTACTTTACAATTTTTCAACCAAGATCTAAGGCAAGGTGCAGAAGCCTGTGAGTAAAAGTCCTGTAAAATGTTCTTCCTTCAGTGTATTTCTTGAGAATGTGGGTGGCTTCAGTGGCTTCATAATCTGATGATCTGGTCTGGTTCCTAACAATGTTGACCTTGAATAAGAATAGGGACAAATAATACACTGATGGCATTTATTTGTGGATAGAGAAAGATTTCTGGGAAAAAATGAAGACCATATTACTGTCACATGTCCAGACTACATAGGTGGAAAGTTATGGCATATAAGTTGAGCATAATACAAGTCCCACTGGTAAAAGTTAGAAGTAAATTGGAGGCTATTGTAGTTTGGGATTATTTGAATACTCCCCTTTTTTTCATTTGACCAAGCAATGGAATACATCATTTAGATTGTGATCTGGAGAAAGAATGGCTTATACTGACATATTTCCAAACAGGAAACTTCAAAAATTTATTTTGGTAGTCTATGAGTTTATTTTCAAGGCTCAAGAGAAATTTAATTTAGTGTACATGTCTATCTTTTTCCAAATGACATTCATGTATTTTTGATTTTAAGCTTCCCCAGATGGATTAAGCTATACAATGACTAAATGTAAATTATAACTTCTAGTTATTAGGAAATAGAGGTTTATCATTTACCACCTAACTTTAGACAAAAGTTTCAGTTACAATTGCATCTTTTTTCCTTCTAGCTTTATTCAGTAGATTTTTTTCAATGATATTTAGCAATTTTAATGCACCCCCTTTAAATCAATATCTTCCTACATTTTCCTGGATTGCAGAAAATGAATTTGAAGTTTTTCAAGGTGCTAAAGATTTTTTTTTTGAGTTCTGGAAGTTTTGTAACTTTCAGCTTATGGTGGGTGTTAGGACTCACAGAGGAAATTTTTTAAACTGTACATTTGTGTTAAAAGTACAATAACAAACTGCCTCAGAACCTGTGGCGTTACCCTCTTCTGGGTATTGTAGCCTCACAGTCGCTCTGTGCCAGTGCACACTCTGAGGTACTCTTCCAATGCTTGCTAGAGAAATAGGTATGTTGAGTCAGTACGTTCCAGCTTGGTTGTGACTTTTGAAAAATTCCCAATACCTTAGCATCATTAAGACCAGCAAGTTGACTTCATGAAAGCCCTTCAGCTACAAAGTTATGTGAAAATAATGAAGAGCATGTCAATAAGCCAGGTGTGGTGACAATTGCCTTTAACGCCAGCAGTCACATCTCCATGAGATGTTCTAGGCCATCCAGAAATACATAGTGAGACCCTGTCTCAGAACTAGCAAACAACAGCATGCCCCAATTGTTTTGGGGGGCCTTGTTGTGACTGTTCCCCTAGACAAGCATACTCCATCAAGTGGAGTTCAGCTATATTCCCTTGCAAAAGGATTGTATGAGTTGGTAGAAGGGTGTTTCCAGCTGCTGCTACCTATTGTGTGTGACCCTGCCTGAACTGCACATGGCCTCAGGGAGTAGAGTATACACTAATGGGGGAGATGAGAGGATTGGTCTCCATCTATGAAGCTGCAACAGAAAAGCCTTCAACCCCGGTGGGTAAATGCTTTCCAGGTGTGGCCTTTTGTGCAGAGGCGTACCCACACCCCTGTACACATATCTCCTCACCTACACTCTGGAAGGAAGCCCAAGAAACACATTGCTTCTCCAAAATGAACTTCGGTGGAGTCATGGCTCCATCTGTCCCTGGAGGCCTAGGACAAGTGGTCCAGTGGTTTATGTCTCCCCTGGGATAACATTTTAGCAATAGGCTCAAGAGATGATTCAGCGGTAAATACCACTTGATACTCTTCAGAGGACCTGCATTCTATCATCAGCACAGACATGGAGGCTCTCTACCACCTATAATTCCAGAACCAGAGTTGTTTCTGGGGGCAGCAGGCATGCATGTAAAACATTTATACACAATTTTAAATTGTGTGAAATAAAAATCTGTACTTTCATAATCTCGATAAAGATTCATTAAAATAAACGAGGCCTATTTGGGATGAGAAAGGGGATCAATAGAAGGGACAAGAAAGGGTGATGGGCAAGGAATATGACAAAAATATATTAGACACATGTATTAAGATGTTATAATGAAGCCCATTTTTGTACAAAATGCTAATACGTTCTATAAAATTAAAACAATTACACTATTTTTGCTAGGCACTTTTCTTACAAAGGCCAATCTTAAGCTTAAAAATCTGAAAAACCTGGTGACTATGCACAAAATGTGGTAAGTGGTAAGTCAGGATTTGCCATACGAAGAGGGAAGAGTTGAAAGTGTACTGTTGCCTGTAACGTCAGCTCTCTAAGTGGCACATCTGTCTTGTGAGCTCTGGCCTTTGGGAGTAATTGTAAGCCCAAGTGTGGAGCTGAGAATGCTCTTCTTATTTTAGAAAGGCACTCAGGGAAGACTACGAGGTGTCTAGTCTCTCCCCTACTTCTTGGCAGGTCCTCTGCGGTCTTTGGACTGGCTCTCAAACGTGCTACTCTTTGAAACGATCGGCTGCTTTCACATAAATGTCTTGACCGGGAAAAAAACAAAAACAAAACAAAACAAAAAAACAAAACAAAACAAAACAAGAGCAGTTGCACGTTAGAGACTTGGAATTTCTCTTCCGACTTGACTCTCCTTCAGTCCGCTTTAACACAGATTCGCTGCTAGAGAAGTAAGCGAAGGCACTTGAAAGAACAGTTAGCATCCTTGACAGAGGCCGGGAAAACTGCAGAAGCAGCTTGAGGCGTCCCAGGACCAAGGATAGCCGAACTTCACAACCCACGTCTGAGTAAATGCCTGAGAAACTGCCTCAGGAAACTCCCCGCAACGGCACACCGCACACCTTCCAGCGGGTGGGTCCCGCGACGGTGTTTTTTCCTGCCGAAAGGGCGCTCCCGTCGGTTAACACCACGCCCAGCCACCGGGCGCGAGCTCTAGGCTGGTACTCCGGAGGTCATTCCGGGGCGTGGTCTCCAAAACCTCGCGGCTCTCGACTGGTTTCCTGTTGCTAAGCGACGGGTAGGGGGCGGGGCCGGCGGGAGAGGCGCGGCGTTTGGGGCGTTCGGCCCGCCGGCCACCCGCGGCTGCGCAGCCGTCGTCCCTCCCTCCCCCTCCCTCTCTCCCTCCCTGTCCCGGCCGCGCCTCCGGCTCCGCGTCGGCCACGCCCCCACGCGCTTCCGCGGTGCGCACGCGCGCTGCGCGCGGCTACTTTGCCTCTGCGGGGCTCGCGGCGGGGTTGAGTGACCCGGCGGCCGTAGCGCCGCGGCTGGAGGCGGCCGGGAGCCGGTAAAGCCGAGCTGTCTCGAGGGAGGAGCAGCGCGGGTCGTGCCGCGGTGCCGTCCGCGGCTGAGGAAAATGGTATTCGAGTCCTTGGTCGTGGACGTGTTGAACCGGTTCCTGGGCGACTATGTGGTGAACCTGGACAAGTCTCAGCTCTCTCTGGGCATTTGGAAAGGTAACGGGGGTCTCGATCCCAGTGTCGCGGGAGATGGCGGCGCGGCTTCTCGTGGCTTCGGTCCTTGGCCAGCCCGGCGCCGCCACCTGCAGCTACCCGCCTCGCCCTTGAAGTTATGTAAAGCCGGGCGGCGGTTCCCGGGCGGGCGGCGCGAGCTGAAGCCTCCCGTGCCGGTGGGGCCAGGCGCCGGTGACCTCTGGCCTCTGCCGGGCGAGGGAGCCATCCCTGTCAGTTTCCCCTTGGGTTGTAACGAAGGTTCCGCCGAGCCCACGGCGTGTCGCACGCCGCCTCGCACGTGAAGGCCAGGCGCTGTCCGCGAAGACGCCCTTGGTTCTTTCCTGACCTCACTTCGCGGTGCCTTCCTGGACTTGAGGGGTTGCTTAGTTGGGCTAGGCTGGTAACGAGGGCAAGAGAAAAGGAAATCCTCTTCTGTGTTCAGGTCGCAGCCTGGCCAGGTGGGAATGTGGGTGTTTGTGATCCTGAGTAAAAGACTGAGTTAAAAGAAAAATAAAAAAAAGAACGTAAAGAAAATACAGGCAAATAGGCGATCAGAATCTAAGTGGCCGTTCAATATCTCAGCCAACTTGAAGAAGACACGCTGAGCGTCGCTTAGTTCGGAAGGAGCTGCATCTACTACTTGATTGCAACGCTTTACCTTATCCAGTGTCTTACATTTAGAGTTTCCATCTGTCTTGTATTATGCTGTGTTTATTTTATGTAGCTACTAGTCGTTTTTGAAATGTGTGTTCCAGGTCATAATTAGGGCTAATTATTGTGTAAAAAGTGTGCGCATTCTCGGGTATGCCTGTACTTCCAGCTTTCCAGAAGCTGGAATACTCGTTTATTTTAGCTGAGCCTCAGTTTTGAAATAATGTGAGTAAGAAATTTAGTTTTATTAAACAAACAAACCCTCTTGTAGTTAGTTGCCTTCCATCATGATCAAGTGGGCAAACATTGATGCATAAGTGCCAGCACAGCCCGCCTGAGACCAGCTCTTGCAGATTGCTTAATCTGTGCTGCTTCTCAGTTGTACCTCCGAAAGAAGCCTGGAGTGTTGGCTCAGTGTTTGAGAGCACTGGCTGCTTTTCCTGATGACTTGGGTTCAAGTCCCAGTGTCCACGCAACAGCTCAACCATCTGTAGTTCCCGAACCAGGTCTTCTGTCATCGTCTTCTGGCTCTTGGGGGCACTGTATGCAAGCATGTGGTGCACAAACCTTCACGCAAGTAGAAACACCCACTCACATAAAATAAAAATAAAAGAAAAAAATTAAAAAGAACAAGAAGAAAAACTACTTGAATTGTGGCTTGGTTTGTAGTGAAATGTTGCTTTATATATAAGATGCAGGTTTGTGTAGAATACAGCTTATCGAATTTCTGTATTTAAAGTTTACTTCGAGAAAATTCACCTTCATGCATAGTTTTTTTTCTTTTTTTAAAATAAATGTTAAGAAGCATATATCCACCATTCCAATATTGGATACGAAAAGGTTTTACAAGCCTACAGCATTTCCTCTTCTATTTCTTTGTAATTGATCCCTCCTCAAGAGGCAACTACTGATGTTTCCTCTCTATGTTGCTTGTTCTAGAGTGTCATAAATGGAATCCTTTGCCTATGTAGCTCTTTCTTTTTGAGATAAGATTTTACTGTGTATCCCTGCCTGGCTTGGAACTCTCAGATCCTTTTTGAGGCCTGTGCCACCACACTTGGCTTCTGTGTAGCCATTTGAGCCAGACTTCTTAACAGAATGCAGAGAAGTCATCCCTGTACTGTGTACATCACCTTGTCCTGCCATTCCTGTTCTTTTGAGTGATGTTTCACTCCATGACTCTTTTTATAAACATAGCTTGGCCGTTTTTTGTAGTATTTCTATTTTGGCAGTTAAGGAAAAGCTGTATCAGGTTTTAGTGTGAACATAAGTTATTTCATTGGAGTAAATACCGAACCATGGGGTTGTGAGTGGTATTAAACTTGTAACTTTATGAGAAGTAATGTGATATGATTTGGTTATGGTCTGATTGTCTCTCCTAAAAGCTCTGTGTTGAAAGCTTAGTCCATATTCAGGTGATGATGTCTTTATAAGTAGGCCTAAGGGGAGATTGTTACAGTGGCCCCTCACTGACTTTTAGTTTCCTTTTGTGAGGTTAATCCACCAGTGTTTCGGTGGTTTTGTGTGTGTGTGTGTGTGTGTGTGTGTGTGTGTGTGAGTGAGTATGTGATCTTTACCATAGCTGCTATTATGCTTTTTGAATTTTCAGCATTCAAAACTGAGTCAAATGTATTGCTTTCTCTGTAAGAATCAGTCTCAAGTGTTTCACTGTGGTAGCCATCCCCTAAGAGTCCACCCCTCAAACTTAGCCACTACACCTTGACACTGGTTGCTGAAATGGGTATATTATTTTGCACTTTGATCAATTTTGTATCAGGATTTAGTTGTACATTATTCTAATGAGCATTTGGTATTCTTGTTTTGAAAAAGTTCTTTTTTTGGGGGGGGATATTTGCATGTGGTATGCATGTGTTTAGGGGTGTTTGCATATGTAAGTGGTCCTCAATTGGTGTTACTGTTTGGGAAGGAATAGGAGGTATGGTCTTGGAGGAGGTGTGTCATTAGAGCCTGATTTTGATGTTTGAAAAGATCCCCAGTGCCTCTGCCTGGTGGTTGTGGATAAATATGTGAGCTCTTAGATGTCCCTTACTCTCCCATTATGGGAGAAACTGTATACCAAATAAAAAATTTGTTTTATTTTATTTTATAAGCTTGTTCTGGGGAACCCTTAGACTGCCTTTGGAGGATGCAATTACAGGTGAGCCTTGTTGCCCACCCAGCATTTATGCAGCTTCTGGGGAACTCTGGCTTTCAAGTTTCTGTAGTAAGCACTTTTTACTTGCTAAGCCATCTTCATATCCCTATTAAAAAGATATCCCAGTAGGTATGTAGTATTAAAGCATCATGACTTTAATTTGCAGCTCCCTTGTAATGATGTTGGGTATATTTTCATGATTATTTTTTCTGTTTATTTTTGTCAATGAAATGGCCATATCTTTTGTTTAAGTTGCATTGTTTGGTCCTCTTTTCCTATTTGGATTTAATTTATGTATCATAAAATTCTTTTGTAATTCTACAATTCAATGAGTATTTTTTTTAATGTAACAGTTGTACAGTCATCACCACTAATTCTAGAACATTTAGCACTCATCCCCATCAAGAAAAAAAATCCTCAAGCAGACATTTCCCATTCTTAATCCATGAGCACCCCACCTCTGGTAGCCATTAGTGTTTCTGTCTTTATGAGTTTGCTGACTCTGGACATTTTGTTTAAATGTAGTCATATGGTGCCTATCTTTTTGTTTCTTGCTTCCTCAATTTCAGATATTTTAGAGCTCTTTACATTGAAGGATGGAATGAATAGTATTCTGTTTCACCAGTTGGACATTTAGATTGTTTCCAACTTTTTGTTTATTATAGTTAATACTACTATGAACATTCATGTGAAAGTTTCTTAGAAGGTATGTTTCAAATTCCCATTACTAAGCTGGTGTGGTAATCTTAGCACTGGGGAGGCAAAGATGGATCCCTGAGTTCAAGACCAGCCTGTTCTACAGATGGAGTTCTAGGACAGTCAAGGCTTCACAGAGAAACCCTGTCTCAAAAAACAAAACGAAACAAAACAACAACAAAAAAAACCCAAACAAACAATAAGTAAATAAATAAAATTCCCACTGGTAAATATATTTAAGTGGAGTTTCTAGGTCATGTGGTGATGTAAGAAATCAGTTGTATTTTGATAAATGAAACTGAAAGCTTTAAAAATAGGTCTCCTGAGAATTTCAAAAGTAGCAGCTCTAGTTAAACTTAGGCTTTAAAAAATTTTATTGAAAATTTTGATAATGGAAATTAGATTGTGTATAAAAAATTTAAGATGATGGTGTGCTGGTTAGTTTTATGTCTGCTTGGCACAAGGTAGAGTTATGTTAAAGGAGAGAACCTCTATTAAGAAAATGTCTCCATAAGATCCAGCTGTATGGCATTTTCTTAACTAGTGATTGATGAAGGAGGGTCCAGCCCATTGTGGGTGGTGCTGCCCCTGGACTGGTGGTCCTTAGTTCTGTAAGAAAGAAGACTGAGCAAGCCATGGGGAAACAAGGCAGTAAGCAACACCCTTCCATAGCCTCTGTATCAGCTCCTGTCTCCAGGTTCCTGCCTTGTGTGAGTTCCTGTCCTGATTTTCTTTGTTGATAAACAGTGATATGGAAGAATAAACAGAAACAAACAAAAACAAAACAAAAAACCCTTTTCCTTCTCAGCTTGCTTTTGGACATGGTGTTTCATCACAGCAATAATACAAATGGGCTTAGAACTTTATGTTCTAATGTCGGAGGGGCCCATTAATGGTTATAAATAAGGTTTCTGTGTAATCCAGCTAATTTAACTATTATCATAATGCTACTAATTTGTGTTGCTCTGATATTTGTTTCTGAAATGGTTCCTTGGAGACCAGAACCTATTTTCTCACAGAAACATTGTAATACAAGATATGAGAAGTGTCCAAGCATTTCTGACAGAGTAGGAAAGGAGTGCCTTAATAGAAGATCAACTACAGTAAGTAGACTGTGATAGAGCTCTCTGCTTTGTATAAGGGGAAAAAGGAATTGGCCTGCATTCTTAGACTGATTCTTGGCAGATTTTGATGTTGCTGTAATTTTTATATACTCATTTACATTTCTTCACCCTTCTCATATATCATTTAGTTAGAAATTGTTTTATTTCTTAGGTTTGTCTTAGAGTCTTTAGAAATCTAGCATTTTACTTATTTCTGTCAAGATCTAGGCTGTGCTAGAATAAGCCTAGATGCTTGATAGAGTATACAGTTTTGAATCCCCCTCAGCCGTTATAATTGTTTTGAAGTCAGAGACTGCCTGCCTGCCTGCCTGCCTTCCTTCCTTCCTTCTTTGCCTGCATGTATGTATTTGTACCATGTACATGCTTGATACCCAGAGAAGTTAGAAGAGGATAACAGATCTTTTGGATGTGGTTTTGGGAACTGAACCTTGTTCCTCTGCAAGATCAACAACTGATCCTAACCTCTGAGCTAGGTCTCCAGTCCCCAACTACTTGCATTTTAAAAGGACACTGTGCTATAGGGTGACTTCTGTTTTGGAATTATTATTTATAATACAAAGGAACCAACAAATAATTCTTAAGATCAAGGGGAAGCTTCCAGTTCTAATTCCTAAAATTTTATCACTACAAATATGTTCAAAGATGTTTTCATATAACTTTAAATTATAACTTAATACATATTAATTAATTGTGTAAAAGAATGTGATTCACTGTGACATTTTTATACACGCATGCCTCCTTCCTCTCTCTCTCATAACCACTTTTCTTGTGTATCCTCCCTTCTTCTTTGCTAATAGTTCCTCTATTATTCTTGGGTCTTGTTTTCAGTTTCTACCTATGAAAGAACAAGATGTGCCATAGTTTCCTCTCTGGTTCTTATCCTACATTAAGATGTCCTCCAGTTTTTTTTTTTTTTTTTTTGCAAGTAATGTGATCAAACAATTTTATTCTTCATCTATATTTATATCTGTACCATATTTTTCTTTCTAATGCATCTGTTTATGGATATGTAGACTGATTCAATACTTGGATTTTTGTGAGTAGTGTAGCAATAAACATGATTACTTAGGCCCCCTCTCATATTCTGACTCCATTGCTTTGAATATATTTGTTGTATAGCTGAATTTATATTAATTCTATGTTTAGTATTTTTGAGAAATTAACATACTGCTTTCCTTAGAGGATAATAGATATTCTTACCAGTAACATATAAAGGTTCTTTTTTTTTTTTTTTTTTTAATCTCTTTACCAGCATGTACTTTTGTTTGTTTTGAGACAGAGTTTCATATAGAGCCAGGGCAGTAGTTTTTATTTTTTATTTTTTTTGTTTGAATAACAGCCATTCTGGTCAAATCCCAGTGTAATTTTGATTTGTATTTCACAATAGCTAAAGCCATTGAATACTTTTTTTTTTTTGGTTTTTCGAGACAGGGTTTCTCTGTGGCTTTGGAGCCTGTCCTGGAACTAGCTCTGTAGACCAGGCTGGTCTCGAACTCACAGAGATCCGCCTGCCTCTGCCTCCCGAGTGCTGGGATTAAAGGCGTGCGCCACCATCGCCCGGCTGAATACTTTTTTATTGTATTATTTGCCCTCTATTCTTCTTCTTTTTTTTTAAAGATTTATTTATTTGTTATGTATACAACATTCTGCCTTGATGTATGCCCGCATGCCAGAGGAGGGCGCCAGATCTCAGTACACATGGTTGTGAACTGTCATGTGGTTGCTGGGAATTGACCTCAGGACCTCTGGAAGAGCAGCCAGGGCTCTTAACCTCTGAGCCATCTCTCCAGCGGCCTCCCCCCCCCCCCCCGCCCTCTATTCTTCTTAAAAGAAGTGTCTATTCTAATTGTTTGCCCATTTTTGGACAGGATTACTTGCTCATTTGTATTCTTTCTTGTGTATATGTGGGTGTATGCATGTAATGGTTGCAGACGGGTGTACAGCTAGGTGTACTTGCACTTGTGTGCACTTGCTTCTAGAGGCCAGAGGCAAACCTTTTTTGTTCCTTAAGCTGTGCCCTCCATTGTTGTTTGAGACTGTTCAGACCATCTTACAGAAGATGACTCCCTCTTAATTGCTGTGAGAATATGCTGGGAAGCACAGAGAACTTCTCCAGACCCACTTTACTATTGTAGATCCAAATTATTTTTGTCTGTTCAGGCAGTATTTCTGTGAGGTGCCAGATTCTGTGGTAGTGACCCATGCTGGGATTCTTCCCCTTTTCCTTCCCCCACATTTTGTTTCTCTCCTGGTCTTGGACTATCCAAAGTCTTGAGTTTTTCCTTTCTCTTTCTGTTTATTGTAGAATGTCAACATTCTCCCACATCCACCCATTATGATAAACCACTGTTTTTCAGTTGTTTTGATTGTATCTTGTGAAGTGATATGGAGAAAGGAGCAAAAGCTGGCTAGCTACCTCTAATTTTTAATCTCCACATTGACTCCACTTTGACTCAAACCTGATCAAGAAACAGAATATGATTGTCAACAAAAAAAAAAAATCTTTTCTGACTCTTCCCTCTAATTCCTACTCATCACCAGATGCAGTTACTATTTAGATTTTTAAAACAAAGCTATACACATCTGCTTTATTTTATTGAGACAGGGTTTTACTCTGTTACCTAGGCTTTATAGCTTGTCTGGACCTGAATTCACAACCATCCTCCTGCCTTAGCCTCCCAAGCGTGTGTGTGTGTGTGTGTGTGTGTGTGTAGAAATTATAGGGGTGCATCATCATATCTAACTTCTTTTGTACTTACTTTGTAATATTTTTTCTCTTTCAAGAATGTGGATTGGGGGGCTGGAGAGATGATTCAGAGGTTAAGAGCACTGCCTGCTCTTCAAAGGTCCTGAGTTCAGTTCCCAGCAACCACATGGTGACTCACAACCATCTGTTATGAGATCTGGTGCCCTCTTCTGGCCTGCAGGCATACACTCAGGCAGAACACTGTATACATAATAAATAAGTCTTAAAAAAAAGAATGTGGATTGGATTTTGACAGATTGTTTTCTACATTGGTTAATTGTTGATATGATTACAGTATTTCTTATTTAGCTTGTTGATATTATTGATTATATGCATTATTTTCCACATGTCGAATTAGACTTGTATTTTGTGGATTATGATATTTTGAATCCATTTTACTTATATTTTGATGAGAATCTTTACATCTGTTCATGAAAGATCTTAGTTTCCTGTTTCTCTTGTAATGACCTCATTTAGTTTTGGTCTTAGGGTAATGCTGGCCTCATAGAGTAAATTTAGATGCATTTCTCCTTTTTCTATTTTCTGGTGTTTGCTATGTAGACCAAGGTGGCATAGATGAGAGGTACCTTCCCAATGGTGGGATTAAGGGGATGCACCACCATACCTGGGCTGAAGTGAAAGGTGACTGATTGTAGGTTTTTCTTTTCTAACTCTGCATTTAGTGCTAAAGTTCTCTCTATAAGATAAGGTTTGCCTTTTCTTATATTTTTTTTTGCTAAGTTGTATTTTCCTATGATTGAAAATTTTCAACACTTCCTTTCAGGACTTCTTTGACATAGCATTATTTATAACTAGAACTTTGAAATGTTTTGTAATACGCCCTCCTCCCCCTCCAATTTTCTTCCATTAGGCTGATTTTTAGTTCAGATTGTGATTTTAGTATAACTTCTATTTTTTTCAGACTTGTTCAGCTACAGATCTGTTTTATAGACTGGAGTAAATATTATGTCGATCAGTGCTGCATATGTGCTCCAGAAGAATATGTAGTCTGCTGTTGGATGAAATGTTCCGTAAATGTCAGATCCAGTGTTGGAATGCTGTTAAGTTCAAGTGTGTCTGTATGTTCTCCCCTAAATATGTGTATAATTGATACTAGTTATCTAGGTCTTTACCAGTAATAGTGGATTTGCCTTTTTCCAATTGTACTTCTGTCAGTTTTGACTTGTGTATTTTGACACTGTTGTCAGGCACATACATATTGAGGAATGCATTACATAATTTTACTTGGGAGATGACAAAAAAAATGCTTATTTGCTCCAAATATGCCATCAGTGACAGTGACAGACTAAGGAAATGAGTCCTCCCAGGTTTAATGCTCATGACTACGTGAGCTCTTACTTCAAAAGGAAATATGAGAGTTTATTCTGAGCCAAATATGAGTGATCATGGCCTTGAAACCATAGATTCTGGTTGCCTCAAATAATGTGTTCAATGTGGATGCTATCACGTGAACTTTTATGGTTCCAAAACAAAAGAAAGTCACAAATCAAAGCATTTACAGTTCATAGGCAGACAGGTTGCGGCAGATTCTGCTACAGATTTTTATTTTACTTTAGTTTTAAGCTGAGCAAAATTAGATATATTAAAGGAAAGGGAAGAAAACTTCTGTGAGTGGGAGAGATTCTAGAGGAGAAGCATCTTCTAGAGATTCTAGATTTATCTGATGTTGATCTCAGTTTTGGGGTTGGTAGAAACCAGTGCACATAGATAAATAATTTTTAAAATGATATGAAAGAACAGAGAATTTACACAAAGACATTAAATATTTGAGGAATAATATTTGTTATTTTATTTTGCAAGAGAGTTTAATTCATATACTCCTCGTGGATGTTGTATCTGAGGTGAAACCTAAGAAAAGGAAGCTTCTATGGGAAGTGGTAGAGCCAGAGATGTGGCCATGAGGAAGAAAAGAGAGGTTCTTCCTATCCAGGGAATAGTGTCTCAGGATGACTTGTGGCGTGGTTGGCAATTCGGGATATTTTTAGTACATATTTTGTACAGATTTTTTTGCCAGATTTTTGCTGTATTATTTGTTTTGAGATAGAATATTACTAATATAATCCCTTGGCTGGCCTGGATTTTGCAGTGTAGACCAGACTGTACTTGGATATTTGTCAGTTTTTAATTAATATAAATGTGAGAGGACAGTTTTCTACTGACTTTATCAAATTAAAATTTTAGTGTTTCCTGTGATTGCGTAAATTTACAGGGTAGTGGGTTTTGTTTTTAGATGATTAAGCACTGCATTTTTTTTATGACTGTGGAAAATATATAGACCTCCTTTTTTCACATAGGACATGCTTTTTCTTTTCTTTGATTGTGTTATGCAGATCCCCTTACGGGTGAAATGAATTATTTTGGTATTTCAGAAATTAGAGTCCTTTATAGCACTTAGTTTTTACTCCATGCTCTTTAGGAGCTTGTATTGAGCCATAGGGATGTGGTAAGACCGTTGTCTTATAAATCAGAAGTCGTTGATGCTCAGTGGTAGAGCACTTTTGTACCACATGTGAGGCCAGATGCTCAGTTCCCAGTACCAGGGGGAAATAGTTGATTTTGTTTCATTGTTAAAAAAATACTTGTATTTTTATGTTATGGCATTTGGATAAAACATAATCATTGGGTTTTAAATGACTGATTTATAACAGTATAAAGCATAAAGACCATATTTTCTAAACAAATTGTTTTGCAAATGTAAAACCATAGTGTTGTAAGAAAGACTTTGGTTTTATTAGCATTGTATTTAACTTAAAGAAATTTTAAGAAATTTAAATTATAGTAAACTTGATAATACTCATGCAATCTTTAAATATTAACTTTATAACCCTTCAGATGACATATTTCTAGCTTTCTAGTTTTGTCCCCACATTTTTATTTACTTTTTATCTTCAGTTTCTATTTATTTACTTATTATTGTGTGTTTAAGAGTGGTTTTGTGCATATCAAGGGTGTAGATGCAGAGGTCAGAGGACAACTTTGAGGAGTTGGTTCTTTCCTTCCTGAGGGTCAGATCCAGGTCAAGCACTTTGCATTGCTGAGTTATTTCATCAGACTTGTTTGGGGGGGGGGAAGGTGACAGAGTCTCATGGAGCCTAGTTAACCTCCAGTTCCTAGGTGGATACAGATGATCTTGAATTCCTGATCCTGCCTCACTTCCCAAGTGCTGGGATCATAGGTATACTAGGATTTACAGGACTAGCTTCCTTTTCCTTTTTGGAAAAATCATATACTTTAGTATAAAGTCTCCTTTTATATAAATAAGTTCTTTCTTATCTAAAAGCATCTCCTTTTTTTTAAAACCTCCTTTCCAAAAACATCCCATATCTTTAACCTTTCCTATCTCTTTTTGACCTCGTTGTTTCCTTTTTATTTTGTTTTTTTTTCTTTATGTGAAAAATTTTGAATTTAGATTTTTTTAAAACAAAATAAAATAACTAATAAAACCTCAAGAAGCTGTGTCTGAAAATAGGCAAAACATATTAGTATTTTTATCTGAAAACCAGAATTAACTAATCATTAGATTTATTAAAGTCCTGTTATAACAGATACTTAAAATACCTTTTCTAAAAGGCATCGACTTCACCTGGACCTGTAAGGCAAGCAAAAGCAGTACCAAAGCCTGAGTGCTCTGGTTTGACTCCACATCTCTTTAGTTTTGGGTCAGATTCCCATTTGACTCTGCATGGGCGTCTCTTAAGGATGGTCTTCATCCAGTCTATTTCATCTCCTTTCAGCACAACACAGTCAGAAAAATCACAGTCCTAAACCTGCAGTCACACTGTATTTCAGGAACAGCAAAGCTTCCTTATATGAAGGGCAAATCTGTACCTTCAGGCAGAAGTAACTGTTTCAGGATCAGCTTGTTATTTCAAGCCACAAGGACTCTTAGGACAACCTTGTAGAACAAGAACATAATACTTGAGACCAGACCTTGTCTCATGCTGCGTAATCATGTCTACATTTTGTCTTTTGTCCCAGTTTTGAAAATATTTACATAAAGGTTTATGTTCCCCTGAAGACGGTTACTACACCTGATATATTTGTTCCTCTCAATGTGGTCCCTTACCATTGTTTATCTCTTTAATCAACATATTGGGAGAGGTGACCAAGTCTGACTTTGGACTATTGGAACTGGGACTTTTACTTAATATTTCTGTTATATTGTGAACTAGAAGGAATTTTTTTCTAAGGTTACACCAGAACTTACTTATAAGCCAATTTGAATCAAATCATTCTTGGGGGTGAGTGTGTAGGCAGAAGTTCTGTCCTTCCCGGTCCTGTAGCTATTCAGTCCCAAAGAAACACACAGAGACTTATATTTATTATAAACTGTTTGGCCTATTAGTTCAGACTTATTATAATTAACTCTTACAACTTAAATTAACCTGTAATTCTTATCTATGTTTAGCCACGTTGTTTGGCACCTTTTCTCTGTAAGGCATTCCTCTGTGTCTAGCTGACAACTGCATCTCTGCCTTCCCTCTTCCCAGTATTCTTAGTCTGGTTGCCCCACCTGGCTACTGGCCAATCAACATTTTTTTAAACCAATAAGAGTGACAAATCTTCACAGTGTACAAAAGCATTATCCCACAGCATAATTGGGACTTTGTTATATAAATATATCACATAGCATTTATCTGAAGGTTACTATATAGGAACATAAACTGTTAAACCTAGATGTTATAACCTTTATACCATAAAACTTAAAATCATAAAGCAAAGAAAAATAATTTTGAAAGATGTGTCTAAAGGTATAATTGAATGAAATAAGATCCTCTGCTATCTTAATTTCTTTTGTTCCTGTTGCTGTGATAAAATACTCTGAAAAATCTTTAAGGAAAGAGGGCTTATTTGACTCAGAGTTCCAGGTTATGGTCTGTCATAGTGGATAAATCACAATGGCAGGAGCTTGAGGGAGTTAGGAGAGCACTGCTCAGTGTGAGCTAATCCTCAGCTTTATTTCACCATTTTATACAGATCTGGCCTTCTGTTCAACAGTGAGTGAAGATGGGTCTTCCCACAGTAGTTGGTGTAATTGAGACAGTCCCCCAGAGGCATGCCCATTTCTGTCAAGTTTATGTTAACCATCACAGCTGCTTCATTTGGTCAGTCTAAAAACTCTTGTTGGAGTTTTTATGTCTTAAAGTAAAAACTTTTATATTATAAACTTAAGAATATCAAATAATCTAAAGAAACTGGCAGCTAAACCAATCAGGCACAATAACACATTAAGTTAGAGTGCAGTCTTAGAAACTGTAAATTTTGAACCCAGGAAGCCAAGACTAATCCTTGAGAAAGTTTAAGGAGCCAAAAGGTCAGAAGGCGAAGGTAGGTATGCAGAGGTAAGGAAGTATCTTTTCCTGATTTAAGAACTAAACAACGAGAGGGAGACATGCTTCTAAATAGGAAGTATTGATGAAAGTCAGAAGATCCTGTTTTGTATGTCAACAGGATGATAGAAAAATTTATTTAGTAAAACAGCAGAGGTTCTGATACAACTCAGAAACCTTATAAAGTCTTTAACTCAATTTTTTGTTCAGGGCATATAGGTAGTATAGGACTACTTCCCTGTAGATTTTATCTTTAAAAAGCCCTTCATCTTTTCCTTGGACAAAAAATTTCACTTCGGAATCACTAGAGAAGAGAATAGAAGAACAAGATAAAATAAAGAAGGCAAGGTTGGTGTTAGGCAGATACAAGTCAGTAGCGATTGAGAACAGATTTCCTCAGGATTCTTCTTTGTTCTGACAAAACCGTAAACATTTTTATTCCTGTTCTTTATCATCTTTTTAATACAGTATCAAAGTAATGCTCTTGTTTCTTCATAATTGTGCTTAAATTCCAGTTCATAGTGATTGCTCATTTAGCATCTTTAGTTCTGTTGCATAGGAATTTTACATGAAACAAGCCAACCCAAAACAAAACAAAAATTAAATTTGGGCACATCAGACATTCTTCATATTTTCCAAATAGCTTGCAGGTAAAGTATCATAATTATAAAATACAAAGTCAGCTAAGTACCAGATGGTATGTGCTTTTTACAGATGCCCCTACCCACCTGTCAAGTACGTTTTCCTCCTCTGAATATCTGCTTTCCTTTTTGGTGTCTTTTTATTTAATTATTTTCTTGTTTTTTTTCTTCTCAGAAACTGTAACCTGTGCTAGCTGGGGAGATTTGTGTTTTGGATCAGATTTATGTGCCACTTACCTCTCTCTCATTCTATGTATTTAGTGATATTTTATTTGTATTTTAGTAAATAAACCTTGCCTGAAGATCAGAATGCAAAAGTAAGCTACTAGAGGCCAAGGAGTGGTAGCACACATCTTTTTTTTTTTTTTTTAAAGTTATAAACTGATTGGCCCATTAGCTCAGGCTTCTTATTAACTCATAACTTATATTAGCTTATTATTCTTGTCTATGTTAGCCACATGGCTCGGTATCTTATTCAGCAAGGCAGTCACATCTTGCTTCTTCTGTGGCTGGGCCAGGACTGTGGACCAAGCTTTCTTCTTCCCAGAATTCTCCTGTTCTCTTCGCCCACCTCTATTTCCTGTCTGGTTGACTCTCCTATACTTCCTGCCTGGCTACTGGCCAGTCAGCATTTATTGAAAACATAATAACAGAATACAGGTCATTGTCCCACACCACCCCCCCCTTTTTTTTTTTAAAAAAAAAAACAAATCCAAAACAAGAACTCTGAATCTAATATCCTTTGTTTAGCTTTTCTCCTGACCATTAGCCATAACAACTTGTAACCAACATTCTAAACAAAGGAAAATATCCATAGTCCATTTTTTGGGAATGTGGGCATAGTTCTCCAGGCTACTTCCTGATGGTTTGGGGGTACTGATAATCCATGGGGACCTAAAGAAAATTTATAATTATCATCAAGTTATGACTGGTGTATCCTTTGAGGCTTGATCGTCTCAGGCAGCAGTCTTGAATCTGTTCTGGATGTAGAATTCTGACATCTGGGCCGTCTGTTCCTACAGGAAATTTCTCAGGTGTTCTTCCTTGATCAATCCTGATTTTTCTTAACTCAGAATGAACCCACAGCTTCTCATTTCCTGTGGAAACAAAAACAAAACCTCTTCACCAAAGTAACATACCTTTTAACTTCAATTTTAAAGTCAAGGTTTTTTCAAGATACCTATCTTGGATTAATTCAGCAGCATTTATAAACAAATATCTTTTAGCAATTGTTGCTTCTTCCTCAGCATTCAAACAATTCAAAGAGAACATACAGTATCCAGACTCTCTCTATTTTTCATCTTTATGTGGCTTTATTTTAACCTCTCTTTCTTTTATTTTTACTTTTAATTTTTGGCTTTTTCAGACAGGTTCTCTGTGTATCTTTGGCTGTCCTGGAACTCCCTCTGTAGACCAGGCTGTCCTTGAACTCACAGAGATCCACTTGCCCTGCCTCCTAAGTACTGGGATTAAAGGTGTGTGTCACCACACCTTGAATTCACAGACGACTGTCAGCCTCTGCTTCCTGTGTGTTGGGATTAAAGGTGTGTGCCACCCCCCCCCCCCCAGGACTTTAACCTTTTTCTTTTCTCTCCCAAGCCTGAATATATTTTTAACACACTGTAAAGCATTTAGAGGTTTTCTTCGTCTTTAAATCTCTTTATATCTTTTTCTAACCACGTGGGTTTTTAATTTGCTAAGCAAATTGGAGAGGATTAAGGCTGTGGCTTTGTTGGCTGGATCCAGCCCATTCGTTAGCTTTCTGAGATTACAGCCTCGTGGCGGAGGTACTGCCTGGAGCCATGTTTATTGCCACAACTCTATGGTGTTTCAAGGTTTCTGCCACCACCAGAAAGCATGTGGTCAGCTTTTCATCAACACCATTTAAGTGTTTCGTGGCAGGACCTCTTAAAAGAGCTGCAAGGTTTTACAGCTAAAGCTGAGTCAAGAAGCCTCTCTTAAATGAGACACATTGGCCTCTAGCAAACAGAACCCACTTGAGAAAATGCTGTTATCAATAAGCTGTGCTTAACTCTATTATTTTTATTTTCTAAAATTACTTCCCAAGCTCTCCCAGGCTTTATGTGAATGCAGTTGTACATGTGGGCACCATTTGTTGTTGGGGTTTCTGTCCTGCCTGGTTCCTGCAATCGTTAAGTCCCAAAGAAATCACACAGAGGTCTACATTAGTTATAAACTGATTGGCCCATTATCTCAGGCTTCTCATTAACTCTTATAAATTATATTAGCCCATTATTCTTGTCTGTGTCAGCCACATGGCTCAGTACTTTATTCAGCGAGGCAGTCACATCTTGCTTCTTCTTTGGGCACACACCTTTAATCCCAGGACTCTGTGCTATACAAGATCGATCCAGAAATAAATCCAGGTGGTGGTGGCTCACACCTTTAATCCCAGAACTAGCTAGGATTAAATGACATGGCTAGGTGGAGAGAGGAATATAGAGGGGAAGAGACATGAACTCACTGGAGTGTGGAGTCTGAGGCTTCGTGGAGACAGGATCTCACCCTTTTGGTCTGAAGAATTGGTAGAGGTAAAAGGTCTCTCTAGTGACTGGCTGCTTTGCTTTTCTGATCTTCAGCTTGAACCCCAATGTCTGTCTCTGGGTTTTTATATTTTGTGCTACACATGTATGGTTTATTCTGTGCATTTATGGGAATATACTTGGCTGAAGCATCTAAGTTTCATCCAAGCCATGAGTGGGGTCTCTTGTCTTGGACTTCATGTGAGTTAACTGTGCATTCTATGGAGTTCCCCTGACACCAGTGAAATGACCTATGGGAGATAGTTACTGATAGCCTCTATAGTTAACCCAGTTAAGAGCATAGGAGCCCTTTAATAATGATCAGAGCAAGAATAAGCTCACACTTTCAGAATGTTTCTTGGTGCCAAAGCTCAGGGGTATAGTATTTTTAAAGACAAACCCACAATTATATCAGTGCTTGTGGGGGCTTACATCAGTGAGGGTAGCCCAGTAGCATCTGTTTTCTTGCAGAGCTTAGTAGTACTTTTCAGACACTATAGTACAATTAATTTTGGTTTACAAATCTTCCTAGTTATTTTGGCTTTATGTTTTAGCTTACACAAGCATTAATTATTTTGGTTAGAACACCTGGACCGTGGTGAGGGTCATGGACATTCTTCAAAGAGTGGCCAAGGTGGATGTAACTGTTGCAGGGTGGAAGGCTGAGGGGCAGCTAGGAAGACGCATAATAGAGGCAAGACAAATGGTGGTACATGAGTCATCTTACCACCACCGACTTGTGCTTGAGGGAACAAGTGTCTTGTATGTTCAGTGTGCTCATCGAATGGGCAAGAGTGCAGTGGCACACAGAAAGAAACACAGACTTAGAGGTTGTATGGAAGGCAGTCAAATGCTTGGAGTGGGAGGTAAATAAATCCTTTACCCCAATACTCTGGTAGTGATTGTATTTGCCCTGTATTTTACTAGCTTCTTTCAACGTGTCCTTACAGTTTATCTGTTTTGTAGCATGAATTTAAATCATTTTAAAAAAATGAATAATCCTCCTCTATGTGTGTGTGTGTGTGTGTGTGTGTGTGTGTGAGAGAGAGAGAGAGAGAGAGAGAGAGAGAGAGAGAGAGAGAGTTTTTTTTCTCCATCTGTTGATGAGTAAATGAGTTACTCTGTCCTTTGGAATAATGCTACTGTGAATGTGACTATTTTTCTTCTCATCCCTGCTTTCAGATACCTTGGTTACAAACCTAGAAGTAGAATTAATGAATCATATTCCCACTTGTCTTTGTGTTTTGATTATCTGCTTAGAATTTCTTTTCCTGTGCTTTTGCTTTTTAGCTTAATGTGTGCCTTTAACACAGCATATTATTGGATACTGTTTATCCATTGACTAGATCCATTCTGCCAGTTTATATCTGTTACAGAGTGCTGGAACCCAGGGAGTTGTGCATGTTGAGCAAGTGCTTTAGAACTAAGCTCTATCCCAGCCCTTACTATTTTGAGTTTGGGTCTCAGTATGTATCTCACACTGGTCTTGTTCTTGCTGTGTATTAGTACCTCAGCCTCTGGCCTTCAAAGTCTTAGATTTATAGATGTTTGCTTCCTGCTAACCTGTTTGTGTTTAATTAAAGTGATAGGGAGTAAGTCTGTGTTTTCATTTTACTATTATGTTATACATATGTCATAACTTTGCTTGAGTACATGTTGTGTATGTACAGTGCATGTGCCTCTGTGTGTGTTTGTGTGTGTATGTGCATGCGTGCGTGCGTGTGTGTGTGAGCTCACAGGACAGAGGAGGGTATCAGGTATCCTTTTACTTTCTGACATTTTTTTTCTTGAGCTTCATGGAATCTGGAGTGTTTTTCATCTAGGATGGTGGTGAGCAAGAGATTCTCCTGTCAGACCTTCTTAGACTGTACAGAAGAATTAACATGGGCTAGTAAAAATATTTCTATTTTCAGTTATGACAATTATTTTTCTATGATGTTATTTTAAGATGAAGCATATTTAACTTAAAAATGAAATACAGTTAATATATTGTTTTCTTTTTTTTTAAGGAGCTGTGGTCCTCAAGAACCTTGAAATTAAAGAAAATGCATTGGTAGGTCTTGCTTATGAAATTTTATACTAGTGTATTTAATACATTAATTCCTAATTTAATATGCCACCTTAAATTACATTACCTATGAGAAATTTTGATGGTTATTTTCATACAATATGAACTTTGCAAAGTAAATCTAAATTCTTAAAGATAGAAACTGCCAGTGTAGTTTTTATTTACTTAAAATATTTGTATTTTATTTATTTCTATAGGGTATTATTTTGTAGTGTTTAACTTGTCTTCTAGTTTATTTAGCATCATTTTAGTATGTTAAATTCCATGGTATGAATTATATTCACAGTCTTTTGCAACTCTTACAGCATCTATTTCCACAACTATTTCACATTGCTAAGAGAAACTCTAGCCACATTCGACAATGACTTTTTTCCTCACTTTCCACTGGCCTTGGGAGTTTTCTTCATTGTACCCTGACACTGTACTCACTAAGTAATTTTCTAAACCTTGTTTTCCATCCCCATAAATTTACTTCATCCAGATGGTACCATGTCATATTTGCACATTGCTCTTATTTTGTTTCACTTGGTGTAATGTTTTCTTGGGTCATCTATGTCATAGCATGTACCACAGTGTTGTTTCTTTTCATGACTGAATATTCTCTATATATACCACATTTGGTTCTCCATTCAGTCTTTCTTCCCTGCAGCTTTTTTTTTTTTTTTAAAGATTTATTTATTTATTATGTATACAACATTCTGCCTGCATGTATGCCTGCACACCAGAAGAGGGCGCCAGACCTCATTACAGATGGTTGTGAGCCACCATGTGGTTGCTGGGAATTGAACTCAGGACCTCTGGAAGAACAGCCAGTGCTCTTAACCTCTGAGCCATCTCTCCAGCCCTTCCCTGCAGCTTTTGATGAACACTTAGGTTGTTTCCACCTTTGAGCTCTTTCAAATATGTATCTAAGAATGATTTTCTGGTTTTTCTAATTCATTTAGGCTTTTTCAGAATGAGCCAAGTTTTTTTTATTTGTTTTTTGTTTTGTTTTTCCTGCAGCTGTGAAATCACTCTATATCCCTTTCAACAAGTTCTAATTTTGTGACATTTCCCAAATCTTCTAAAAATTACTACTCTCTGTTTTACACATTAGCTGCCACCTATGAAGTAGTAAATGTCTTTCTTGATTAGCAGTTCTCAAGTAACTATTATTTCCTGAATAGCTAGTGATATTGAACATCTTCTCATGTAGTTGTTACTGTTTTCATATGTTTATTAAATGTGTTGGGATTAAAGACATGAGCCAGATTGCCTTTATTTTTCAAAATAAAAGTATAAAATTTATTAAAAAACCACCCACAAAATTCTGTATAACCAACAGTGATACCACTTGCAAACACTTAAGCAAATTCATGACAAAGATTTAAAATGTATTTTCAGTTGCAGTATTGATTTAGCCTTATTCAGAACAGGCTTTTTTAAAAAAGAAATTTTATGCTCAAAGCAAGTAAGAAATATAAAGTATAATAGATAATTTTGACAGCTATTGTTATATTTATTTTCCAATTCTAGTACATTTGAACAAAGCATGACATTTCAGTGCATTTTGCTTACTAATGAGAAATCATTTACAGTGACTGTGCACCAAACTTTAGCTTCTTTGATCTTTCATGTAACAAGTAATGAATACTCACAAATATTCAAGTACTAATAGTGAGTGTTCTGTTGTATGCAGAGAACTTAATATTGATCATGTATTAAAAATAAATATGCAAATCACCATGATTATAATTATCTCTTTGCCTTTTATGTGGTGAAGTGTTTTTCCCGTTTCCTACATCTGTGAGTGTTTTAGTTAGGGTTACTATTGCTGTGTTGAAACACCAAAGCAACTTTGGGGAGGAAGGGGTTTATTTGACTTATACTTCCATATCTCTGTTCATCATTGTAAGAGGTCAGGACAGGAACTCAATCAGAGCAGGAACCTGGAGGCAGGAGCGGATGCAGATGCCATGGAGGAGTGCTGCTTACTGGATTACTCCCATGGCTTGCTCCACCTACTTACATTATTATTATTATTATCATTATTATTGTTATTCGAGTCAGTTTCTCTATAGCTTTGGAGCCTTTCTGGAGCTCTCTCTGTAGACTAGGCTGGCCTCAGGATCCATCTGTCTCTGCCTCCTGAGTGCTGAGACTAAAGGCGTGTGCCACTATCGTCTGGCCAGCCTACTTTTTTATAGGACTCAGGACCACCAACTAAGGAATGGCCCCAACCACAATGGGCTGGGTCCTCCTACATTAATCACTAATTTAAAAATTACTCTGCAGGTTTTCCTATAGTCCCATCTTATGGAGGCATTTATTCTGCTTGGGTTACCGTCTCTCAGGTGACTCTAGCTTGTATCAAACTGATATAAAGTTAACCAGCATAACTAACCTCTGTCATTGATCTAAAAACACATCCCTGTTAAGCCACAGCCTTTCTTTTCTTGTTCATCCCTAAGATTTCACATTAATAATGACATCACAACATAAACTTTCAAACTTAAAAGTCATGTGGATTTATACAGTAAATCACTAAATGAGTAAGAATGAGCCAAATAGAAATTCACATTGATCTCTGTCTCTAGTGGAATCACACTATTTTCTCCTCAGAGAACATTTTTTATGATTTCCTAGTAACCCAACTATATCATCCACTCACACATCACAATCCAAAGGTTGTCCATAGTTGTTACTATATAATCATTTCTGGAAAAATATTTTTCCTAAAGGACTTACCACAATTTTAACTCTATAAAGGCTTAAAAATGACTCTACAGTACAATAAAAAAATTTTACTCTTTCTTAACACTCTGTGCTTGTAAAGTTGAATAGTAGTTGTTTTATTATCGCACAAATAGGCATTGAAGACATTTGCCAGCGTCATCAAGAGTGTGGTCTCATTTGAATATTCTGTATTATTTGGCTAGTTCCCCCTTTTTTGTGATGCAGAATATATTCACCAATGCTCAAAATATACTACCTCCATGTAGAGAAGCTGATAAAATAACAATATAGAGAGGCTACTAGGAACTACAGGTGCAGCTCAGTATTCTTAACTCTCTAGGCAAAGATAGACTTGCATCAAATATTTTTATGTGGCTACAAAGTAGAAGGGGGAAAAAGTGACAAATCTAATAATCTAGAGAAGGTACAATCTATTAGTGATAGCAATGATTTTGTATATTTCCCATGGAGGGCGACTCCAGAAGTCCTATTTAAAAAACAACTGGAGAAAAGATTATTTTGCGCTTCTGTTGTAATAGTGTGTTTGTTTGTTTGTTTGTTTTCCTCTTTACTGAACAGGGTGGTTCACACCTGAGATCACAGCACTGGGGACTGAAGCCTGTTCAGGTTACATAGAGTTTTCCAGTCCAGCTAGAGCTATATTGTGAACTTGTCTTAAAAAACAAAACAAAACAAAAACCCAAAAAACCAGAAGTTTGAGCTTGTTGGCTCATGCCTTCAGTCACAGCACTCAGGAGGCAGAAGCCCGAGGATCTTTACATTTTAAAAATTAGCTGGGCCGTTGTGACACACTCCCTTAATTCCAGCACTCGGGAGGCAGAGGCAGGTAGATCTCTGTGAGTTTGAGGTTAGCCTGGTCTACAAGAGCTAGTTCTAGGACAGGCTCCAAAGCTACAGAGAAACCCTGTCTCAAAAAAGCAAAAATAAATAAATAAATGAATAAATAAAAATAAAAATTAGAGCCGGGCGGTGGTGGCGCACGCCTTTAATCCCAGCACTCGGAGGCAGAGGCAGGCGGATCTCTGTAAGTTCGAGGCCAGCCTGGTCTACAAAGGGAGTTCCAGGAAAGGCTCCAAAGCTACAGAGAAACCCTGTCTCGAAAAACCAAAAAAAAAAAAAAAAAAAAAAAAAACCAAAAAAAATAAATAAATAAATAAAAATTAGGTTTTGTTGGTGTGATTGACATTTTTGAGATTTTTGTTTATTCATTCTGTATACTGATCCCTGGTAAGCTACTTGATTTTTGGCTTATCTGTTGATAGTGTTCTTTGATGTATAAATATTTTTAATTTGATAAAGACCAGTTCATCCAGTTTTCCATTATCTGTGCTTTTGTTTTCATTTCCATGACGTCTCTCATGAAGATTATTTCTTTCGTTTTCCTCTAAATCAGTGGTTCTCAATTTTCCTGATGCGGTGATCCTTTAATGCAACTCCTCATGTTGTGACCCCCAACCATAAAATTATTTTTGTGGCTATTTCATAACTTTAACTTTATAAATGATAATGTGAATCTGTGATATTTCCAGTGACTTTAGGTGGCATCTATGAAAAGGTGTTCAGTCCCCAAAGTGATTGCAGCCCAACACAGGTTGAGAATCCCTGCTCTAAACTTTAGATTTTCTGTTTAGTTTTGATTCATGTTGAGTTTTACATATTACGGTATAGTACAAAGACCCAGCTTGTTGTTCTTACTATTGGCAAAGAAAAACAGTTTTGAAATTATTTTTTTGTAAATTTGTAATTATATTGTAAATTTGAAATTATTATTTTGTAAAATGCCAATTTTGTGAATTAAAGTCTTAATTTTTATAAAAGCTCTTCTGTTCAGTATTAGTTTATACTTAACTATTTACTCTAAAAAGAGTCTTTCTGTAATTAAATCATTAAATTTAAGTGAATACTGAAGATAATCAACATGCAAAGTAATTAAAATAATATAAATGATTTTAGGAACAATATGATTATATTGTTGAATTTTATATGGTTAATTTTTTTTTTTTTTTTTTTTTTTTTACAAATTTACTTTATAGAGTGAATTGGATGTACCATTCAAAGTTAAGGTTGGCCATATAGGTAAGCCATATTTATCACTGGGGTGTTCTCCTTGTTGGGCAAGCAACTTACATAATTAAACTGTTATTGCTGTAATGTGAACCTCCTAATGTCTATGAGCATTAATTTAAAATATAAAATTTGTGTGTTTTTGTTTATGTACAATTTAATTGCGTAACTTAAAAATATTGTGGGTTAATGTACTACTTGAACAGTAGTTGCTCATTTTAGTAGGTCTTAAAGTTGAGTTGAGAGTCAAAGTAACATCTGACAGGCCTGAAGGAACTATGGCAACTGTGTTAGTTTCTGTCTAGTTATGTTTGCCATTGTGTGATAAGTATGAGATGCATGACATAAAGGGTTTGGGTCACCTGCATACTGTATCTAGCGACCAAAATGGAGCCTTGATTGTGCTATAGAAATTGTCCCAGGTTTTTTATTCTAGAAAATAAAGTGCTTTTTGTTTGTTTGTCTTTTTAAATACATGTTTGTAATTCATTAAAGTATGAGTTTAAAGTGTGAACTTAAAGTAGTTCATTTGTTGGTAGAACAGAAACAAACTAAATGTAAGAATGTAACATGTTTAATAAAATTGTCTCTTAGAATCCTTAGTTTATTCTGTTGTGCGTTAATTTAAATGTTATAAAGGTTGATATCATAGTGTCTTAAATTGAATCATTTCTTCCTTTCTGTTTGTCTGTCTGTCTCTTCCTATAATAGAATTTATTTTGTGTTACTGAAACTGTGAAAATATCTGAGAGCTTATATAAAAATATTGTGATGATGATCTTCACAATTTTGTATATTGTTCCTAGAGTTTTTATTAGACTGTATGCCACAGGAAATTTTTATTTGACATTTTTAGAATCTAAATTTTGTCTTGTCCCTCTAAAGACAGTTTAGCATAATAAGAAGGGGAAAATACCACTGGGTATTTTCCTTCTGACATCTTAATTATTGCATGTTTCTCATAGTTTGGATTGGTAATTTTTTAAAGACTTGTAATCATGGTGTAAGGTTTTTTCATAATCTAAGTTGATTTGACTTCATTTACTTCTTTACTATAACGCAATCCGACAAATACAAAGTTGGATGGAATAATCCTATTATTATATTGTAAAAGAACCTTACAATACATTTCTTGTATGTTGCTTTTAGACATTGGCCAGAAATCACTTAAGCTTTACACAGATTATGGTTGAATTTCAGTGTTTGTTGATATACCCTCAATTCAAGAAAAATATAAAAATATACCAAGAGGGTTGAGAGTCTCACTAGTTTCTTTTCTCATTGCTATGACAAAGTGCCTGATACAAGCAACAAGGAAGGGAGGAGGGAGGGAGGGAAGGAGAAAGGAAGGAAGGAAGGGAAGGTGGAAGAGTGTAGGTGAAGGTTTCCATCCTGCCTGGTTCCGCAATTAACACACAGAAACTATATTATTTGCAATACTGTTTGGCCAATAGCTTAAGTGTATTTCTAGCTAGCTCTTACATCTTACGTCAACACATTTCTATTATGTTGTCTGAGGTTTCTGTCCTGCTCAGTTCCCACAGTTGTTAAGTTCCAAAGAAATCACACAGAGGTATACATTAATTATAAACTGATTGGTCCATTAGCTCAGGCTTCTTATTAACTCTTATAATTTATATCAGCCCATTATTTTTATCTGTGTTAGCCACATGGCTCAGTACCTTTTTCAGCGAGGATGTCTCATCTTCCTTCGGTGGATGAACAGGACCGCGGAGCAATGGGCTTCCTTCTTCCCAGAATTCTCCTGTTTTCATTGACCAGCTTCTACTTCCTGTTTGGTTGTCCCACCTATACTTCCTGCCTAGCTACTGGCCAATCAGTGTTTATTTAAAACATAATTGACAGAATATAGACAATTGTTCCGCACCACTATTACTTTATATTTTACCATGAGGCTTATGGCCTACTGGCAAAGTTCCAGCTGGCAACTCGTGTCTTTCCTCTGATGGCTACATGGCTTCTTGCATTCTCACTGACTCTGCCTGCTCTTTCCTCCTCTATCTGCTTGGAACTTCTGCCTTGTCGTTTTCTGCTAAGCCACTGGCCGAAACAGCTTTATTCATTAACCAATAAAAGCAAAACATAGAAGTTTCCACACCATTTCCTCTTCCTGTTTAAATAAAAAGAAGGTTTTAAGTTTAATATAGTAAAATTACATATAACAAAACAAGTATCAAGCAAGAATTACAGTTACCATATTTATATCTATCTTTATCATAACTAGGGAAAACTATATTCTTCAATTTCATCAAAGACTCCAGAAGGATACAATATTACCTAAATAAACAGGAAGTGCAGTTTGAGCAACTTCCAAAAGTCTAGAATTGACAGAGACATCTCCTTACCTGGACAGTCACCCAAAGTTCTTCTGTACCCTTGGGGCATCCATCTTCAGCCTACTGGCCCATAGTATCTGGCAGACTTTTCCATGAAGCAGGAAAGTTCAAAGACAGTTCCACTTGTATTGACAGTTTCTTATGGTCCTGCAGAATATCTGGCAGACTCTTTATGAAGCAAGAACCCCGAAGGATCAGAAGGGTTTATTTGGTTTGGCTGAGGGTGCAGTTCATCATGATCGGGAAGGGATGGCAGCAGGAAAATGAGGTGGTTTGCTACATTTTGTCTAATCAGGAAGGAGAGAGGAATGCTGGTGCTAGCTCTCTCTCTTCATTATTCATTGTGGGATTGTATTGCTCACCTTTCAAATAGGTCTTCCATCTTCTGTTAAACCTCTCAAGAAATGTCCTCATGGGCACTCCTAGCACCTTGTTTCATAGTGGTTCTCAATTTTGTTACATTGGCAATGTAACACATCACAGTTTTTATCCCAGTACCATAGTATGAAACTATATAAAAACAAGTATCTTATATTTGTACACACATATAAGAGTAGATAGACCTACTTTCTTTAAAGTTTACCTTCTTTGTTTTTCTTTTTTAAAAAATGGCAATAAGTTAATTTTCAAGACAAACAGAATCAGCTGAGATGTTATTTGTATACTTTTCACATAGTTCCTGTCGTTCTTTAATATTATATTTGCAAGATTCTTTTATTGTGTTTTTACCACTTAGTGTATTTCCTAATGTATTTGCTGAATGAAAAAGTACCCATTTTAAAATGAGTTATATAGAAGTGCAGTCAATTTTATAGAAATGTGGTTACCTGACACAGGTCGCTTGTTTTACTGATCTTCAAAGATTTCCTCTAAAACTTTATAAGAAAGTACATTGGTAGACATATGTTTAATGAACAATATTCTTTTTCTTATTATTTTAATATAGGTAGTCTTACACTTAAAATTCCATGGAAAAATCTTTATACTCAACCAGTTGAAGCTGTTTTGGAAGAAATCTATTTACTTATAGTGCCTTCTTCTAGTAAGTCATTTAAAATTTATATTTTAAATACCACATACTTTTGTTGAAGTTAATTTAGGATTTTAATTTGGGATTTGTAGGTTCAAATTGAATTATTTTTAAGTCTCGGTAAATTTTGTTTGAATTATTATTTTCAAGGATGATTTTTGGTATAAGTATATTTAAATTTATGATAACTGAATTTTTTTTCACATTTTCTGCAGGAATAAAATATGATCCTATCAAAGAAGAAAAGCAATTAATGGAAGCAAAGCAGCAGGAACTAAAAAGAATAGAAGAAGCAAAGCAGAAAGTAGTTGATCAAGGTAAACTGTCAGTAAACAGTGGCAATAAAGCGTGGAAATATTGTAATAGAATATTGATTTCCAATGGATGTACTGAGATTATGGTTTTTTGGTGTTTTTTTTTGGGGTGGGGATTGATTTTTTTAAGACAGGGTTTCTCTGTGTAGCAGCTCTGGCTGGCCTGGAGCTCATAGAGATCTTCCTGCCTCTGCTTCATGAGTGTTGGGATTAAAGGCGTGCGCCACCACTGCCTGGCTCTGAGATTATGTTACAAGCAGGAAACCATTTTATTACCTGGAAAGTTACATGGTTTGTATGTTTTTGTTATGTGTGTAGAAATTTTACGTGCAGAAATTTAAGGCAAATAATAGTTTCTTGTGAGGTAAAGTCAGTTTTTAATATTAGCGAATTTATCAAGTACATCTTACCTTTCTAGCCTTTGCCTTTGTATTCCCCTTATATTGTTTACTCTTAAATACTAATCCTTTAATGTTTTAATATTTGCTTTAATCTGTACCCCCCTTTGGCCTCAGTTCAATGTAGGTCACATGGCTCATTATTAAGGTACTTGATCGTCAATGGAAGAGTTATCCCACAGAAACCTAGTTCCTTTCCAGATGTCCTCTTGTGACTCTTACTAGGGACTCTCTGTATCTTTATTCTTACTTCTTCTCTATGTAGGTCTTTCCTTTTAGCTTGTAAGTGTATGATATCCAATTCTTTAAAGTTTTCTCTTATTCATCTGTTTTTATTCCACTTTGAATAAGTGAATTCAATAATTCACTTATTGAATAAGTGAATAATTGAATAGCTAAATATCTTGAAATCCTATGAATGATTACTAGCATTCCTACCATACACTGATAATATGTGTGTGTGTGTATGTGTGTGTGTGTGAGAAAAGACTAGATTTTTTTTTTTTATTTTTTAGTGAGAAAAAAACATCTTGCTGTGTGGCCCAATCTGGCCTATAATGTACTTTGTAGCCCAGGTTGGCCTTGAATTCATGGTCTTCTTGCCTTTGCCTCCTTAGTGTTGGGACTGTATGTGTCTGCCTTCCTGCCTGACTTTGAGCTTTTGGTTTTTTTGTTTAAAATGAAAATTAAACTATTAATATATGTTTTGCCTTGTGGCAAACATTAGAAACTTGACACAATCTGTGGGAATATCACATGTAATTAATTCTACTTTCTTTGACACATTGCCTTCATAGTCTATGTAGTCATTTATCCCTTTTTTTAAAATCCTCCCTTTCCTAAGTCTGCCAGGCTTTAAAAATTATTTCTAAATAAGATAGTACATATACATAGATTTAAAAGTAAAATAGTAGTATAGGACTTGTACTTTATAAAAACAATGTTTATCCTAATTCCTTTATGCATTCCCTAGAGAAATACCATATTGCTAAATAAGATGTTCATAGTTACATTAAGTTAAATTTATGTTACATGTTCATATTTTGGTTTTGGACTGTGACAGTTGACCACATGATATGAATGTTTACTACTGAATCAGATATTCAACTCTAATAAAAAATATATATATACATATATATATATATATATGTATATCTCCACCCATATAGTATAGTGTGTAAGAGTGTGTGTGTGTGTGTGTGAGAGAGAGAGAGACAGAGAGAGACAGAGACAGACAGGGACTCACTATATATTTTGGCTAGTCTGTAACTCATATAGATTTGCTTGATTTCCCTCTTGAGTGCTGGGATTAAAGGTATGTGCCACCTTTCCTGGCAAATAAATTTTTAAAAGCCGTAACTTATTACTTACTTAGTGAGTGAATACAGATGTGACTTTATTATGAAGCCTTTTATTTATCTCTGTTTTTGTGTCGGCTCATCCTGTTCCCCATATACTGTTATCAGATTTTGGAGCCTGTTAGGTCTGTTTTATCTGTGATAAACTTTTACATGTTCAGTAGGCTGAACAACAAAAGATAGTTTCTTAGCCATTGGGCTGGGAAAGGGTGGAGTCCTACACACATGATTGTTGTACAGATTTTCAACCAATTCCTTAAAAAGTTTTTAAATTTTATGTGTAGCCCAAGTAATCAAAACCCAGAGACAGATACTAGGGTTCAAGCTGAAAGATCAGAAAAGCAAAGCAGCCAAGCCCCTAGAGAGTTCTTACCTCTACGAAATTTTCATACTGAAGAGAGCGAATTCCTGTCTTATCCCGCTAATATTCCTCTCTAGTGCTGGGATTAAAGGTGTGTGCCATCACTGCCTGGCCTGCATGACTGACTAGTGTGGTTACGTTGCACTCTGATCTTCAGCCAAGCTCTATTTATTAATACACAAATAAAACATCACTATATTTTCCCCTTTTTGTTTAATGTAAAAAAGATTGCAACTAATATAGGAAAAACTATATATAATAAGAACAATAGCTATATACAATCTCAGTATATTAACAATGTCTATTCCATTTGCATTTGACAAATCCAGAGAAAATACTCCATTATCTATATTATCTTGGTAAGTATATTTTCTATCATAAGTTGCATTACCATCCCAAACTATCTTTTGATATCTCGCAACCTTACACATTTTTTCTTATATTAGTTATAATCTTATTTTTTTTTTTTTGTATTAGACAAAAAAGGGGAAATGTGGTGATATTTTGTTTGGGATCTAACAAAGTTTGCCCAAAGATCAGAGTGTAAAGCTAGCCACTGTAGTCAGCCATACAGGGCAGGCAGTGGTGGTACACACCTTAATCCTGGCAGCCACACCAGTTAGCCATAGAGGCCAGGCGGTGGTGATACACACCTTTAATATCACCACTGGAAAGGAATATAAGGCGAGTTGAGATAGGAACTCAATCTTCAGTCTGAAGCTTTCGTAGAGGTAAGAGCTCTCTAGTGGTTGGTTGCTTTGCTTCTCTGATCTTTCTGCTTGAATCCTAATATCTGTCTCTGGGTTTTTATTATCTGAGCTACATTTATGTGTAGGGGTATTTTGTCTACAGGTATGTCTGTACACCATTTGCTTGCGTGGTGCCTGCATATGTCAGAAGAGGGCATTGGATCCTCTGCACCTGCAGTTACTGATAGTTGTGAGCTATCATGTGGGTTTGGGCATTGAACCTGGGGCTTATGGAAAAGCACAGTGATCTTAACCAGCTCTTGTAACATCCCCCTCTTTCATTAAGTATGCTCCTTGATTACTGTTTCTGTGCTGTGTGATTTTAGGTCCCTGAATCTTTCAGAATCCTGGTTTTAAACTCTTATCTTATGATTCAATGACAGCAACATCCTGGGTTGTTGAGGATTTAAGTTTCTTCAGCTTGACTGAAGCCATCTGCTTTTTGTTGCCTTTCCCCAAGTCTTTTTACCTTCTTCTGGCCTTGGGAATTTACCTAGTTTTTGTTTGTTTGTTTGTTTCATTTTTTCTCTTTTTTATGTCCTTTATTTTTGCTGTAATGAGGTCTTACTGAAAAAGGGAAATGCATGCAAAATAAACTATGTTTAATGAGAACTTCTTATTTTTACTTAGGTCCAAAATACAAATGTATGAAATTCACTGATGACACCTTATTACCAGGATGAAGTTTAAGAACTTCAACAAGATAGATTGAAATCTTGTATTGGAATGCTTTCTACTTCCCATCATTCATAATTAGCTCTGAATCCCATTGCATTCTTTCTCCTAGCCATATTGGCCACTTGGTTGTTTACTAAATGTGTCAGAATCTCCCCACTCTGCATTTTACTTCTTCTATTGTTTTGAAAGTTCCTAACATTAGGGTAGCAGTTAAATATTTTAGGATATGAATGAAATTCTCTGCAGTAACAGCATAGAATGAGAAGAGAAACAATTCTAGGGTTGAGTTTAATGGAAGCCTATCACCTAGTGATTGAATAGAGGAAGAAGACTCACAAAAGACTATTTAAAAAAGAATGGCAGATAATAGGATGAAAATTGAAGTTTATGGTTTCATGGGAAAGAGATTATATGACTATATTAAGAAGCAAATACTATATTATACCCTGATGGAGTATCAGTTACGATGAGGATTATGATTTTATTTTTGACATCTGTGTCATTGGTTACCCTAAAAGTAGTTGGAATCAAGTGATGATGGCAGAGGAGTTATCTTTCTATAGCTTTACTTCCAAATTTAAAGGCAAGATCTGCCAGAAATAGAGAGCTGTGGGAGTGTTTTTAAGCTTTGATAGAATGGGTGGAAATAATATACAGTTTATGCACAAAATTTTAGATACATAAGTCTATAAAACAAAGACATTAAACATCATTTCTACACCTCCCATACCCTCTTTCAGCATTTCTAATGTTTCTTCTACTAACTCTCAAATTCATGAGCACTTATTTTTTTGGTTTTGAGACAGGGTTTCTCTTTGTAACTGTCCTGACTGTCCTGGAACTCACTCTGTAGACCAGGCTGGCCTTGAACTCAGAGATCCACTTGACTCTGCCTCTTGAGTGTTGGGATTAAAGGCACCTGCCACCACCACCTGGTCTCATTATCATTATTATTGCTATTATTAATAGTGTGTACACACACACACATATATAACTTCAACCTGCTAAATCTACTTAGTGTTACTCTGATGTACATGTATTCAGGACTATCCTCTTGAGTTTGGATAACTGAAGTGAGAACTCACAACAGTCTAGTTATTAAAACATTTAAATGCTATATTCTGTAGGTCTTTGAAGTTTTTGAAGATTGCCTGTCTATGTGGACTACATCTTTGTACATCTAGAAAACCCAAGTACCATAGCTAAAAGTATGACAAATATGGGTGATTATTAACCTGTAATTCTTAATAACATATATAACTTAAAGACTAAAGCTTTATATTATAAAAATAAACAATCTGTAAACAGATGTACAGTCTAAGGACAATGACCTAAAAATTGTGACAGTATCAAAAATATCTTAATCAGAGGTTGAAATATATAGTGCAATATGACAAAAATATTCTTAATTTGCATTAGTAGACAGAATATCCTAAGCAGAAGTAGAAACATACATATAATTTGACAAAAATAATTTTACATTTGTATCAATATATAAAAATATTTTAAACAGAAGGAACATATATATTCAATATGACAAATAAAAATTTGAATTTTTATCAATATGCAAATTATTTTGAATATGAAGAGGAAAATAATTTTACATTTGTATCAATATGCAAGAATTCATCCCAATGCAAATTATCTAAAATTGATAGCTGTTAATTTATTTTATAAGTAGATACAATAGTTTTCCTTATTGTCTTATCCTAGTCTGTCCTCTTTTTTTCTATTACATTGAAATCCTGGGTCTAATTTTTATTGCTACGTCCATAACCATATAACAATATATAATCAGCCCTTACAGATGACAGTTATCCATAACCTTGAGAAAACCAAAAACCATCCATCCCAACTGTTCGGGGTGTGGTTTTCTTAGAATTACTTTCAGCTGTCTGGGGGAGGACAGTATCTCTATGGGATCCTGTAAAAAGCTACAACAATGGTTTAGTCTCATGAAGACAAGCTGTAACGTTTGTAGCTAGTCTCAGAGTAATGGGCAAGGCTTAACTGAAGTTCTTATCTGAAGTTCTGGCTAGAGTGGTGTAAGAAGGTGGACTACGTCAGCTAGTCACCTTGGAATTGTCCTGAACAGTTTGTAGTCCAAAATCAATCTTTGAGTGCTTGACTAGTTCAATCGGTAGAACATGAGACTCTTAATCTCAGGGTCATGGGTTCATGCCCAACGTTGGGTCCTGGGTGAAGTGAAAACTCAGATAAGTCTATTTAACAATTTATTAAGGGGTGCAATGAAAAAATAAACTCACGAATATAGAACAAAATAGTCACTACTGCTGATCCAGCTGCTGCTGTCCCTTCATTCATCCCAAGGTGATGAGGACCAGTAACTACAAGCCTAGTTCTGGCTCTGACCACCCAAGTGAGAGAGAATGTACATGCATGTGACGCCCTCCTCAATTTTATCTGCTCACATTTTCAGAGAGAACCACACCCATATGGCAAACAACCCCAAATGTCATTGACTACATGGGTTGAACTCCCACAACAGATAACCTTTCATGAGGCTTGTCCCTGAAAGATACTGAGTCTCCCTTTTTTACCAGTCATGAGTTGTCTGTAAGTCTTCACCTGGTGGTAGGGCCTTCTTAGTTTCCCCTGTGCATTTGTTGACACATGGCAACTGGTGGTGTCGTTGTACAGGTTTTGTTTAGGCGACCATACTGTTAGGTTTTATGACTGTAGTATTTTGACCTTTATAGAAGACACTGTCTCAAGCCAGGCCGTGGTGGTGCACGTTTTTAATCCCAGCACTCAGGAGGCAGAGATGGCGGATCTCTGAGAGTTTGAGGCCAGCCTAGTCTACAAGAGCTAGTTCCAGGACAGACTCCAAAGCTACAGAAAAACCCTGTCTTGAAAAACCAAAATAATAATAATAATAATAGTAATAAGACACTGTTTCATGGCAGATGTCCTTGTCCTCTGACCCTTACAATCAGGTTATAAAATTTAATACCAATGAACTTACCATAGTTGGCGCAAGTCTTATAAGATAGGAAACTAGCTTTTAAACATTGTGCATTTAGTTGCTTTTGAAAATCCTTTGGTATGAGAGATTTTGGAGATCTCAAATGATTTATTGAAAATGTTATACATTTTCTTTATCAAGGCGATATGTGACCTTAATATGTTTATACTATAAATGTGAATATTTATAGGGTATGTGACTCATTCATTTTAAAAAGGAACATTTGCAATTTTAGAAAATCCTCCGGAGGAGAAACAGGACACTTTTTCAGAAAAATTAATTACTCAAATCATAAAAAATCTTCAAGTGAAAATTTCCAATATACATGTTCGTTATGAAGATGATGTGAGTATTTTTCCTCATGTATATATTTTACTGTGACTGACTTTTGCTCTGTAGTGCACAGCCTAATAAATACTAGGAGATGGAAGGACAGAGAGCTGAAGACCATACAATCTTTTCTTTTTATTGTTACATTTTTAATAAGTGCTTGATTATACTTTGCTTAAGTATTAAAACTTTGGGTTATGAAGGTAATGTCTTGGGAGTAAATTAATTTCACAGATTTTTTTTTTCTTTTTATTTTATCTCCTGGAAAGAGTACTGGTTTAGGAATAAGTAGAGTTAACTTATTTTTTGCTCTTCAGTAGTTTATTGTTTCTTTAAATGTATAATTAGTTGCTATTCTAGTTTTTGGATTTTCTGTTGCTGTGATAAAATGCCCCAACAAAAGCATCTTTAAGGGAGAAATGGTTTATTGGCTATAATCCAGGTCATGGTTTGGCATTGCAGAAAGTGAGGGCAGAAACATGAAGCAGAGAGTTACATTCACAGTCAGAGCAAAGACAGAATGAATGTGCACTCCTGTTCTAATCTTGCTTCTGCCACTCTTACACTGCACAGGGCCCAAACCCAGGGAATGATGCCACCCACCGAGGGCTGGGCCTCTGCATATCAGTTAACATCAAGTCTGTCACCCCTCCCCCCCACATACCTTGTCCTCCCAGACATGCCCATAAATCAGCCTGATCTTGATAGGTCCTCATTGAGACTTCTGCTCAGGTGATTCTAGATTGTGTCAAGTGCAGAATTATAAATAACCACCCCTTTTGCTTTAAATGTTACTGTATCACTTTTTTAAAAGTGTATGTCTGACAAGTTTGTCTATGTAATCTTGTGTGGTAGAAATGGCACAACTGCAGTACGTGTGCCTAGAGGATTATGTCATTAACCTGGCTTGGTCTTGGCTCTTGGAAGAAACAGCTTCTCTAAATAGCTTCCTTAGCTTCAGACATACTTTTTAGCAATTAAAACTTAACAAGAAGTTGGATTTTTACAATAACAATATACATAAATCTTTGAGTGTACTCATCCCTTTTCCCATTTAAAATAAAATCATACCCATAATACAAGACCTTTGAGAGGCACTAAACATCTGTGGATGTGAGAGAGCTTCTAGATGCTGCTTAAAAGGTGACAGAAGAGTCTGAAATTGAAACAAAACAGTATGTACATGGGAAGACCAAGCCTATTAAAACATGCTCCAGGGGCTGGAGAGATGGCTCAGTGGTTAAGAGCATTGCCTGCTCTTCCAAAGGTCCTGAGTTCAATTCCCAGCAACCACATGGTGGCTCACAACCATCTGTAAAGAGGTCTGGCGCCCTCTTCTGGCCTTCAGGCATACACACAGACAGAATATTGTATACATAATAAATAAATAAATAAATATTTAAAAAAAAAAAAAAAACATGCCCCAAGTAGGTAGGTCTTTGAGCCTAAAGTATTTTCTGTTATTTTTTATTCTAAAGTGCATAGAGGTTTTTTTAAACACACGGCTGGAGAGTTTATGTAAAAATAGAATATTTTTTCTTACTGGCAAAAGTTGGTGCTGAACGTGTTGGCTATCTCAGTTAGGTCCGTCCATTTTAAGAAGCGGCAGGGCCTTCTGGACTGTGCTAATGCAGGTGATGGTGGTGAACTGCTGGGTTTGCTTGTCTGTGATCTGGTGCTGAGACTGGGGCCTTACATTTTGCCTTATTTGTCATTAAGAAGAAAAGTAGTTATCAAGACTGAGCCACCTACATAGAAGAGTCAGATGTCTCCCTGGAGTAAAGGATTATGCAGAGTTTCAGATTGAAGCAAAGCAGGGCTGCACTTTGCCTTTGTCACCTGACTTCTTTACTCAGTGACACACAACTCAGCGCACTCCCATTTTAAACAGATTACTGTATCAATTTTAATGTGTTTTTATAAATTTAAAAATATTTCTATAAATATAGTAATTTATAAAACACTAACACATTAATATTTAGCAATTTGTTTTTAGAAAAAATATAACAAGAATTATTCTGAAAAGAATGTTTTTGAATATTTGATACTGACTTTTTCTATGAAGTGGATTTTATTCAGCTGATTAAACCAGTAAGTAATTTACTTTGTTTTTCTTTAGATCACAAATCAAGACAAACCACTCTCATTTGGTATTTCCCTTCAAAATCTCAGCATGCAGGTACTTTGTTCAAAAAGGAAATGTAACTTTTTAAATAGTGTAATATACTCAGGTTTATCATTATGATTATGATTAGGTCAGCATCAGACCTGTACGAGGTATGTGTTTGGTTACCTGTGTAGAAGTGGTCTAGGAAGTCCTCAGACTGAATTGGAATTGAATAAGTAAGGGCACATATCATAAATTTGGTTTTTTAAGTTGATTCAGATATTTTATATAGTTCTTCTGTAAATTACTCTTCATTTTACATTGGTTTTCACTTTTATCTTTGTGGCTACATATAGTACAGTTCAACTTAACTACAGTTCAGCATTACATCTTCCATTTGATTTTTGTGTATAGTTTCTTTATAAAACATGGTCTGCAAGTGAAAAAGAAAAGGAAGTGGGAGGGAGTGGGAGAAGTCAAAGATCACTCAGTACAAGTGGATGATGTCTGTTGTCAGTGCTGCTGGCATACTAAAAATGTAGAGAATTACTATTTATATTTGCTAATGTGAAAATCATTGCCACAGTAGCTGTGGTTTTATTTATTTAAAGTATGTTATGTGTATTTGTGTGTGCCTGAGTGTATTTGTGTGCACCATATGCACATGACAGCAGCCCACAGAAGTCAGAAAGGAGTGTTGGATCCCCTGGGACTGGAGTGACAGGTGATTGTGAGTCGCCATGTGAGTGCTGGGTAGTGAAACCTGGCCCTCTGAAAGTGCCATCCTTGTTTCTATACACCTCTGGAACCCCACAAACCGTAGGTTTAATTGTTACCTTTAGAGGTTCCTGGAAACTTGTCTGCCATACCAGAGTCAAAGAGTTACAAACTCTTGGGTTGGCATCCTGATATGCGTTTTCCATATTTATTATTATAAGGTTTTGCAGTGCTGGGTTTTGGTGTGTTAGGTAAGCAATTTGCCACTGAACCACATCTCCAGTGTGAAATCTATGCTTTCAAAGTCATTCTTGGTCATCATAATTTGTGCTGAAGTTTGGGAGCCATACTTGCTGTCAGTTCTTCACACAGCAGTGTGAGCCATCTTTCCAAAATCATGATCTGGTGAGGAGTGGGGACACAGAGCTGTTATCCCACCATCTGAAAGCTGAGGTAGTATCATGAGGCCAAGTCCATCTGGGCTGCATATCCAGACAGACCCAGTTTGGACAGAAATATGCAAATAAAGACTTTCTTACTGATTTTTCCCATTTTTAATTTTTAAAATTTTGAAGTGTTTTGATTTGAACCTGGGACCTCCTGTAGTGTTCCTTGATAAGAGTTCTTATTATATACTGGCCTTGTCCTCAGTGACTTTGATTACCCTTCGTTTAAAATCTGTGATCTTGTCTTTATATTGTCTATAAAACCTTTGAAATTGGACCCTAAGTAATGTATTTGGTTTTCCCCTTTTCTTCCTGTGTTTTATTCTCTGGCCATATCTTCGGCCTTTGTAAAAAACCAAAAGCAACAACAACAAACCAAACAAACAAGTGAACAAACCAAACTATATATTCCAGTCTAGAATTATAATCTTACAATGAGTAGTTTTTATTCATGGTGTATGAACTATCATGATCATAAGACTATTTTTTCTGAAGATTTTAGGTTAGTTGTTTTATCTGGCACACCTCTGTGTTTAATTTTTTTTTTGCCATGTTCTATCTGCTGTTTATTAGATCTCTAAAAATTACCTGTTTGAAATTGCTTATTTCTGCTTGTTTTTGACCAAAGAAGTTCCTTGAAAGCAAAGCATTAGGGTTAGTGGTCTGATAATAGTATTTTTGACTAAATGATACGTTTTTAAAGGCATTTTTATAAGAAATTAGTCTCAGGGTATGAGAGATAATGACTTGCTTATTGTATATATAATGGTATTTTTTTTTACTTATTTATATTTTTTTTCCTCTTCAGACAACTGATCAAAATTGGATTCCATGTTTACATGATGAAACTGAAAAACTAGTTCGTAAGGTAAAATAAATTCTAACCCATTGATTTGGTGAAAAAGAATTTTGGAAAGACAAATGATGATGTTGATGATTTTTGTTTACATGTGCAAAAATTTATGTGAATTATATCTGTTTACTTTATTTAGAGTAAGATTCAATTACTTGAGACTTCTGAGCATAGTAAACATTAAAAATTCTTTAAAAAATTAATAGACATTAATAAACTTGATTTATTTTCAGCTAATCCGATTAGATAATCTCTTTGCTTACTGGAATGTGAAGTCTCAGATGTATTATCTGAATGATTATGAGGAATCATTGGTAAGTAAATATTTATATGTATATTTGTTGTACCATATTTTGAATAGTGTTTAACTCCCAGTCAATCATCCATCCTTAGAGTCAGTATTGCTTCTAAACAAAATCCAGCAGGATTTTTAGAAACAGAATTAACTGGAACATTCTTTCATAACAGTTAATGATGGATTACTTAGCCATTTTAAAATTTTATCCTGTAGAGTATGAATTACTTATTTGTAATTGCTCTTAAATATTCTTGTAGATAATATAAATTTGTAGGATGAAGATATGTTTGCATAAATATAAATAAAAACAATTTATCTTTTAATAGGTACTCTTGAAAAATGGTATTGTCAATGAAAATATTGTTCCAGATGGTTATGACTTTGGTAAGTTATTAGATAAAATAAGAATATAATTAGAAAAATTAACATAAACTTTTATGTTAGCATTGTTGATATACTGGATTATTTTATATTAAATTTTCTCCTAGTTATGTGTGTGTGTATATATATATGTAAATATCAAAATATACTTTACCCTTTTAACATAATTTTTATTGTTGGACTTTTTGATTACATTTCAAAACAATAGGAAAAATGTCTAACAAAAAAGAATGTTAATGAATTATATTAAAGTTTAAGGATTATGTCAGGTGGTGGTGGTACATGTTTTTAATCCCAGCACTCAGGAGATAGAGGCAGGCGGATCTCTGTGAGTTTGAGTCCAGCCTGTTCTATAAAGTGAGTTACAGGGTTACAGGACAGCTAGGGCTGTTACACAAAGAAACCCTATCTCGAAAAACCAAAAAAAAAAAAAAAAAAAAAAAAAGGCAAAAAAACCTCAAAAAACTTCATTATCAATTTGGTTTTTCAAGACAGAGTTTCTCTGTAACTTTGGGGCCTGTCCTGAACTCACTGTGTAGACCACTATAGTGATGTTTATTAAGGTGTTTCAGAATCACAAGTACAGTTTAATATCACTAGCTGGTATAACCACAGTGGTATGGTCTTTATGTTTATAAAGTGTTCAAATATTTTGTTGTTGTTGAGACAGAAGTTGCTTTAGTAGCCCAGGTTTGCCTTAAATTTAAGACGTTCTTTCTGCCTTTCCCAAATGCTGAGATTAAAGGCAGGAACTTAAAAATTTTATCTTTTACTGTTGAGTTATTTTAAGTGAGCCTATATTGCCCCCAGGCCTCAATCCCCACTATGTTAACTTCTACTATGTAGCCCTGGCTCTCCTGGAACTTACTGTGTAGTTCAGGCTGATATCAAACTGTAGTTCAGTTGATACATTCTCCTGACTCTGCCTCTCAATTGCTGGGATTAAATGCATTCACCTATATGTCTGGCCTATATATTAACTTTATAATGACAAGATAATTACTAAAATATAGAAGAAAGGAACAATTTTAAAAACATATTTTAGCCTTGAGAATACTCAATAAACATCAGTTGTTGATGCTTAATTTAGTTCTTGAATTTGGCTTCCTAACATTATAAGGCATAGAATATTCTTCCTCAAAGTTTTCTTGGCATCACTGAAAGTTTCCTTTATGTATTTCTATATGTTATGTGTGCTATTTAACCTTTTTATAATTTCTTTAAGTGGCTCTTCTGCCAATTTTGGCAGTTTTTGTTATTATCCTTGTTTCTCTTTTTTGTTTGTTTTCAGTGATGGGGATTGATCCCAGGCAGTCACTCTGTTACTGAGCTACATGCCCAGTCCTTTGTGCCAAAATCTTAGTTTCATTATTTTGAAGTTTATTTTATTCTTAATTCCTTCTCAGAGGAAATATTAGGTCTGATAACTCTGTATCATGTTTATGATATATTTAGATTTGACTTACATTTTCTGTGTTTTAGAGTCCATTGAAGAAAGAAAATAATTAGTAACTGTGAAAGGAGATTGGACTGATAGGATTGACTGGTGAGAAGGAGACTAGTAAGCTGAAAGATGAACCCTGTGTCTGAGCTGAGGAAAAGGTTCTAAAAAAGACCCTCTCCCTTGTGTGACTAAAACCCAGACCTTGGTGAAGTGAGATGAACATGGTTAAGGTTCAGAATGTCTCTACTATTGTATTAGCAAAGCTTGTTGGAAATCCAACTCTGTGACTGATGAGACTCGTGGAACTGTATCTTCCTGTCTGTGCTGGGTCCTGGGGGAAGGTGTTTGCTGACTGTCCTTAGCTGTTGTGCAGTACAAAAGGCTGATGTTGAGGAAGTCCTCTGTGCAGTAGTAACTGGACGCCAGAGAAGCCGTCTTAGATCAGGGCTAGGTGTTAATGAACTTTTGCCTCTGTCTAAGCCTGTTAAATGAGGACACTGCGGGACCTGACAGTGTAATTCCCTCCTATTAATTCTCTTGACATAGCATTAGCCAAAATGCTAAAAGGGAAAAAATACTAAAATAGTAGTGGCCTAAAACTATGCTTGTTTTGTTTTTCTTTTTAAAGCAAGCTTTGTAAAGTGAATTTGATGTTCATAAGTTGATAGCTGCATATTTGTAGGAAGGCAAGGAGAACTGGTTTGAGTTATTCTTCCTTACAAGTCTACTTCCTCTCTTCTCATCTACTTAATGGGAGAAATATACTTTTTTATTTGCTAAGGTGGGCATGATCCAGTAGAACATGAAAAGTTAATGATGCAAGAGATTTGGATTTCTGGATTGATGTGGGGGAAAGGGTTGGCATCTGTTGTATGGTCTAGAGTTTTCTTAAGAACAGGACATAATCAGTTCATCTTTAAGACACTTTTGTTGTAAGAGAAGAGTCTTGGTATTAACTGTATTAGTAGGGAAGGTAATAGGAGTTAATGCAATTTCTCTTCAGGGTATGTATGCAAGCATTTTTGACATCTTAGGTACTGTAGGCTTTTGAAGAGAGAAACTTTGAAATAGTGGTGTAGAAGAGAGAGTGGACTTAAGCCAGCATTGTTTTTGAAGTATGGTTCAAACTAGCAGCCTTATCATCACTTGGAACGTTGTTTCAAGTGCACATTTCTAAGTCTCTCCAAGGCCTTTTGCATCTGACTCTCCTGGCACTAGAGAGTGTAATAATAAGCACTACAGGTGATTCTGATGAGTTCTCAGGTTTGAAAACCATTGGGCCTAGAGTAGGTTAGACACGCAACAGGGCCATATAGTCAGATATTTTGCCTTTGCAGGTTGTAGATAATCTGACACATACCTTTTTTTTTTTTTTTTTTAATCAATCCTTTAAAAGTAAAAAATTCATTCTTGGATAACTGGCCACCAGGAACAGGCTGTAGTATGAATTTGGTCAGTGCCAATAGAAACAAAAAAGTCAACCTTAAAAACAATTTAAAAATAAATTGTTGATGGGTAAACATGGGAGTGCTGTGTGATTTCCCTCTCCATAACATTAAGAATTCACTTAATATTTACAGTATTAAAGTAAGAATAATGACTATGATTGTCACCTTTTCCTTTCTAGCCACATTGTGCTATTAGGTCCAAGTATGCAGTTGGGTTTTGCTGAGCAAGTACTGGTGTATTAAAAGAGCAAACTTGTTGAGGGAATAGTTAAAATAACGGATAAGAAAGTAGAATTAGAGAAGAAATGAGGAAAGGATCATCATTGGTTACATTTAGCTAGAGCAAGAGGATCTGGAGTGCTGCACCACAGTAGACTGATTGTAGCTAACAGCATGTGTGTTTCAAAAGCTAAAAAGTGAGGCCAGACTTAGCCTGGTTGAGAATGCTTGCTGTTTAGTCATGACAACTAGAGTTTGGATTCTATAGCACCCATGTGGGGCGCCTTACAAATTCATCTAATTCCGTCTCTAGAGGATGTGATGTTCTCTCTCAGCCTCCATGAGCATTCCCACCCCCCACCCCCTAAATAATTCTTTTAAAAGCAAGGAGAAATACATTGAAATTTAAATTATTATACTAGTGTATAATTACAATGTATACATGAATGAGAACAGTGTGTGGATTTCTATTAGTATGTGTAACTTTTATATTTATATCTATTAAAAACAAGGAAGAAATAAATAAACCTTAATTTTAGCAGTGTAAGGACACAAGTCAAAAGTGAAGGGTGGTGGGGAGGTGGCAGATCAGTGATTTTGTTTTTCTAGGTCCAAAAGTTCAAATATTGATTTATTTTCCAACAATATTTATGTTTAATGTCTAAAATATGTTCTAGAGGTGGTTAATACAAACATATTATATTATATTTATATACAATTTAGATTATAATTCAGTAGTTAATCCTAGCATAGATTATACTGTCACTGTTCTCCCTCTGCATACTTATTACTTTTACTGGTATCATTTGATCCAAGAAGATGATCCTGGGCAAATCATATTCTGCCGTCTATTTATGCAAATTGAAAGGAGGACAAGTTTACAGAGAAAGATCATAAAATGGAATCAATTATAAATATAATCTTAACATTTCTAATATTCTTTAAAATTAAATTAAATCTAGAATTAAACTTGTTCATTCTCTACTAATTGATGAAGAGTTTTTCTAAGCAGACTCTCAGCAGTGTTCCTATGTAGGACTGTGGAGAGACTGCTAAAGAGGTGTAAAGGAGTATTTCCTTAGTGCTAGGATGGTTGAACTGGAACTCTAATTGTTTTTCAATTTGTATTATTTTTCAGTTTTTCGACCTATATCTGCTAATGCCAAGCTTCAGATGAATCGGCGATCAGATTTTGACTTTTCTGACCCCAAAATAAACCTGGACGTTGAGCTGCATACCATAGTGATTGAGTTTAATAAACCACAGGTGATTTTCTTTGATGACATTTAGATTGTTAGTTATTGTTTGATAAAAGCAAAGTTAAGATTTAAGTGTTTTCTGAAATTCGTACTTGCATAAATATTCCTTTTAAAACTTGATAATGTAAGCTTTGCCTTCAGTAGTGAATAGGAGCCCTGAAACATCTGAAAGCTGTAACTCTGTCTCTCTAGTATTTCAGTCTCATGGAGCTCCTCGAGTCCATTGACATGATGACACAAAACCTGCCCTACAGAAAGTTCAAGCCCAGCGTGCCTCTTCACTACCATGCCAAAGAATGGTGAATGCCTCAGTTGTTTTGAAAGTTTTAAAAAAACGTTAACTAATTTTATTATTTCTAATATTTAAGAATGTATCACAAAACTAAATTAACTATGTTTTTAAAAGTTATTCTAAGATTTGGTGCAAACTGATTTGGGTCTAGGAATATATGTTGCTCCCTTTATGTGTTAATGAATTGACTCAAGAAATTCTTTAAAATAATTCGCAACTAAAAATCTTAAAATACTGTAGTTTTCATGTACTCTAGAAGAATCAGTATATTGAAATAATTAAAACTTTCCTTGGTTTTTCTAGCAGTGCTCCACCCCCTCACCACCAGCCCCTACCCCCCCCCCCCAGATTTCCATTTGGCTCATTAGAGCTGTGCTAACTCACCTTGAATATTAGTAACTGAGATGGTTCTGGGAGGTTTATCCATGTAACCCCATTTTTAAATTTAAAAATTTTGCTCTTCTTTTTTAAGTTGTAGTTTAGTTTCTATGACTTGTAGGACATTTTAAAGTAACTATTTCTATAATTATTGACTAGTTTTCCAATTATGCATTAAGTTGTGCAAAACTTTTTTTTTAACAAAATTGAGTGTTTTATTTTTTTGTTGCAAGATATAGTAATTAGTGGAATGTTGCTATAAATAGAGTGTTCTGATAGAATGCTGTTTTAATAGTCTTGTTGTAGTTACTCATGTTAGAGAAAATAAATTTAGTTGTTTTTGGTATTGTTGATCTGGGTATAAGTATGGGGTCTTTTTTTGTTGTTTTTTTAAATAGGTGGGCTTATGCTATACACGGTATTCTTGAAGTAAATGTTTGTCCCCGTTTACGGATGTGGTCTTGGAAGCATATTAGAGACCATAGACAAAAAATGAAACAATATAGAGAATTTTATAAGAAAAAGTTAACAAGTAAGAAGCCATCTCCTGAAATTCTCATGTCTTTGGAGGTTAGCATTTTAAAACAATCATTGAATACTTTACTGTGCATAATTTCTCCTTAGGGTTTTTTGTTCTTAACATTTATTTGTGTTTGTGTGTGCATGCTCACTCTGGCGTGTGAAAGGACAACTCGGAGTCCTTTCTCCTTCCCACTATGTAAGTTCAGGTAGTCAGGCTTGGTGGAAGCACCCTCTCACCTGCTGAGCCAGCTCTGTGGCCCTTCCCAGCTTTTAGTGATTGCTGCATTTTAATTACTTAGTCTGCTTTTTACTGACCATATTCTTTCTTATTTGGGTGTTTAAGGGATTTTACTTTTTAGCTGTGTAATAAAAGACCTGGTGACATTCACTTGCTTTTGAAATTTATATTATTTTCAGTTCAAAAGGATTTGGGTTTACATACACCACAATGTGAAGCTTCATGTTATTTCTTTTGTAAGTCTCAGAAGTGATTGTCATATTGCTTTTAAACTCCTCTGTTGATGATCGGATAGATGATATTTCTGTTGTTATTGTCTTACTGTGTGTTAGAGGAGTTTCTTCTGTATGTGTAAGCTCCTTTTTAATCTATGTGCCTGTGTAGCCCTGCTCAGCTACCTGTCCTGGTCTCTGGCTGTACTTCTACCTTAGTCTGCCATCCTTACATGAACTTTACTGATTTCCTGACTGTACAAATAATTTGTATCTTAATTTTGTGGTACCTATAGTCTTTAATAGCAGCATGTTCAATTATATGCCTTCAATTATAATATGTAAGCAGAGACTGCTCGTATGTTTCCCGGCCACCTAGACCCGAGTAATCACACAGAAACTATATCAGTTACAACACTGTTTGGCCTATTAATTCAGGCTTTTTATTAATTAATTCTTACATCTTAAATTAACCCATTTCTATTAATCTATATATCACCACAAGGCTGTGGCCAACTGATAAGGTTCCGGCATTCCAGCATCTTTCCTTAGGCTGCTACATGGTGTCTCTATGACTTCGTCTACTCTCTCGATGTATATCTGTTCAGATTTCCCACCTGGCTTTACTCTATTAAGCTATTGGCCGAAACAGTGTTATTCATGAGCCAAAAAAAGCAACACGTATACTGAAGGACATCCCACATCAATATTACTTTTGTATTGCTCTTAGCCTTATGGCATAATCTAAAGGAACTTTTTAAAAAACAGGTAAAATAGCCGGGCGGTGGTGGCGCACGCCTTTAATCCCAGCACTTGGGAGGCAGAGGCAGGTGAATCTCTGTGAGTTCGAGACCAGCCTGGTCTACAAGAGCTAGTTCCAGGACAGGCTCCAAAGCCACAGAGAAACCCTGTCTCGAAAAAACCAAAAAAAAAAAAAAAAAAAAAACAGGTAAAATATACTTTGGACAGACCAGGAGTAACTAGCTTTTTTTTTTTTTTAAATTGAATTTTATTGAGTTATACATTTTTCTCTCCTCCCCTTCTGTAACTAGCTTCTTGAAAGTAGTGTAGCCAAACAATGGAAAATTCTGAAAAGATTGAAACTTTACATTTTCCTTTCAGTTTTAAGGTAGATGACTAACTGAAGACAAGAAGTAATGAGGAATTTTTGGGTCTAGAGACCTTTCAGGTGGTTTCATATTTCATTAGTTATGGTCTTAACCGGAATTCTCTAAGTATACTGGATAGCACAATTCCATATAATGCTGTTTTCTAGAATAATAGTAAGTCGTAGTTGCTTCTTTTGGTGGAGAAAATTTGAACCTAAAACTTGAAAGTAATTATGTGAAGGCACGGATGTGTTAGGATTGTAGCTCTTCTCAGTTTGTGTCCATAACTGTAACAATTTGAAAAGGAGAGAAGTTAAGAGTAGTTTTTAACAGATTTCAAGTACTAGTAAGCCTTCTTGAAATATCTTCGTAGATATAAACTATGTCTATAAGATGAAGGCTTTATTATAATATTAGTTAAGAGGGTCTTGATGTGTTTATTTTTATTTGTAATCAAAACCCCCAATGAAAGACATTTTAAACAGTGCATGTATGTATGTTTTTGAATGTATCTCTATTTATAGAGATTATAACTCTATTCATGATAGGGATGATTTCTCTGTTTACAAGTTGTTCTGCTCTAATTTCCAAGCTCCTGTATGTGTGTTTGTTTATGTAAGAAAACACTGCATCCCAGAATGTAAGAGAGGACATATTGATGAAGTTCTGTTTTTTGTTTCACACTGCATTTTCTTAGTGTGGTAGCTTATATTCTGAAGTTTAATATGTAACACTTGTTTTACTTATATTTTCAGGAGTTGGAGAAAACCTTGGATGTTTTTAATATAACCATAGCCAGACAACAGGCAGAAGTTGAGGTAATTTCAGATTACCATTAGATTAATAACAATAGTGTCGATATGAGAGGTAATATCAGTTTGTGCAAAATACTGTTTTATTAAGAATTCAAATGTGTTTTTTGTGTGTTTAGAAGATTTGATATAAGTTTTTGTAATACTTGTTTATTGTGTTAAAATGAAATTATTTGTAAGAAATTGAGCCTATGAAAATTTCAGAGTTCATATGTGGATGCAATTTATGTATCTTTGTATCTTGCTAGGCCACAAGGAGATTCATATGTTATTCCAAAGTCTTGTTTGGTAAATGTTACAGTTACCATGTTATGTTGTTAGTATGTGATTTTGTTTACATTTATTCAAATTCAAAAGAGATTTATTTTAGAAATATCCTGTTTACGTTTTTTTCGATTACTAAAACAATAATTTGTTGCCTATGGGGAAACTTATTTTAGGTAAAGAAAGCTGGATACAAGATTTACAAAGAAGGAGTAAAAGATCCAGAGGATAATGCAGGATGGTTTAGCTGGCTGTGGACGTGGTCAGAATCAAATGCTAAACAACAACTAGAAGTTAAACCTGGAAGTATGTTCATTTCATTTTACATTAGTATAGTCAATCAGCAAATGCATAGTCATTAAGTTTTTTAATTTTTTTCTAATTAAAACAGGTATTGTAAGTGTATTCATAACAATACATTGTTTAATTTATTATCAAAATTATAAAATTACTATTATTTTCAAGTAATATAAATAGTTCAAGCAACTCTCCTGTTGGTACAGAGGAGCTTTACGCTGGGAGCACTCAGTGTAGCACATGTGGCGTAGTAATAGGTAAATATAAATCACAGAATGCTTTATGCCACTGGAAGTTTTTCTTGAAGTTGCTTATTAGAAAGTTTTTTTCCCTTCTTCTCTTTTTGGAACATGTCTGTGTGTATGTGCCGTGGCATAAGCCCAGGACTTTGCTTATATACTGGCATGCACTGTACCTTTGGGTTGTTGCCTCAGCCCTTAACTGTTGTAAGCAAACAGGCTTTTCTTCTCTCTCTCTCTCTCTCTCTCTCTCTCTCTCTCTCTCTCTCTCTCTTCCTGTGAGATCTCTCTGTGTTGCCACAGCTTAGTTTAATCTCCTGTCTTTCTGACTCTGACCCTGCATAACTGGGGATTACAGATAACATGCTACTGTGCCCAGTTAACATACTTGGTTTTCACCCAAATAATAAAGATCATAAGTCTTGGAGGGCTAGGGAAGACTGGACATATGATATATTTTGGATTTATCACTTTTTGGTAGGGCTAAGTTGGGTGTGTTAAATGTGTTTTATCCATCTGTAAATTGAGAGAAAATTAGGATAGCATATCTATTTGTACTGATTAACATAGTGCCAGTAAATTCTTGCTTAATACAGAGACTAAAAAAATTATATCGTCAAAGTTTTGGTTAGTAACTTATTTAAGGATCATTTCTAAAATTGCCAACACGTATCTAATACTTAATACTTACAAAAGATATTACAATAATAATATTTGTGAACTGGCAAGATGTCTGAGTGGTTTTTGTTTTCCTGTTTGGTGATCTGAATTTGATTGTTGGGTCCCATGTAATAGCAGAGAATCAGCTTCTCAAAATTGTCCTCTTACCTCCACATAATACTTTATACACATATCTCCACATAACATGCACATACACACACTAAATAAAACAAAACAGCTATTTCTTTTTGTTTTTCTATAAAGCCAGGTAAATTATATTTGTTTTATATTGTTAGTAGCAAGACCATAAAACATTTATTTATGATTTATAGTTCTTGAAGAAATGTTGACACCTGAAGAAAAAGTTTTGCTTTATGAAGCAATTGGTTATAGTGAAACAGCAGTTGATCCAACTTTGCCAAAAACAGTAAGATATTTTCTTGCTTTATATCTTTTTTTAATGTTAGCTGTGCCTGCTGTAATTCTTTCAGAAATTTTGTATTGCTATTTTTTTCTGTGACCTTTTTGGGGGTCTATAAATAGAGCATTTATCTTAATTCCAGAAATATGAATAAAAGTATTCTTTTAATTTTTGAGTTATTGCAGTGATTCTTTTGTAAATAAAGGCTTGTATCTCTGGATTTGTAAGTAAAGGAATTACATAAGATTGTTTTGTTTATAGATACCCCATCCTCACTTCTATTTTATTCTGGATATTCTCTAGTTTGAAGCCTTGAAGTTTTTTGTTCACTTGAAAAGTATGTCTGTTATTCTAAGAGAAAATCACCAAAAACCGGAGCTGGTAAACATTATAGTAGAAGGACTTAGTACTTTGATTGTGCAAAGGCCAGGAGCACAAGCCATAAAGTAAGTATAAATTTATTTTCTTCACAGGTTAAATAACACTAATCTGAATCTGAAATACTGAATTTCAATGCTTTGACTATTGAAGGAAAATTTCATACCTGACTTAGTGTGATAGAGTGCAGTAAAAACACAGGTACACTAAAAATATTGTGCACTATTACCTTTAGACTATATATATGAGGAATTTATAAAGTATAAATTTGTGCTTAGATCTGAGTCCAGTTCCCCAGAGTCCACATTGTCTAAACACAAATATTCAAAAATCCCTCCAAAATCTCTCTCTTTCTATCATCCCATATCACGATGACAGGGAAGGAGGCCCATTTTGTGAAACTCAGGAGTACAAGTTTTTTACCTTGGATCAATTGACAGGTGGTACAGTTATATCATGTGCTCTTTTAGTGACTAGAATGTGACAAGAATGTAGTCAAAAACTCAGGCTGGAGATGAGGCCTTATCCATGTCTGTTCAGCTTATCAAGGTTTTCACATGTATTTTGTACCACAAGCATCCTGGCCCATTGAAATAGTCCTGGTGTTTAAACAGAAAAAAAAAAAATGCCTTATTTTGTGGAAGCACTTAGATTTTTGAAGGCTCATTTTAACAACATGAGTATTTTAGTTACAGGTTAACTTTGAAACATTTTGTGTAGGATAAGACTTCACTATGTAGTAACAAAGTTCTCAAACTGGTCAGCAATTTTAAAAACACAGAAAACAACAGCGAACATGGTAGGTGGTGCTGGGGAAACAGCTTAGTTGGTAAAGTGCTTGCTGCACAAGCACGAGGACCAGAGTTTGATTCCCAAAACCTTTGTAGAAAGCCAGGTGTGGTAGCGACAGCCTGTAATCATAGTGCTGGGCAAGTAGAGACATGAGGAGCCCTGAAATTCAGTGTCCATCCATCCCTGTTGGATTGGTGAGCCCTCAGTGCCAGTGAGAGACCTTGTCTCAAAAAAAAAAACAAGGTGGACAGTGTTTCAGTTTTTGTCTTTAAGTTTTAAGGTTGGAGTTTAGGTTACAGACTTTGCAGTCTTTGGTGTGGTGATTTAATGCACTCTTTGTGTGTTTAGGGATTTAGACCTCCCCCTGTACCATATAATTTTTTTGGAATTATCAATATGTTCAGTAGAAAGTAATATGTGAATAAACAGAAAAACACTAAACAAAAATTAAAAAGTAGTATTTGACCATGCAGAAAGAAACAACAAATGTTGCTATTTCTAGTACAGCACCAGGGACAGTCCTGACTGGAGTGGTGAGGGAATGAAGAAAGGACAGACACAAGCTGGGGAGAAACTGCAGCATCCCAGAAGCTTAGTGTAGCTTGAACAGAGAGGCAGGGGTAGGGGTGGGTGGGAGGATTATTGCATGCAGTTGAACAAAGAGGTAGGGCTACCATATGTGGTAGAATAAGTAGGCAAGTTTAGCTAATCTTAGAGGGGCATTCACTGTAGGGGAGTAGTCTGCAGGCTCTAAATACAAGGGGAGAAAGAATCAGAACATGGAGCAGAGGGAGGCTTTGCCACCTTTCTGAGCCTCAGCTGCCCCCCCTCCAGGTGAGGGAGCAATGGGCTTTGCCATTTTCCCATGGATTGAGGCTTAAGTCTTTGACAGGGCTGGTCATATCAACAACAGACATTCACTCAGGACTTCACACTTTAAAGGCTTCCTTCATTCTCTGCAAAAAAAAAAATGACTTTTACTTAGTCTTCTTTTTTTAAAAAGCACTCTTCTTCTTCTCCTTGCCACTCTTTCTCCTCCATTCTCTTCCTTCCTTACCCCTCTTGTTTTTGAGATAGTGTCTTTGAATTCGGTATCTTCCTGCCTCAAGCCTCTCAATTTCTAGATTACCGCTGTGTACCACCATGCTTGGTGTATCTTAGCCTTTAAGAAATAGTTTTTTTGTTTTGTTTTAATTTTTTTTTTTTGATGTTGCTTTTAGAGACGGGATTTTTCTGTGAAGCTTTTTGAGCCTGTCCTGAAACTCACTCTGTAGATCAGGCTGGCCTTGAACTCATAGAGATCTTCCTGTCTTTGCCTTCCAAGTCCTGGGATTAAGGGCATGCATCACCACTGCCCTTCTAAGAAATACTTTTATTGAGAGCTCCTCCACATACTTGTAACTTATCTATTTAGTATGTAATTTATTATGCGTTTGCAACTATATTACATATACATTTTTTACATTGATAATGTTCAAGCTTTTGTGCATTAATAATGTTTAAGGTTATGTAGCCATCACCTGAATATAATTCCAGACATTACTACATACCATGAAGAAACTGTATATATTTTACTGGCAGTCCCTTCCTAGCTTCCCAAGGCTCTTTTTCTCTGATTCCAACAACTAGCTTCTTTTTGTTTCTTATTTTTCTCCCTCTTATTTTTGGGGTTAGAGAAATTGCTCAGTGGGTAAGAGCTTTTGATATGCATGCACAGGAACCTAATTTCTAATTCCCAGAACCTTAAAAAAAAATCGGGTTGAATGCATGTCCCTGTAACTCCAGTGGAGATAGCAGGTGGGTTCTAGAAGCTCACTGGCCAGCCAGCATAGCCGAAGTGGTGAGAAGCTGGTCAGTGAATGACCCTGTCTTAAAGGGGTATGGTAAAGAGTAGAGGAAGGTGTCTGATGTTCTCCTCTGGTCTTTACATGCAGGTACGTGTGGCTGCACACTTCATGTGTGCTATTGTATACACGTACAGACAGACAGACAGAATTAGAATTTTTCGAGCATTTTATATGAAATCATCCAATATGTGGGCTTTACTGTTTTTTTTTTCCTCTTTTACTTACCATGATGTCTTTAGGGTTCATTCATATAGAATAAATTTGTAATTTTTTTAATTGCCTATATTCTATTATTTGGCAGCACCATATTTTGTGTCCATTTTTTAACCGACAACTAATTGACTTGCTTCTATCATTTGACTATAAGAAATACTTGATATAAACATGAACAAAGTTTTATTTGTATATGGGTTTTAAATTTTGGGGTTATATATCAAGGAATAGACTTATTTTCTTATACAGTAACTGTTAATGTTGAACATCAGGAGGAACTACCAGATAATTTCCCAAATCAGGCACATTTTATATTCCTACTACCAGTGAATGAAATTTCAAATATCTCTGTAACTCCAATGATACTTGCTATTATCTGTTCTTCTGATTGTGCTATCTTAGTGAAAAGTGGTATCTCAGTGTGAGACTAATTTCTATTTATTGATGGTTAATGATTTTAGACATTTTTTTCTGTATTGTTTTATGTTCATGTTCATACCTTGTTTGGAGAAATTACCTTTAAACTTCCTCTCCCTTTTGACTGATAGGTTTTGAGTTCTTAACAGTTCTTTATACATTCTTGATGTGTATCTTTTTCATATTCTTTCTCTTTCTGGTGGAGATCAAATTCAGGGCTATGTTTATGCTAGGCAAGTGTTTTGCAGCTAAACTATGGCCTCTTCCGGTGTGTGTGTGTGTGTGTGTGTGTGTGTATTTGGGGGGGGATGCTAAAGATTGAATCCAGGGAACTTCACATGCATGGCACGTGCTTTAACCACTCAGCTGTACCATAAACCTTACAGGTAAAATAATATTATTTTTTCTATTTAGTACATTTTCTATTATGTCCCTTGTAGCAAAAATGTTTTAAATTTTGGCCTGCTTTGATTTACTTAGACATTTTGTTGTGTATACATTTTAGTATATCCAAGGTTTGTTTAATTGAGGGTACATTGAATATATTATATATTTCTGTAAGTATTTTATGTTACCCTTTTTATTGTTTTTATTAAATTTTTTTCATTTATTTACATCCCGACCGCATTTCCTCCCTTCTCTCCTTCTGTTCTTTTCCGCCTCTCTCCCCCGATCCACTCCTCCGTTTCTGTGTAGAAAGGGGTAAGCCTCCCATAGGTGTCAACAAAGCATAACATCTAGTTGAGGTAGGATTGTGCTCCTCCCTTTTAATTAAGGCTGGGTGAGGTAAACCATTATGGGGAATCGGGTCCCAAAAGCTTACTCAAGCATTGGGACAGGCCCCGACCCTACTGCTAGAAGTCCCATAAGTAGACCAAACTACAGAACTGTCACACGTGTAGAGGGCCTAGGTGGGTCCCATGCAGAATCCCTGGCTGATGTTCCAGAGTCTTAACTCTTCTGAGTTGTTTCTGTGGGTTCTCTTGTGGTGACCTTGACCCCTCTGGCTCGGACATCCCTTCCTTCCTCTGAACAGGATTCCTGGAGCTTGGCCCAGTTCTTGACTGTGGATTTTTGCATTTGTTTCCATCAGCTGCTGGATGAAGGTTCCATGATAACAATTAGGGAAGTCACCAGTCTGATTACAAGATGGCCAGTTCAGGCAACCTCTCCACTATTGCTTGGAGTCTTAGCTGGGGTCATCCTTGTGGATTCCTGGATGTTTCCCTGGTACCATGTTTTCCCCTAACTCCTAAATACTCCCTCCACCCCCATATCAAGGCATCTCTTTCATTACTCTCCCACTCTGTAGCTTGTTCTCTTAGTAAGGCTTCTAACAGTGAGAGCAGGACCTCTCCCTGGTACTTAGCTAGCTTTTGATAAACTGTTCCCTATGCAGACTGCCTGAAATAAGGGGAGGAACTCAGTCCTGCCTCAACTTGATGTGCCATCCTTTGTGCAAACCCATGGGAGGTGTGGCCCATGGAGGTCTCCTGCATCTGGAGATGGAGGATGAGCAGATGGGGAGGAAGGTAGATAAGAAAGGGGAAGGGACGGAGGAGAGGAGGGAGGGGAAACTGGTTGGTATGTAAAATAAATGGAAAAATGTTATTCAAATGAAATTAAAAAGAAAAAAGTTGTGGGAAATAAAAGTGACTACTAAAAGAAACAGTAGTGACAGTTTATTTGGAGAGGAGTGGAGTAAGGGAAACATGACTTCACTGCTGGTGGGAGTGCAAACTTGTACAGCCATAATGTTACCTCATTAAATTTAGGTTATGTGTTTCTGTAGTAAGGAGGTCACTTGTTTGTTTCCGGCTGCTTAGCCCCAAAATAATCACACAGAAACCTTATTAATTAAATCACTGCTTGGCCCATTAGCTCTAGCTTCTTATTGGCTAACTCTTACATCTTAATTTAACCCATCTTCATTAATCTGTGCATAACCACGAGGTCGTGGCCTACCAGCAAAGTTTCATTCAGCACATCTGTCTCCAGCCACAGCTCCATCCTTCTCTCTGACTCTGCCCTCTTTCTCCCAGTATTCAGCCTAGCTTTCCCTACCTAGTTCTGTTCTGCCCTGCCATAGGCTCAAAGCAGTTCTTTATTAATCAATTGTAATCATAGCATACAGAGGGAAATCCCACATCATGCCCCTTAAAGTGAAGATACCAAATACTAGCTATCATAGCTTTTGAATATAAAATTTAACATGAATTGGCTCTTAGTGACGTAATCTATTAAAACTCATAGGAATTGTATCTTTTCTCTTAAATTATTTGAGTTATAGGAAACGCAAAGAAAAATATCTTTACTATATTTCATAATTTTGCAGTTAGACAAATTATTTAAAATTATATTGACTCCTAATTTCTGTCCTTTTCTTTTATACAGATTTGAAACCAAAATTGATTCATTTTATATTACTGGCCTTCCAGATAATTCAAGAAAACCCCACCTACTGTCTTCATTGGACGATATGTCACTCTTCCAGATTACATTTGAGACGAACCCTTTAGATGAAACTGTTGCTCAGAGGTGTATCATAGAGGCTGAGCCTTTAGAGATAATATACGATGCAGTAAGCATTTTCTGTGTTACTAAGCTTCAGTGTATTTTCACTTGCTTTGAGTTTGTGTTTTATATTGGCGGTGCTTATTTTAACAGAGGACAGTCAATAGTATAGTGGAGTTCTTCAGACCCCCAAAAGACGTCCACCTAGCACAACTTACCTCAGCAACTTTGACAAAACTTGAAGAATTTCGAGATAAAACAGCAACAGGTAAAGTCATTTGTGAATTAAACATATTAAAATTTTACTTTAAATGATTTCTAGACTGGATATGGTTCAGTAGAAACTCATCTGGTGCTTTTGCCAGATATGCATAACAATAATTGCTTTTTATACATAGCACTTATATTTAATAATCACATTTAAGTTAACTGAAAATTTTCATTTAATTATTTAGATGTCTTTATGGTAGTTGGCTTTCTGATTTCATCTTTTTACAGTGAATTCCAGAGTTTGGTAGATTATTCTGAGAAATAAAATCCATCTTTTTCCTTCTCAGGGAGAATAAAGGGTATTGTTAAGGATTGTTAAGGTCTCTTTTGGTTTGAATTTGCTAATATATTTTCATGCTTGCTTATTATTTATTTGTGTTTATTCTTCTACTCTTTCCTACAATCTCAGATTCCATTTATAGTTCAAATTCCTGAATTCTGTTCCAGTTCATGTACTGGTGTATGTAGTAGAAGCCCTAAACAAAGTATTAAATGAAACCTTTTTTTGTTTTCAGTCAGTTCCTCTTATTATATAGAAACAGATAGGTAGTTACAAGTAAATGTGAATTCATTGTATTTAAATCCAGTAGCCAGCAGATTTAGATTTTTTTTTATCTTCAAGACATCTTTCCTCCAACAAAAAGTACTAAAACAGTATATGTCTGCTGTATAAAATTCAAATGTTATAAAAAGACCCCAGAAAGTGTAAGTCTTCCACACTTCACCCTTCTAATTTTACATTTGTTTTCCCTTTGCTACACCACTAGTGTCATTCCCTGTTATTTAGAATAAGACTATTTAGTATCCATGCAGATCTCTGTGAGTTAGATCCCGGCCTCGTGTCTACATTCAAATTCCAGGCCAGTGAAGACTACAGAATGAGTCTCTCTCTTAGAAACAATTATTAAAAATGTTTTTTGAAGTTGGAAAGCTGCTCATACTCTTAATTAATTTTTAATATTAAATATATGTTTCAGTTTTTAGGAAACTAAAATTTGCTTATTTTGGTAAACTGATAGCTCTTATCTGTTTTGGTCTTTTTTTCCCCTTCATTTTCTTCTTTATTAGTTTTTGTTGCATTAACCTCTATTAATTATTTCCTTGTTATTTTTTCTTGTGTTATTGTCTTCATCCTTTGTAAATATTTTAGGTAAACAAATGAAAGCATACCCATATTTATCCTTTGTCTCTGATAAGAAAATGAATATGGACTTTTGTTAACTCTTCTTTTAAAGTGGAGGATTCTCTGGTAGTTTGATACTTATTCTTGATTGTCATCTTGCTGGCATAGAGAGGCACCAAAAAATCTCCAGAAATATGTTGACTTCCCTTTGTCTTGGCCATCTCCTTGCTGGCATGTGGCCTGCTTTTAAGTGTGGTTTTTGTACCGATTGAAACTCCCTTGGAGAAACTTATTTATCATTTGTTAAGTAGAGATAGCTTCTTATTGATGGGAACGCTTGTGTAAGTTCCCCATCTCAGTGCTTAACCCTGTCTTGTTTGGATCTGTTCAGACCCTCTCTCTATCTATATGCTGTCACAGTCTGAGTGAGTTCATATATGATGCATCAGTACCGTTGTGCCTGGAAGATATTGTATCCTTGGTATCATCCATCCCTTCTGACTCTTAACAATCTTTTCAGCATAGTTTCCTGAACCCTGATGGGGAGGGATTTAATAAAGATATCCTGTTTAGGTTTAAGTATTCCAAGGTCTCTCATTCTATCCTCATTGTCCAGTTGTGGGTATCTGTATTGGTTCCCATCTACTGCAGGAAGAAGCTTCTCTGATGATGACTGAGTGAGATACTGATCTCTGGTATAACAGAATGTTAGTCATTTTCCTGCTACTTCCCTTTAGCAGAACAAAAGTATTTGATTTTCCTCTAGGTCAATGGCCTCCTAGTCTCAGGTTCTTAGTCACCTTGAGCAGTGTCACGCATGGGGTCCATCTTGCAGAGTGGGCCTTCAATCCAATCAGATAATGGTTGGCTTGTGCCACTATTGCACCAACATATTTTACAGACAGATCATCATTGTAGATTGAAGCGTTATCTCTCTCTTCCAGTAGTATGCAGAACTCCCTTCTAGTACCATGAACACTAGTCAGTAGGGATGAATGTTCCACTATTTACCTTTTGGGGTTTGGGTTATTTCACTAAGGATCCTTTCTTTTCTGATTCTATCCATTTTCCTATTAATTTCATGATTTCAGTCATTTGTTTATTTGTTTTTCTTTTATTTTTGTAATGGCTAAATATTATTCCTTTTGTGTGTTGATGGACATGTAGGCTATTTCCAATTTCTTGCTGTTATGAACAGAGCAGTAGTGAACATGTTTGAGCAAGTGTCTCTGTAGTAGGATATTGATTCCTTTGGGTGTATGCCCAGAGTTGTATAGGTGGATCATAAGGTAGATCTATTCCCAGTGTCCTGGGAAACGATCACACTGCTATCCATAGAACTGTGCAAGTTTGCACTCCCACCAGGAATGGATGAATGTTTCCGTTACTCCAAATCCTTTCCAGCATGAGCTGTCATTTGTTTTATTGATCTTGACCATTATGACTGATATAAGATGAAGTCTCAAAGTAGTTTGATTTGCATTTTCTCAATGACTAAGGATGTTGAACATTTCTTTTAAGTGTTCTCAGCCATTTGTGTTGCACTTTTTGGAAACTCTGTTTAGCTTTAATAATTGGATTATTTTTGTTTTTTTTTTTCTTTTCTTTTCTTTTCTTTTCTTTTTTTTTTTTTGAGACAGGAATTTCTGTGGCTTTTGGAGCCTGTCCTGGAACTAGCTCTTCTAGACCAGGTTGGCCTCAAACTCACAGAGATCCACCTGCCTCTGCCTCCCAAGTGCTGGGATTAAAGGCATGCGTCACCACCGCCCAGTTTATTTTTGTTTTCTTAATGTTCAGCCGAGTTATTTTAAAAAATATTCTTTATATATTTGAGACACTAACCTTATATTGAACATGTAGTTGATAAACATCTTTTCCTATTTTGTAGTTTGCTCTTTTGCTTAGTGATGATGTTATTTGCCATAGAAGATTTCCTATTTCATAAGGTCCCATTTATTATTTGTCTTAGTACCTGTGCTGTCAGCGTTCTGTTCAGAAGTATTTTTCTGTGCCAGTGAGTTTCTGTCCCGCCCGGTCCTGCAGCTGTTCAGTCCCAAAAAAACACACAGAGGCTTACATTAATTATAAACTGGTTGGCCTATTAGCTCAGGTTTTCTCAATAACTAATTCTTACATCTTACACTAACAGTAATTGGTATATAGATATTGCTTTTATTTGTTTATTTACTTATTTGTTTAACCATGGAATGTTTTTCCTTTTCCATTACTGTGATTAAAATTTTTGCTGGACATAATAGTCTGGGCTGGCATGTATGGTCTTATTAGAGTTGAGTTATTCTAATTGGTCTGTCTTTATATGTTACTTATCTTTCCCCTTGAAGCTCTTAATATTGTTCTTTTGTTCTGTATGATAAATGTTTTGAATATTATGTGTCGTGGGGAATTTCTTTTGATCCTCTCTATTTGGTATTCTAGATGCTTCTTTGATTGGCCCCTCCTTTTTTAGGTTAGGAAAATTTTTTATTTAAAATATTTTCTGTGCCTTTGAGATAGGTTTTATCTCTTTCCTCTGTTTTTATTATTCATAGATTTGGTCTTTCACAGTGTTCCAGATTTCCTGAAGTTTTTATTTTTGGAGTCTTTTAGAATTAACATTTTTCTTGACTGAGGTATCCAATTTTTCTACCTTGTCTTCTGCCTAAGATTCTGCTTCCCCGTCTTATACTCTGTTGGTGAGTACAAACCTGGACTTTGAGGTTTTGTTTGACTTCCTAAATTTTCATGTCAGTCTGGGTTTTCTCTTGTGAGTCTATTTATACTATCATGTCTTGAACTGTTTTCATTATTTCATCCCATTCTTTGTGTTTTCACAGACTTCATTAAGGGATTTATTTCTGTCTTTAGAGTCCTTGAACATATTCATAATTGCTACTTTTAATTCTTTGTCTTATTCTTCAGCTATATTACATTTCTCAGGACTCTGATGGAGATACGTTGCCTTGCCATTATAGGCATCTGGGGTTGTGACAAGTGAGGAGATTTTAGGTTTTGAATCTTGTTTTGTGTTTTGGGTAGTTGTTCCACTTCTTGATTTCTGTTGCCGTCTCTAGACCTTAGGAATGTGTGACAGCTGTATGTTGCCTGATAGAACGTGCTTCCTCATGTTAGTGGGTGGCAGAGAGGAATAGAGGTCAACTAGTAGAAAAGGCTGGGTGGGGCATCAGGAAGGCGCTAAGGGGAACTTGTTCACACCCTGAGGTAGGGTTCCCAGGGGACTGGAGGTGTGTTGGGAAGAGGGGATCCTGTCATTAAGGTTCAATTGTCTGGAGAGACTGGGATGAAAGAGCTGGGGACCCTGGGTCTGACCCAAGAGTTGGAGTCTCTAGTGAATGGAGTTGGTTGGAGAAGGGGTACCTATAAAAAGTTGTTATTTGATGAAGGGTAACAATGAGGACATTGTGATGGAGGACAGGAAGGATAGTGTGATTCACTTATGTGTGTTCTGTGTCCGCTGTGGATGTCTGACAGTGTTTCTGAGTAAAGATAACTGACACAAAGGAATTATGGAACTAGGAAAGCTGGATCCACAGCAAGATTTGGAAGGGTCCTGGGGGATTGTAGTGAGGGAGGAGAGGCCTGGATAAGCTTTCTCTGCTACAGGGCTGAGGAGGAGACTGGCGAGATAAAAGTAGAAGATAGGAAGGAGAGTGGAACCTTGCCTATTAGAGTTCATGTCAATCAAGTGTGACTGATGTAATTCTTAGTTTTAATCAACTTCACAATCCCATATTTACGGCAGATATAATACTGAAATATATCTACTCCATTCTCTAGACAAAAGCTGAATAGTAATTTGAACAGATGATGTTTGTATAATGAATTATTAGCTGTTAATGAGGGAATGTCTTACTCATTTAAAGAATAACTTGAAGGTGGCAGGAAGAGCACTTACAGAGAATAGTACAGCTGGGGATGTCTGTAGTAGGGAGCTGCGGTCTGCGTTCCTGCCATCCGGCTCCCGGCCGCCTGGCTAGCTTATGCCCCGAAATAACAACACACAAACTGTATTCTTTTAAATACTGTTTGGCCCATTATATCTAGCCTCTTCTTGGCTAATTCTCATGTATTAATTTAGCCCGTTTCATTCTGTGTAGCACCCCAAGGTGCGCTTACCGGGAAGATTCTAGCCTACGTCCATCCTGAGTCAGAGCTTCATTGCGTCTGCCCCAGAGAGCAGAGCTAAGGCATATGAGCTCACTTCCTCTTCCTCCCAGCATTCTGTTCTGTTTACTCCACCCACCTAAAGGCTGGCCAATCAAATGGGCCAAGGCAGTTTCTTTATTAGCCAATGACCTTCCTCCATCAGATGTCCATCCTCTCAAAGACTGAAGTCCATTCCTTATTGGAGAAGGCAGCAGCTGTAACTTACTAAATGGCATTGTGGTTTCACATTGGCAAAAGTTTCTGGAAATCCAACTTGGGAAATGACTGGGGGAAATGTGAAGAACTACTTGAATCAGTTCTATGTCACCAGTTGATTGGATGATTATCAGAATTCTTTGATCTGTCAGTCTGCTTTTGTCCTCAGTCTGTTTTTGTCCCCAACCCTCACCTTACCTTCTCTCACCATTTTAAGAACTTTGCCCCTGGATCTGCTTCATATAGGTTATTGGAACCTTCCCCTCGCTATTAAGGATCTCCTTCATATAGGATGTTGGAGCCTTCCCTTCACTATTAAGGATCTGCTTCATATAGGTTATTGGAACCTTCCCCTCGCTATTAAGGATCTGCTTCATATAGGTTATTGGAACCTTCCCCTCGCTATTAAGGATCTGCTTCATATAGGATGTTGGAACCTTCCCCTCGCTATTAAGGATCTGCTTCATATAGGATATTGGAGCCTTCCCCTCGCTATTAAGCAGTTTTGCATCACTTGCCTAGAGAGGACCTTTGGAATTTCTTTAAGATGACAGTGTTCATATTTCTTTCTCATATTTTCAGAAAAAGCTTTTCTCAGTATAGGCTGCTTATCCTATACATATATAAGTGTATATTTTAAACAGTGTTTATCATCATCATTTTGGGACAAAATCTTAGTGTGTAGCACAGGTTAGCCTAAAACTGTCCTTCATTTTCAGTTAATCTCCCAAGTGCTGGCATTTTAAGTGCATCACTGCACCAAGAAAATAATCAATTTAACTATCTTTTTTTCTTTCACATGCATATCAAGCTATTGATTGCTGTATTTGATACTGAGTATCTTTCTTAAGCTTTATTTTCTCTGTCATCGAGTATATATTATACATTAATTAAAAGTACTGGCTTTAATTCAAACAAACATTCTTAATAAATCTTGAATCTTAAAAATTATACTAAATACGCTAATATTCCTACATTTATGCACTTTTTACTTTAAGCCTTCACAATGATAAATTAATATGGTGTTACAAAAACAATAAATGATTTCTTTGGAGGATTTGGTTTTGAGAAAGGAAGGAAATAGGTCTTGATAATAGGATATAAAAGAGTTCCAAATAGAAATGTGAACTGCTCTAGTATTAAACTTTCCGAATCAGTTCCTATAAAATTGTAAGGCATATCTGAAAAATGCTCTGTGAATTAGTGACTTTTCTTCTCATCTCACACTCTGTGATGCTTCCTAACCTAGGCAAAGTCTGACAAAAAGAAAAATTTTTTGTATTTTTTGTTTTTTGATCCTTGATGTTTGGGAACCTAACTTGTAGAGCAGGCTGTTCCTGAACTCAGAGATAAGTCTCAATTTCCCCAGTTAAAGGTGTGTGCCACCATGCCTGGCTTTTCTCTAAGGTATGTTAAAATCAGTACTGACTTTATGAACTTTTAAATTATTTTATCGTGTTTGTTGATTCTCTGCTTTATTTTCATAAAGCAAGTTGTGAGAAGTACTCATTGCAAGGATTTAATCTTTTTGCAGGTTTGCTGTATGTTATTGAAACACAGAAAGTTCTTGATCTCAGAATTAATGTGAAGGCTTCATATGTTATTGTCCCACAGTATGGAATTTTTAGCCCCACATCAAATCTACTTCTTTTGGATCTTGGTCATTTAAAGGTATGCACTAATAATGTTTGATTGATGATATGGCATTTGTGGTATTCTTTTGTTTAAAATGTACTTTGATTTTGTTAAGATGGATTTATTTTTTTATGTGTGTTTTTCTGAGTGTATGTAGGCATACCAGATGTGTGCACTGCCCAAGGAGGCCAGAAGTGGGTCCCAGATCTCCAGGAGCTAGAGTTACAGGCTGTTGTGAACCACCATGTGTGTACTGGGAACCGAACCCAGGTCCTCTGCAAGAACAACAAATGTTCTTAATTGCTGAGCCATCTCTGCAGCCCTAGAATATATACTGGTTTTAGATAGTTTGATAAGTTTTATTGATGCTTAAATATATATCAGTACTAGGATTTGAGAAACAAATTAAAAAATAAACCTCATTATGTGAATGTCATCTTATACCTGTCTTTGTTGCACGTCTCATGGATAAGGATTTTTTTTTTTTTTTTTTGGTTTTTTGAGACAGGGTTTCTCTGTAGCTCTTGGAACTAGCTCGTATAGGTCAGACTGGCCTCAGACTCACAGAGATCTTTCTGCCTCTGCCTCCCCAGTGTTGGGATTAAAGATGTGTGCCACCATTGCCTGGCTGGATAAGGATCTTAATAGCTGTGTGTCTGTATGTGAATTTACCTTGTCCTATTAAATTTTTATGTTACAGAGCTAAGCAGCAGTTTTATTCTTTGAAGTATTTTACATGGTCTAAACTATTAAAATTAACTTTAAGGTGACAAGTAAAAGTCGATCAGGATTACCAGAAATGAAACCAAGTAACACTAGCCTTGAAGAGATAATGCATAGAGCTTATGATTCCTTTGATATTCAGCTTACAAGCATACAGTTGCTTTACAGCAGAGTGGGTAAGTACGAGAGATTATTATTGATTTTTTTTTTAAACAGTGATTAGGTTTTTAGACACTCTGAAGATATGCCTAAAGACTTTCCCTCTACATACTTGGAACTTTCCTGTATTTGAGTTAAAATTAATGGTTAATATTGCATAGTGAATGAGAGATAGTTGGTAGTGAAAGTGTGAAACCTTAAGCACAGCTCCACTGCTTCAGAATAGCCGTTCATTAAGATATATGACTCGGTACCTGTGTTTGATTGGCTACGTTAATCTAGCTGAGTGATTGATGTTTATTTCTAAGGTAATTACAATGATTTATTTAAATAAGAAAACAAACATTGACTACTTACTAAACAAAAATGACTACTAACATTTTTCTCGTTTGAAACCAGGAAATTTGTTCCCTAGTTCACCTAGCTAAAATTTTGTCTCTTCCTGGGAACTGTGGCTTGCTCATTACGCTAAGCTGACTGATTGCTGAGCTCTAAAAATCTGTCCATTGCTACCTTCCTAGTGCTGGGATTTCAAGCATGAACCACCACCGTCTACTCCCCATGAGCTATGTGAAACAGAATAAGAAGTGTGTGTGTGTGTGTGTGTGTGTGTGTGCGCATGCACTTAAGTTTTTCTGCCCCTTTTAGTGCCTTATAGTGGCCGTATTTTGGTGGTATAATATCTGGTTGACATAGTGATTATTCATAGATATACTGTATATTTGCCTTTTAAAAAACAGCCCTTTTTCTTTTATTATAGAATATAGTCTTGTAAAGTAGTATGGGGGGGGCAAATGGAAGTGTACAGACTTGCTGATTGTGTGTCCTTTAGATAATTTTAAGTTTTGTATGTTATAAAAATTAGACTAATAATAAACATGTACTGTTTCTGTGATTAGGTGATAACTGGAAAGAAGCACGAAAGCTCAATGTATCAACACAGCATATTTTGACACCTATGCACGTCAATGTAGAACTCTCTAAAGCCATGGTTTTCATGGATATCAAGATGCCCAAGTATGTATTATATATTATCTGTTTCACGTAATTGTAGATTTTCTCAGTAAATCTGTAATGAAAGAAATGCTATACCCATTGACTCTATACATAGAATGCATATTATAACCTTTGCCACTGATGTGATTTTTAATATGTAGTTCAATAGCATCTTCAGAAATTCACAATATTATGCAGCTTTCACCACTATCTATCTCTAGAACTTTATTTAACAGTCTTCCAAACTGAATGTCATACTCGCTAAATAGTAACATTCCATTCTACTCTGCTTTTTGCCCCTGGCTACCAATCCCCCCTTTGTCTGGTGACTTTTCTTTGTGTTTTGGTTAAGATTTATTCTAACATATTTTAATCATGTTCTTATTTTCGTTTTTGTATACTTTGTAAATTTTTTTGTTTTGTTACCATGGAGATTATGTGTGATGTCTTAAACCTTTTACCATTTGCTTAAAATGGTACCCATGTTGGTCTCATTCACATGCGAAGTCTACTTTTTCAGCACCAATTAATATGGACTTATTTTTGTGTCTTCATTTTTGTAGAAAATGAAAAGAAGTCAAACCTAAATCATATAAAAATCTTTTTTAATATTTTTAATGCAGTTATCTGTACTGTGATGGTTAATTAGACTGATTTAAGACAATAAAAGAAAGCCCACTCTATAGTATGTAGCATTTTGATGCCTACCCTCTTCACATTGTGCATCTTGCATATTTGAGGAAAGGAAAAGGTTTTGATGCATTAATTTAATTGATCTGTATTGTGTAAGTTAAGCCACAGTGAATGGAAATATTTAAGTTATTAGAAATAAAGCTTAGGATTTTCTACAGGAATTCAGGTACATTTTTAGAGACCAATGTTTAAAAACTAAAATGTATAATTTAAAAAAAAATTAGTTTGGGGGAAAAGTGGCTGTAAAATCAATGAGTTAAAACATTTTGTATGAGGCCCATACCTTTTGAAAAATTCTTGTTTGTGTATGCCCATGCATTTTTGTACATGTGGATATACACATGTGTGTGGAAGCCAGAGGTTGTCATCATGAACCCAAAGTACATCAATTGGCTGAGATGCACACTCCAGAGATGCACTAGCCTCACCTCACCTCTCCTTTAGTGTTGGGATTGCAGGTGTGTGCCTCTGTGTCCATCTTTTAGTTGGTGCTGGGTATCTCACATTAGATACTTGTCCTTTTTTTTTTTCACTTTTCCATTAGACCAATTTTCTCAACCTCTCTTCATTTTTATTTTTAATTTTTAAAAATATTTATTTATTATATGGAGGGCTTACATGTTTAGGTACCACAGTGAGCATGTAAAAGTCCAGAGAACAACCTGATGGAGTAATTTCTTCCACCATGTGGTTTCTGGGTAATCAAACTCAGATCACTGGGCAAGTTCCCCTTAAAGGCAGATGCCTTTATCCCCTGAGCCATCTCTAGGGCTCCAGCCCCTCTTTAATTCAGTATCTTATTTGTAAGCAAAAGAGATTGTTGTAAAATAGAGACTGCATGTTTGTTTCCCCACCACCCAGACCCGAATAATAATACAAAGCGATATTAATTACAACACTGCTTGGCCAATAGCTCAGGCGTATTTCTTGCTAGCTCTTACACCTTACATTAACCCATTTCTATTATTTTATATTTTACCACGAGGCTCGTGGTTTAAAGGTAAGGTTCTGGCAGCTTTCTCCTTAATCAGCTACATGTTGTGTGCCTGACTTCGTCTTCTTTCTCCCTGTATTGAGTTTAGTTTTCCCACTTACCTGTATTCTGCCCTGCTATGGGCCGAATTAGCTTCTTTATTAATCAATGGTAATAAAATATATTCACAGCTTACAGAGGGGAATCCTGCATCAGATTGGTAAGACAGTTAAAAACAACTCAGGTTTTGTTTTAAATTATGGTTTTGGATATAAAATCTCTCGTTCTTTGAACTTGCTAAGCTTACGTTTTCTTGTAGGAACTATGTGCATATGAGAATTCACATGTAGTAGAGATTAGAAATAGACTGTGATCCTCAAGTATGAGTATACAACAATAGCATATAAATAATGTAATGATAGTCACCTAATAAATTGGTAATTAATATTGTCATCTGTATTTGGCAAACATGAGAGAAACAATAAATGAAATAATACTAGAATAAGAAACCTCTGAAAACTATTAAGGCTAGTGCATCTAAGGTTTATAAGGTAAGATGTGATTTGTAGTTTTAAATTTTTGTTTTAAATATTTATTAGTTGAATATCATGGTTTCCATCTACTCCTCTTTATATTTTTGTTTTGTTTTGTTTTTGGGTTGGGGTAGGTGCTAAGCATTGAACTCAGGACTTTCTGCTTGCTCTGCAAGCCATCTGTCACTGAGCCACCTCCCAAATTTCCATTCTTTGTTAATTAGTGTACCTAAACCAGAATGAAAATTACTCTATATATTCTGTATACTTCATATACTCTATAATAATTCCTGTCTCTGTAAAATAGATTCAAGATTTCTGGAAAATTACCTCTTATTTCATTACGAATCTCGGATAAAAAACTACAAGGGATTATGGAATTGTTTGAAAGCATTCCAAAACCTGAACCCATAACTGATCTGTCTGCCCCTGCCAAATCATTCCAGGTAAAAGTCTTTTTCAGAATTAATGAAAGATTAAATTGAAAAATAGATTCCAAAGTAGTAAAAGAAATTACTACAGGTGAAATTATTTATGCTAATTTTAATTTTCAGCAGAATTGCGTCTCTTCCATCTTAATGACGCACATTTACATTACAAGTATTTAACATTATGGAGAAAATCGCGACTTTGAACTTACTTGTATGTGTTAGGTTATATTTCTGTCTATCAGATTAAGTTCTAACAGAGTTGTTAAGAAAAAGTATTATACATTTTTGATGAGTTTTGTCAACTTTTCTCTCTTGAGTATTAATTTATTAACAGTGAATGAGGTGTCTTTCTCTGCTCTAGTCTTTAGTCTTAGCCATTCTTAATATTTTACTCTTTGAAAAAAATGCCTTTTGGACTTAATTTGTGTATCTTTTAAAGAATATGTTTTTCTATGTTTAATTTTTACTTTTTTTGAACTGTTACTGTGAATATATGTATTTGTATTATGTAAATGCAGTATAATTTTCTAATTATAGAAATTTATCGGTCATTTGGAATTACTTTTTATGTTATATTTTTAGTGCTTTATGTAAGTATATTTTTACTATGCATTAAGTTTTTATTTTTACATAGTCACAGTTATTTTCTTACACCTTTGATTTTTTTGACTATATATTATATGATTTCTCTCTCTCTAAAATATTTTAAGAAAGGAAATATCTCATTTTTCTTTGATTTCCATCCCCTTGGCTTATTTATAAGTTATTAAATTTTCTGCTTTTCTGTAATTTACATTTCTAAAAAAATTGCAAAACTAACTTGTAGAATCTCCATTCTCCAGTCCATTTGATAGTGAACTGCTGATGTATTCTCTCCTGTTACTCTGACCACTTTAGTGTTTTACAATAGCTTTTCTGCTTTGCTGTTGAACTTTCTGTTTTTATTAATTTTGTTGTCTTCCTGTGTTTTGAATTTTGATGAAGTAGTATTTATTATTTTTTTGGGGGGGGTAAAGCTAAATGTGATATTTCTGAAACTTTCACCTCTTAATGAAGTTGAGAGATTTTCCCCCTGTGTTTTATTCTAAAAACTTAGTAGTCTTTAAAGTTGCTTTATAAATGTATGTGCATTTTACATTCATATTTTAATGTAGTCTTTTAACATCTTCAGTCTAATTTTATATCTGTCTTATCACGTCCCTTTCATTTTTTAAATATATTTTTCCCTTGATCCGATTATATATGCTTGTGTCTGTTTCTTTTCTTTTTCAGTGACTACTGTCTACCTTTTCCATTTATATCTTTCCTTGTTTTCAGTAGCAATCTGTCATATAATAGTTTCATAGTAAGTACTTTAAATAGCATAATTTTCAAGTTTTCTCATAATTTTTATAATTTTACAATTATAAAATTTTACAATAAGCTTTTATAATTTTACTTTTAAAATTAAGTTGTCAAATTCCATCTAAATGTTGATGGGTTTGGTAAGGATAGTTATTAATCTGCTCAATAATACTATTTTTGTTTTGTTTAGTTTTGTTTTTGTTTTTCAAGACAGGTTTTCTCTGTATAGCTTAGGAGTCTGTCCTGGAACTCACTCTAGGCTAGGCTGCCTTCGAACTCACAGAGATCCAACAGTCTCTGCCTCCCAAGTGCTGGGATTAAAGGCATGTGCCACCACCGTGTGTCTAATAATATACTATTGAGAATTAAAATCTTAGCACTGTTTCATCTTCCAGTTCACTACAAAAGTATATTTCTCCTGTAGGTCATTTTAGTGGTGTGGGTGTGAGTTATAATTTAAGCATACATTTACTATGTATATTTTGCTAGGTTTATATATACTGTTTGGGCCCTAATTTTGTCCCTTTTAAATTCATGTTTGGAACCTTAACCCCTACATCTATAACTTAAATTGTGATTCCTTTGGAAGTAGGGCCTTTAAAACAGTGAGTAAGTTAAAATAAAACTATTAAGATAGGCCCTAATTTGGGACTTATTGGTAACTTCATAAAAGGAAATTGGGAATAAAAAGAGACACCAGAATGTATGTGCAGTTAGCAAAGACCAAATGAGGATGCAGCAAGAAGGCAGCTCTTTGCAGGCCAAAGGTAGATGCTTCTTAAACCTTGTTTATAATACTTTAATCTTGACCTTCCAGCCCCCAGAATTGTATGAAAATATTTTCTGTGGTTTTAACCATTGATTCTGTGGTCTTTTGTTATGGTATCTCTGCCAGTCTTATGCAAATTTTGGTACCAATAAGGTGTGTTGTTGGAATAGTAACACTTAAGCCTGCATAACACGTTAGGTTGGGATAATTTCAAGACCAGTGCTAGAAAAACCCTACACTCTCATCTTGAAGAAAATATAGACACGTATTTTAAAACCCTGTAACATGAGGGCCTGCTTGTTGGGGTTTCTGTCCTGCCCAGTTCCCACAGTTGTTAGCCCCAAAGAAAATAGCACAGAGAGTCTACATTAGTTATAAACTGATTGACCCATTAGCTCAGGCTTCTTATTAACTCTTATAACTTATTTTAGCCCTTTATTCAAGTATAAGCCACATGGCTTGGTACCTTTTTCAACGGGGTAGGTCACATCTTCCTTCTTCGGTGTCCGGACAGGACTGGGGAGGAATGGGCTTCTTCCTTCCCAGAATACTCCTGTTCTCATTGTCCCACCTCTATTTCCTGTCTGGTTGTCCCTAATGTACTTCCTGCCTGGCTACTGGCCAATCAGTGTTTATTTAAAACATAATTGACAGAATACAGAATTGTCCCGCTCCACCTTATGGTGAGAACTGTAATAGAAACTACAAACATGTTTATTGATATCTCTTAAAAAGCCCATATTATGAATTGACAGGAAACCTAGCTGAGCTGTCTTTATTTTTTGTGGAATGTAGATGAACTTGAATAGTTAGCTCATGTGATTACTAAACTTTGAAGAGTACGGTACAGTATATATTTTCTCTCTTCATTATTAGAACATTTGAGAGGTGAAAAGAAGGAAACTAAAACAAAACTATGTGAATCAAAAAGGAACCAGAACTTAAAGATTTGTGAAGTGGTTAGTTTATTCATAATGCAAAAAAATAAGAGCATAGTATTTGAGAGAGCATCAGGAGTATTCTGAGATGATGATTTGATTAAAGAAATTATGTCACAGATTAGACCATTCATCTCAGAAGCTAGGGACAAGAAGAAAATGATACCAACTAAACATGCCTAGATTGAACTAAAGGAAACCGAAAGTGAGCAAAATGAAGAAAGGTTTTGGACTTTAAGAAGTATGTAGGATATGAGAGAACTGCTAGCACGTATTATTCTTGAGAGAGTGATGTCCTGCAGGTGATTCTGAAGTCTGCATGTGTCACAGACCCATTGGTCTGGATGGTGCAGGAGTCAAAGGATGAAGCAGTCTCGTTATAAGTGGACTGAATCGCTGGTGCCCAGGACCTTTGTACAGGGCTGTATTTAGTCTTTTCTTGTTGAGTATGGTAATGTAGGCTTACCAAATTAAGAAATTACCATTTATTCCTAGTTCTCTGAGCATTTCTCTTTGATAGTGGGATGCTATTTCTGCATCTATGAAGATGATCTTATAGTTGGTTTCTTTAGTATAATGCCTTGATTAGTTTTGCATTCTCAATTATATCTCATTTTTGATGATACATTATCGTCCTATATATTACAAGGTCTATTTGATAATAAAGTTGGATGTCTCTTATCCTAAGTTGGTTAGGATCAGAATTTTTTTAAAGATTTATTTATGGCCGGGCGGTAGTGGCGCACGCCTTTAATCCCAGCACTTGGGAGGCAGAGGCAGGCGGATCTCTGTGAGTTCGAGGCCAGCCTGGTCTACAAAGGGAGTTCCAGGACAGGCTCCAAAGCTACAGAGAAACCCTGTCTCCAAAAAAAAAAAAAAAAGATTTATTTATGTGCAGTGTTCTGTCTGCATATATGCCTGCAGGCCAGAAGAGGGTGCCAGATCTCATTATATATGGTGAGCTACCATGTGGTTGCTGGGAATTGAACTCAGGACCTCTGGAAGAACAGTCAATGCTCTTAACCTCTGAGCCTTCTCTTCAGTCCTAGAAATATTTTAAATATCAGGCTTGGTCCTTCTCTTTTTTTCTTTGAATATTGAAGTTTTTGTTTAGACTTTTTCAATTAATCATTCCTACTCTTAAAATTCTAAAATGCTTCCGAATCTGAAACCTATTGAGTATCATATCACCACTCAGAAAGTTTCAGATTTCAGAAGAGGAAAGCAACTAGTAGGAAGGGAAGGAATGTAGGAGATGATAACTGGGGAATGAAAACCATCAAAATGTATATAGTATATGTTTATGAAAAGATCATAATGATATCCATAACTTATATGATGAATATACTTCATAAAGTGGAAAAATATTTGCTGGTTTATGCATTTGTCAGTTACTAAGGAAAGTATTGAAATTTCTAATTTTAGGCCAATCAGATACTACATTTTTAGAAGCTTGAGTGTACCTTATCTAAATTACTTGTGACTAGAAGTGCTTTCAACTTCATGGGTTGTTTTTGTATTTACATTTTGTAATATTACAAATATCTAATGAGGTATTTTAGATGTAGGACACAAGGTCAAAACACAGAATTCATATATGCTTTATATCCTCATGCATATCTGAATGTAATTTTATACAGTGTCTTATTGTGACTAAGTTTTGACTTACACATCACATGAGGTCAGGTATAGAATATTTCACAAGTGGGGTTCTTTTTGTCTTTATAAATGTTTGAATTTTGAAGCATTTTAGATTTCAGATTAGCATTGCTTAACATATTGTATATTTTGTTGACATTGAGGTTTTACTGTTTGTTCATGACAGGTATTGGATCCTGTTTTCTATGTGTAGTGTCTTAAAGACACTATATGAGCTTGCTGCTCATGGCCTGCTCAGCTTGCTTGCCTATGTTATCCCAGGATGTCTACCCAGGGGTGGCACCACCCACAAACGACTGACTTTTCCTACATCAATCATTAATTAAGAAAATGCCCTATAGACCTTTTTGCGTGTGACAGAACTTTTCCTGAGGTGATGCAACAAGCATGTCTACTTACCTCAGATAGTGAGCAGACTGAAGTACAGATACCACCTGAAGTCCAGTTCACCAAGTCAGTGTTTACTCATGTGGTGAACCATGACTTTTATTGGGGTTTATTTTCAGTAGTTTGAGGAGTTATTTACAGGAGCAGAAATGACTAAAGACCAAAGCCAACCCCAACAGGGATGACAGTTCACAAATCTGGGAACCTGTGGCATTCTGTGCAGTCTACAGGCAGCTCAACAGGTGTGTGTGGGGGGGTGTCCTTTCCAGGTGCCTCAGTTAGTCTTGACTTCTAGGTAGCTCAACTGTTTTCTGCTTCTTTCAGGCAGCTGGTCTCGTCTTAGAGTCTTTGCAGCTTGTCTTGTCGTGAGAGTCTTTGCAGTTCAGCTTCATTCAGTCTGAGGGGGCTCTCAACTTTTATTGCAACAGGCAGGAAGGGGCCTACTGATTCTGATAAGATTCAGGGAATTCCTGAAGTTATTTTGAGTTGTTTACCTTCCTGCTCTCAAGGTTCTTTCTGAAGACTGGAATGTTTTAATTTCTTGAGGAAACTTTTGTACAACATATTCTTACAGCAAGAGCTTACGGATGCATTTTCTCCACTCATGTTCCGTCCTTATGGATAACTATAGCCTGTGCCAAGTTGACATAAACTAGGTAGCACAAGTCTCATTGCCAGTAAGAAGTGAATTTTGGTTGTTAAGAGTAGGTCAAACGGGCTGCAGCATTCCCAGAATCAGAACCCTAATTTTGAGCAATAGCACAAAATTATGTGAAGGCTAAGAGAGGAGATGAAGGAGAAATAAAAAGGTTTCAAGTTAGCAGAGCTTGGCTCATGAGGTTCTTTGTAACATTTCAGTGCAAGGTAAAGTCATGAATGATAATGTAGGAGCTACAACAAGTTATATAGAACATCTACCTAAGGTAATTCATGGCAGTAACCACATACAACAACAAATTTGTGTTGTATAATATATAGCCTTGTATTGGAAGAAGTTGTCATTTAGGACTTTGATAGCTAGAGAGGTTAGTTTCCAGATTCAAACTTTCAAAGAGCATGGCTACTCCCTGTTAGGTGTGGATGCAGCTGATGACTTAAGTTGAAGCCAGTGCACATTTATCTTTCCACGATTTGTAGGCTCTTATCGATTAGACTTAGCATTTTTTCTCTAAATTAAACAGCAAATATTGGACGATAGCATGTTTTTAACAAAGTGTGACAGCATGTGTTTACAAAATGGATGTGGGTTTTCAGTTGGACCTTACTGCCTCTTAGTTACTGACTGACAATTTTGTTATTGGCTTGAGATAAAACCATAAAAATTCCACTTTTGTTTGAAACCATTCTTGCCTGAGCATTATAAACTTCTTTTTTCTTATGATCCAAGTTACAGAGATGCACCAGGTCTCCTGCCAGCCTTGGACAAATTCTACTGTTTAACTCTTTCCTTGGTCTTACAGCAACTGTGCTCACTTGTTTTTTACTTCATTGTCCCCAGAAAATCTTTAGTCTTTTGAACAGACTTGAGATAAACTGTGCAGGAAAATATTTTCCCCAATATCACTGTTCATTGACCACGTCTGTGGTCAATAATAAGGAAAATAAATGAGCTTGAAGTCTCTAAGTCAAACTTGAGATGGAGCACAAATGTAAATGTAAGGGCCAAAGATGTGAAGTTTTTTTTGAACCAAAACAACAACGAATCTAAGGAAAACAGCGTGTGTACTTGCAATAATTACCTTAATATCAGCTTTGGGCTTTGTAGCACAAATTCTAATTGGTATTAATAATAAAAACCTGAGTCAACTCTTAGGGGCAAAGCTGAAAGATCAGAGAAGCAAAGCAATCAGCCAATAGAGCGTTCTTCTACCAATTCTCAGACAGAATGGGTGATACTGTCTTTACGAATCCTCAGGCTGAATCCTCAGACTGCATCTCTTTCTAGGAATCCTTAGACTGCATCTGAGCTCCTGTCATTTTTTTTAATATTTATTTATTTATTAAAGATTTCTGCCTCCTCCCTGCCACCGCCTCCCATTTCCCTCCCCCTCCCCCAATCAAGTCCCCCTCCCTCGTTAGCCCTAAGAACAATCCGGGTTCCCTGCCCTGTGGGAAGTCCAAGGATCACCCACCTCCTTCCAGGTCTAGTAAGGTGAGCATCCAAACTGCCTAGGCTCCCACAAAGCCAGTACGTGCAGTAGGATCAAAAACCCATTGCCATTGTTCTTGAGTTCTCAGTAGTCCTCATTGTCCGCTGTGTTCAGAGAGTCCGGTTTTATCCCGTGCTCTTTCAGACCCAGGCCAGCTGGCCTTGGTGAGTTCCCGATAGAACATCCCCATTGTCTCAGTGTGTGGGTGCACCCCTCGCAGTCCTGAGTTCCTTGCTTGTGCTCTCTCCTTCTGCTCCTGATTTAGACCTTGAGATTTCAGTGCAGTGCTCCAATGTGGGTCTCTGTCTCTGTCTCCTTTCATCGCCTGATGAAGGTTAATATTCAAGAGGATGCCTATATGTTTTTCTTTGGGTTCACCTTCTTATTTAGCTTCTCTAAGCTCCTGTCTTATCCCGCCCTATATTCCTCTCCTCACCCAGCCATATTTCACTTCTGTCTTCACCTCACTAGTGCTGAATTTAAAGGCATGTGATCCCAAGTGCTGGAATCACCCTTGTATGAGCTCAATTTTTCTTTTGGACAAAGTCAATCTCATGTAGCCCAGGATGGCCTTGAACTCACCGAGATCCATCTGCCTCTCTCTTCTGAGTGCTGGGATATGTCATATAAAGATGTATGTCACCACTGCCCAGCCTCTATGGCTAACTAGTGACTTAGCTCTGTACGCTGATCTTCAGACAAACTTTATTTGTTAGATTACAAACAAAATTTCACTACAGGGCTTGCTTCTTAAGATGTTCTTGAGCTGGTTTATGGGCTAAGTAAAATTTCTAGTTAAAACCTATCTCAGAATCCTTACAGATTTCCGGGAAGTTACTATGGGAGCCCCACAATTATACTTAACAACAAACTTAAAAAAGAACTTACTTTTCCTGCTTTAGACCTGATCCCTTCTCTGACTGTATTGAGTAACTTTTTGTCAAAATTATCATAAATTTGAATAAAAGGTCTTTATTTTGATTGGCAGTATGTTACTTTTGTTTCAGATTCAAGCATCTACTTTGCCAGCATCACAGATTTCTCAGAAGTTAATCCCTTTATTGGAACAGCCTTCTGTTGCCGAAGATGGTATGGTGAATTTTCCTTACTGCATGTGCATAATTGAAGGAGTTCATATTTGAGGGCTGTTCTCTTCAAATGGTTATGTATAGGGGTATAAACATCTTTTTCTTTTAGCAATCAACACATTTACTAAAGTTTATGTCATGTATACATCAGAGACATTCATAAATGGGTTTATATGCCAGTTTACATTGAACAAAAAAATTCCACACACTACTCAATTTAAAACTGTTTTGATTGTTTTGAGTAGCTGATAAGTGGAATCTTACATGTAGTATTTTCATACTATGGTTAATTACTGATAACAAAAAATTATATTAGATGAAGCTGTAGTTAAAGGGGTGCTTTATTAATGTTACTGAGCCTGGCTTCTGTTGCTAATATCACAGAGTTGTCAGCTGAGTTCTGTTACACTGTCTAGCTACAGGGAACACGATAGTGTTTTGTTTCAGTATTCATAATGTAGACGATCTTTGTTTTCCTCTATAAATGCTTCTTATCCAGCTCTAAATAGTAATGATTTTTTTTTGGAATCAGGATAGATAGCTCAATGGTTAAGAGTTCATGATGTGCTTCCATAGGATCATGACTCAGTTCCCAGCACACACACACTGGGTAGCTCACTACTGCCTTTTTCTCCCCTCAAGAAAATCAGTTGCCCTCTTTGAACTCCGTGAGCACTTGCATTCACATACCTGCACACAGATACACACATGTACACATAATTAAAAATAAAAAATGAATCTTAAAAAATTGATTTTATGCCAAAGATTAAATATTTTATATCCATATATTTTGTCCTTTGCAATGTTATTTATTCAAAAGTAATTTCTGTATTTTTTCCTCTAGTTTTTGTGTTCAACTTTTAATATAGACATTTATGAAGACAAAAAGAACCCCACTTGTGAAATATTCTATACCTGACCTCATGTGATGTGTCAGTCAAAACTTAGTCACAATAAGACACTGTATAAAATTACATTCAGATATGCATGAGGATATAAAGCATATATGAATTCTGAGTTTTGATGTATCTTAATGCTTACATTTATTTCAGAAAATTATAAAAATAGATTACTTCTGTTGTTGACTTAAACTAAACATTCTTTAAAATTTAGATTCAGAGGAAGAATTTTTTGATGCACCATGTAGTCCCTTGGAAGAGTATCCTCAAATCCTATCTAGAGTTAGAAGTCCTCGACCCAAAAAATTACAAAAGAAAGAGTGTTCAGTGAATTTAATTCAACTTAGGATGCGATTTGAAGTAGCAGAGGTATGTGCTATGATTACATAAATGTGGGTTTTGTGAGTTGTCATTTATACTTTGTGAAGTTTACTTATATAGTTTTATTACCAATAAATACTAGTCAAGTTATATGGAGATGGTGTATGGTTTTTGTAATTTTTTAAAAAGAAAATAAACTATCTTTTTTTTATTGTTATACATCAGTACAGGTTCTCACTCCCTCCCTTCTTCCCATTCCCTCCACTTACCCCCTTACACGAACTCCCCCATCCACTCCTCAGAGAGGATAAGGCACATTGCTTTAGGGAAGGTCCAATGCCCTCCCATTTATATCTAGGCTTTGCAAGGTATCCATCCAAAGAGAATGGGCTCCTAAAAAGCCAGTACAAGCAGTAGGGATAAATTCTGGTGCCACTGCAAGTGGCCCCTCAGTCTGCCCCAGCCATACAACTGTCAACCATATTCAGAGGGACTTTTGGTCCTATGCTTGTTCCTTACCAGTTCGGCTGGTGTTGGTGAGCTCCCATTAGCTCAGGTAGACTGTTTGAATGGGTGTCCCCATCATGGTCTTGACCTCTTTGCTCATATTCTTATTTCTCCTAGTCTTCAACTGAACTTTGGGAGCACAGTACAGTGTTCCAATGGTGGTCCCTGCCTCTGTTTCCATCAGTTGCTGGGTGAAGGTTCTGTGGTGCTATTTAAGATATTCATCAGTCTGACTACAGGGCAAGGCCAGTTTGGATGCTCTCTCCTCTATTCCTTAGGGTCTTAACTGGGTTATCCTTGTGGATTCCTGGGCATTTCTCTAGTGCCAGATTTCTTGCTAACCTTAGAACGGCTCCCTTAATCATGGTATCTCTTTCCTTGCTCTCATTTCTGTCCTTCCATTTCGGCTATTCCGTTTTCTCAAGTTCTCCTCGCCCCTCCCCTTCTCCCCTCCTCTTACCCTTCCACCCTCCTTTCTCCCCCTACCCCAATGTTCCCAATTTGGCCTGAAGGGATGGGTCAGCCTTTAAAGGCTAGGCTCACAACCAAAAGTATGGTTTTCTTCATATTTTTTTTTAAAGAATATCTTTCTTAAGAATTAGTGTTTAAAGTGGTATATTGTGGGCAGTTTTTTAAAACATATTTTTTGGTGATGATTATACAATGTAAGTATGCATTGATTGTGTGGGGAGAATAGAAAATCAATATTAAGTTTCAATTTTTAACATACTACATATGCATCTTTATGTTGTTATCACATAGGTGAGCTATGTGTTTTGCCTTTCTTACAGGTTTTGATTCAGTTTTATCACCTTGTGGGAGACTGCGAACTACCCGTGCTAGAAATGGGTGTTTTAGGATTGGGTACTGAAGTTGAGATTAGAACATTTGATTTGAAAGCAAATGCCTTTTTGAAAGAGTTCTGGTTAAAATGTCCAGAATACTTAGGTAAGACTATTAAAAGATATATAAATTACTTTCATAATTTGATTACTTGTTATAGAATTTTTTGTTCCTTAGACTTTGAATCAATATTTTGAAATAGTCTGAAAAAGAAGAGACTATTACATTTAAATTTATGTTAGTCTATTTTCTTTAATATATTTTTAATTAAAATATAATTACATCACTTAACCTTTCCCTTCCTCCTACAACACCTCCCACACATCCTCCATTCTCAAATCAACAGTATCTTTCTTTGTTTGCATATGTGTATATATAAAAATACACAAATATAATCTGCTGAGTCTGTTTTTGTTGTATGTTTATGGATGACTTCAGGGCTGACCATTCTGTATTGAATCATCAGGTTGGGGGATCATCCCTGGGAAAGGCTAATCTTTCTCTCTTAGCAGTTATTAGTTGTCTATAGTGTTTTCTCTAGGGTTGGAACCCTGTGAAATTGTCTCTATTCCACACTAGCATGTCTACTGATACTGCTATTGTTCTGGTCCTGTTTATGGAGCTGTTTCTAGAGGAGACTGTCTCACAGCAGACTTCCTGGCTCCTATAATCTTCCACTCCGTCTTCTGTGATGTTCCCAGAGCCATAGATGTAGGAGCTGTCACGTAAATGCATCCATTGATCTCTGTATGGTGATTTTCTGTGATGGTCTTCATTTACTATAAATCAAAACTTCTTGCCAGGCGGTGATGGTGTACACCTTTGATTCCAACACTTGGGCCAAGGTAGGCAGAGCTCTTTGAGTTTAAGGTCAGCCTGGTCTTCTGAGATAGTTCCAGGACAGCCAGGGCTATACAAAGAAACCTTGTTTCAAAAAACAAAACAAAACAAACAGAAAAAAGGTGGGGGGAGGAGGAAAGAAAAAAAAGAAGCTTCTTTAATGAAGGGTTGTTGTGTCAGCACTTAAATTTAGATGGGGCTAAGAACCATAGATGAGAGAGACTATGCAGCATTTGTCTTTCTGGGTCTGGATTATCTCCTCCAATAGAACCTTTTCTAGGTCTATCCACTTAACTGAAATTCCATGATTCACTTATCAACTTCCCCAACAGTATGATATGTTTGTTACAGTTGAACCTATTCACATTTTTATCACCCGAAATCCATTGTTTGCATTGGATTTAAACATTTGTGTTAAACTTTTTATGTGTTTGTCCACTGTATAAAGGCCAGTTCTTATGGTGGTATAATCAGAAGCATGATTTCACTGTGTTCAGTATCTGCTGTTCTCCGCTCTCCCACTGTGGTATCTGGCTTAAGATGATTCTATGTCTTCCATGTTGTACCCTTTTATCTGAATATATGATAGGAATAACACAGTGTACATCCTTTTAAGGTTAACTTCTTTTAGTAATCTGTGTTTAAATCTTCTTGTCTTTTCATGGCTTGACAGAGAGTTACTTTTGACCAATAAATCATAAACCTTTGCATAGGGACATTATTGTTATTTATCCAATATGTCCATTATTGTTTTCTAGCCAACTGTCCATAATAGGTATTCATTATGGTTACCTATCCACTCACTTATAATGGACAACTTGACTTGTTTTATGTTTTGGCAATTGTGAACAACGATAATATAGATAGCTATATGCAGATTTTGGTATAGACCTATGCTGTCTGTTTCTTTGGGTAAATACTAAGGAACTGAAGTGGTGGATTTTATGTTAAATACATGACTTGTAAATGAACCACCAAACTATTCCAGTGTGTGTGTATGTATGTATATATACATATATATATATATATATATATATGTATATATACATACATACACACACACACATATATATTTATTTTCCTGGTAATAAATAAGAGTACTTATTGTTTCATCCTTGTCAGCATTTTGTTAGTGTCTGGTCTTCAGTCCTTCTAATAGGTATATAATGACAGTTTGAATTTCTCTGATGGTATATGATGTGGGGAATCCTTTCATGTGTCAGTTTGTCATAGCTCCTTTGGTGAGTGACATCTTCTAAGTTCTTTGGCTGTTTTGAAAATTATCAAATTAAGTAGTTTAACCCAAAAGTAGGTCAGAGGGATGTGTTTGTATGATATCACATTGTCTACTTGTTCTCCAGCCCTTGTGAACTTGAATGTGGTAGACTGTGCCACAATTATCTCTTGGTCTCCCAAATTTGAGAGTGGTGCTCTGTGTGACAGTTGTCTCTTGGGCTTACAAACTTGATTGTGGTAGACTGTGTCACAGTTTCTCTTGGTCACACAAACTTGGGTGTGGGCAAATGTATCGCAGTTATCGGTTAGCCACACAAAGTTCATTATATAGGTGTTGAATTTTTGTTCTTTTATGTCAAAATTATATTCTGTTCCTATGCCCCCAAAGTAATTTTCTTTGATTATTGGAAAAAGAAGTAAACCAGCTGAATAGTGTTCTCTAGTAATCCAGAAGTAGTATAGCCATTGTTACTTTTTATGTTTATGCTTATTTTTGTTTCTCAAAGGCAAAGCATAAATAAATCCTTGCAAAAAAGCATTTATACCATCCCTACTGTGCCTATTCCTAAAAGCATTATATACCATCCCTACTGTACCTATTCCTAAAAGCATTATATACCATCACTACTGTATCTATTCCTAAAAGCATTATATACAATCCCTACTGTACCTATTCCTAAAAGCATTATATACCATCCCTACTGTACCTATTCCTAAAAGCATTATATACCATCCCTACTGTACCTATTCCTAAAAGCATTATATACTATCACTACTGTGCCTTTCCTAAAAGCATTATATACCATCACTACTGTATCTATTCCTAAAAGCATTATATACCATCACTACTGTATCTATTCCTAAAAGCATTATATACCATCACTACTGTGCCTGTTTCTAAAAGCATTATATACTATCACTACTGTGCCTGTTCCTAAAAACATTATATACCATCACTACTGTGCCTGTTCCTAAAAACATTATATACCATCACTACTGTGCCTGTTCCTAAAACAGTTTGCTCTTATTTTCGGAGGAGTGAGGGGCAGAGTTACTTTATGAAACATGAATGATCTGGTAAACAGCTGTTCAAGAAGCTGGTAAACGTGTAAATGAAGTGTAGATCTTCTTAAGGTCGAAAAATGTGGTTAATACCTAACATAGGGTGCTGGTTCATGTGCTCATAGTTTTAAGTTTGAAGGGCTGCATAGACATTGTGCTGTGCTTTACTCAGCTAGAGCAGTGTAATGAGTTTATAGTCCTTTTTCCCAGTCTCTAGATACTGTTTTTTAGCAACTGTAAGTAATTTGGTAATGATAGTTTTAAAGAGTATACAGATATCTCTTCTCTAGCAATTCTCATGGAATATTTTGTTTTGAACAGAATTAGTAATGTACCTAAGTAAACTGGTATGTACTGCTAAGACTGATTTTTATCTAGTATATAGAAAAATGTAACACTTTCTTGATGCATTTCCACAACTAGTATTTTCAGAGGTACTCGGTTTTTTATTTCCAGGCATTGTTATGACTCAGTCCTAGAATTTTTCATGCTCTTTCATTACCACTAAAACTTATTTTGGGCCGGGCGGTGGTGGCGCACGCCTTTAATCCCAGCACTTGGGAGGCAGAGGCAGGTGGATCTCTGTGAGTTCGAGACCAGCCTGATCTACAGAGCTAGTTCCAGGACAGGCTCCAAAACCACAGAGAAACCCTGTCTCGAAAAACCAAAAAAAAAAAAAAAAAAAAAAAAAAAAACAACTTATTTTGGTTCTTCTTTTAACAGTTTGCTAGCTTTTGTTACTGGCTTGTCTATATGTCGGAAGATTTGATACTTTAGTGTTGAAATACAAAGAAAGGATACATTGTATGGAGAAAGGACACTTTGAGTTGAAAAAAACAAAGGGATCTTACTGAGTAGCATCTAAGGAAATCTTTTTCTATCATAATTACTTATGATTTATCTTAGTATAATATTACTACCAAGAAATAATCCTTAAACTATTTTTAGATGAAAACAAGAAACCAATTTATTTGATCACCACCCTGGATAACACAATGGAAGATTTGTTAACATTGGAATTTGTGAGGGTAAGCAGTTCTGCTTCTACCTGATGGGCAGGTAGATTTGCTATGAAATTTATAACTTAATGTGCTTAATTCTTACTCTAATGTAACTTTGTGAAGGCCTCTGTTTTAAAGGTCTTTCTGTTTGGGCCTTATTGTTCTGTAGTTTTGATTCACAGATACTTCATATAGCAAACAAAGTATCTTGTGCTCTAAGAAGAAAGGAACTGTAGGTTGACTTTTTCCACCAGACTTTTGAAAAACAAACAAATGTTTAGTGGTGATGAAATTTCTTACTGTATGTGGTACAAGAGGATGGATGAATTTACTTCTTTTCTACCATTATCTGGTTACCTGCTTTTTAAGTGTCGATGACTCCATTCCGTTTATATTGTTTTATAATCTTTTAAAATTTTGTTCATCTTCTGTATGTACTATGGTCTGTTTTTTAATTATTCTTTGTTATTTGGCATTATGTGTGTTTTAATAATTACTTTGTAGCCGGGCGGTGGTGGCGCACGCCTTTAATCCCAGCACTCGGGAGGCAGAGGCAGGCGGATCTCTGTGAGTTCAAGACCAGCCTGGTCTACAAGAGCTAGTTCCAGGACAGGCTCCAAAACCACAGAGAAACCCTGTCTCGAAAAAAAAAATAAAATAATTACTTTGTAATAAGAATTACGCCGGCCGGGCGGTGGTGGCGCACGCCTTTAATCCCAGCACTTGGGAGGCAGAGGCAGGCGGATCTCTGTGAGTTCAAGACCAGCCTGGTCTACAAGAGCTAGTTCCAGGACAGACTCCAAAACCACAGAGAAACCCTGTCTCGAAAAATCAAAAAAAAAAAAAAAAAAAAAAAAAAAGAATTACGCCAAGAGAATATTACCATACTTAAGACTATTTTTGTTTCCATGATTCGTGGATATTTTTAAAGATTTTTGTTGTGTATTTGTATCAGGTTTTAGGCAATACAAACATTAAAGAAAATAAAAGCAATTGTGTTATGTGCATATTAAATGGATTACTATTTAAAAAGGATAAATCATGACATTTGCAACATTATCAGTCTGCAGGCCATGATGTTAAGTGAAATAAATAATCTACTCACAGAGAGAAATATACGGGAGGATCTTACTTATATGTAAATTCTAATAAAATTTAACTCATATATGTGAAAAGAAAATGGTGGCTACTGCAAGTTGGGACTACTGTGAAAGGAAAGAATAAGGAATTGTTGATAAAAGAAATTTGTTGTTCCTGGCCACTCAGCCCTAAAATAATCACTCAGAAACCATATTATTTGCAATAATGTTTGACCAATAGCTTAAGCATGTTTCTGGCTAACTCTCACATCCTAAACTAACCCATCTTCATTAATCCGTGTATCTCCACGAGGCTGTAGCTTACTGGGTAAAGTTCCAGTGTCTGTCTCTGGTGGGACTACATGGCTTCTCTCTGACTCTGCCTCTTCCAGCATTCAGTTTAGTTTTCCCTGCCTACCTAAGTTCTGCCCTCCTATAGGTCTAAAGCAGTTTCTTTATTCATTAATGATAATCACAGCATACAGAGGGGAATCTCACATCAGAAAATAGTTTCAGCTAGAAAGGAGAATAGATTTTGAGATCTGTTGGGTAGCAGAGTAACTATAATCAATAATAATGTATATTTCCAAAGGTAATTTTCAAATGTCTTACAGTAGATGGTACATAAGCTAGTTGATGGATATATGTTACCTTTACTTAAACATTTTGTATGCATTCCATGAAACATCAGGTAGTAAGCTATAAATATACAATTATGTCATTGTGAAAGGCTGTAAGATATTTGGAAAGACACGTGTTTGGGAACTTGTAGATTATTATCTCCCAAATTTTGTTTCAAATACAGGAAAAATTAGGAAGAAACATTCAGAGCTCTTGAGGAGCAAATGATAGTTCTCTATATTTGATACCTTATAACATGTTTTCTCTAGATAATAAGGAAGATAGCCTGTATTCTTAATTGAAGACTTGCTTTATGCTAGAGAATCCCATATTTAGCACATTTTGTTTATTATAGTAAAGCAGCTGCCTTGTTCTGGTCAAATAGTTGCTTGTTTAAGTAAATATATGTACATATATATGCGTGTATGTGTGTAACATACTAGCCACCTCATTTATAGTTTATGTATGGTATCCAAATCTTGAAAAATTTACAACTGTCATGTAATTGTAGACGATTCATGTCTTCCTAATATATTCTAATAGATACATTTTCTCTTTGTATAGGTTGAAAAAAATGCACCCAGTTTAAAAAGTACTTATAACAATGTTTTACAACTTATTAAGGTATGCATATATAATTGTTTATTTTAAAATTAGAAACTGTATTTCTATTTCTAGATGTCTTACCAGTACTTATTTTATAATTGGAATTATAAGATCCTCCAATGATAAAGCTGAATATTTTAAATCATGTGTTTTATACCACAAAGTATAGGGTGTGTTTTTTGTTGCTGTTGTTGGTTTTATTTGTTTGTTTGTTTTAAGACAGAATTTCTTTGTACCTTTGGAACCTGTCCTGGAACTTGCTCTGTTTACCAGACTGGTGTCGAACTCACAGAGATCCGCCTGCCTCTGCCTCCTGAGTGCTGGGATTAAAGCTGTGCGTGACCACACACACATATAAATACCATATATATGAATTTATTATATAAACAGTGTTCTACCTTCATGAATGCCTGCCTGTCAGAAGAGGGCATCAGATTTCATTATAGATGATAACCACTATCTGGTTGCTGGGAGTTGAACTCAGGACCTCTGGAAAAGCAGACAGTACCCCTTTGTTTTTTTATTTGTTTGTTTTTCGTTTTTTTGAGATAGGATTTCTCTGTAGCTTTGGAGACTGTCCTAGAAGTAGCTCTTGTAGACCAGGCTGGTCTTGAATTTACAAAGATCTGCCTGCCTCTGCCTCCCAAGTGCTGGGATTAAAGGCGTGCGCACTACCGTCCAGAAAAACAGACAGTACTCTTAACCTTTGAGCCATCTCTCCAGTCCGCATAGTGTATTTTAAAGACCATCGAGTCAGATGGTTTTTTGACTTAGTACTAAAACCAGTTTTATTCCATAGGTGAATTTTTCCTCTTTGGATATTCATTTACACACTGAAGCACTTCTCAATACAATGAATTATCTTAATAATACCCTTCCGCAATTAGGGGAACAATCTGCCCCAGTGTCTGTTGCAGAGACTGAAGACAAAGGAGATCTCATTAAAATGCTTGGTATATTTGTTAAAATTTAAGCTTTTGGGTTTTTTTGTTTTTCTTTTTGTTGTTGTTGGGGGTGGTTGTTTTGTTCTTTGTTTCTTTTGTTCACCAATTGGAACAGTAATTTTAGGCTCTGGTGTTGCTTTTTATTAGACAAACACCTAAAATGATTCATCATATTTCATGCTAATCTTAGAGATTAGTGATAAAGGAAAATGATTAGTGCTAAAGAAAAGAGTTTATGTTGTAATATATTTGAGTTGTAAATTAGACAAGAAATACTTGATTTAGATTAAAGTTTATGTGACATAATTTTAGATTAGAAAAATGTAAATGACATTTGAGTATTATGGTTGTTTTTAATCAGAGTGCAGGTTAAGATTTGAGTTACTTTAAATCTAAAACTTCTTGAGCATTATGGTAATACTCAAATAGCCTTTGATTTTGCAGCATTTTGAAATTTTGAATTAGAGATGCTCTATCGGTTACCATTAAGAACTATGGGTATTTGCTTTCTATAATGACAGATGTCTCAAAGATTCATAGTTATTGGTTTAATTTCTTAGTTTCAAATGATTAGTTACCTCTAAGAGCAGTCTTTGGACTATTTGTTTTTGTATTCATTAGATAATTCATACTTAGAATTCTCAATCCAGTAGGGAATATTTTTTCTTTGCCTGTAGTTGAACTGTAAATCTGATGTTATAATCATTTATGGCGATACTCTCACTGCCTATGTGTAGTGTGCTAATTACTAGACCTTTCTTTGTGTTACAATGTGACTTTGTTTTGTAGCTTTAAAGCTACCCACGAATGAAGATACTATTACCTTGCAACTTTTGGCTGAATTGTCTTGTTTACGGATTTTTATTCAAGATCAGAAACAAAAAATTTCTGAAATTAAGATTGAAGGTAATACCATCTCATGGAAACATTTTTAAGGTTATCAAATTGAAGACAAAGAAAAGCAATTTATCATTGTTTTATTTTCTTAGGTCTTGATTCTGAGATGATTATGAAGCCATTAGTCACTGAAATAAATGCAAAACTAAGGAATATAATTGTGTTAGATTCTGATAAAATGGCTGTATACAAAAAGGTGAGATTTGGGGAGTTTTAGTTATTTTTATTTCATGTGCATTTGTGTTTTGTGCATTTATGTCTATGTGAAGGTGTCAGATCCTCTGGAACTGGAGTTATAGACAGCTGTGAGCTACCATCTGGGTACTGGGAATTAACCCAGGTCCTCTGGAAGAGCAAGTGTTCTTAACCACTAAGCCATCTCTCCAGCCCTGAGATTTTGTTTGTATTAAGTACCAATATATTATTAAATATGTAGTTTTCATATCAATTAAATAGAATTATCATGTATTAGCAGTGTCTTATGCATAATGAGTTTTAGAGTCAAGCACAATTGATTTATTAGCTTTAATAATATTTGTAACCGCCGGGCGGTGGTGGCGCACGCCTTTAATCCCAGCACTTGGGAGGCAGAGACAGGCGGATCTCTGTGAGTTCGAGACCAGCCTGGTCTACAAGAGCTAGTTCCAGGACAGACTCCAAAACCACAGAGAAACCCTGTCTCAAAAAACCAAAAAAAAAAAAAAAAAAAAAAAAAAAAAAAAATAATAATAATAATATTTGTAACCCTTTCAGTTACCTAATCTAATCTTTTATTTATAAAATGAAGGTTGTTATTTTTCCTAAGTCAATAATTCTCCTGGAACAAATAATGTTTTTGAGTGGTTGGAGGAGGGGTGTTGGTTGCTAGTAATACTTCTTTTAAGAACACTGACAAATAAAAGTTTCGTTCTGTAAATATCCCTAACTGCCTAGTTCAGATAGTGGTATTGGAAGATGTGATGTATTTCAAGTATACTGTCATGAAATGAGAGAATTCTTTGAAATTGATGTAGATGGCTAGATATTTTGTTAGTAATTCTCAGATAATAAGGAATTTAAGTAGAATGATGTATTGAAGGACCTGATGACAAAATACTAAAGTGTAAGATTGGGAAACCTGAAGGACTCTTTGGATCAATAAGTGAGCATTTAGAGTTTGATAAAAGAAAGAAACTTTGTACATGACTGGTCCTCGTCTGTTATCAGTATCATTAATTTTTTTTAATGTATCTGTATGAGTGTTTTACTTGCATATATGTATATATACTACATGCATATATTAATAGTGTGTCATATGCATAATGGGGTTTGTACTGCATGTGTGTCTTGTGCCCACAGAGGCCAGAGAAGGTGATGAATCCCCTGGAAATGGAAGTTACAGATAGTTATGAGCTGCCATGTGGGTGCTGGGAACTGAACCCAGGTCCTCTGGAACAGCAGTAAGTGCTCTTAACTGCTGAGCCCTATCTCCAATTCTGTCATCATTATTGATAGAGTCATCAACTGATTTTTATATGAGAAACAAAAATTATACTTATATGTACATATCTATCAATAAAGAGTGATTGGCACAAAAGTCGTCAAATATGCATGACTTGTAGAAATAAGGATTACAATTTTTAATAATACTGATGGCAATTTCCAAAGTTGTTATTTACTCCTCTGTCACTGTTACTTTAAGATTCATAGAATATATAGGACAATGAAGGATAAAGCATACATTTTTATTTTTCTAGAAAGTGATGCTCACAGAAATAAAATTATCTACTAAAAGCTATACAGATAGTAACAGAAATGAATTATAGCCCCAAACATTGATTTTTTTTCCTTCTGTATTTTTATTTTTAAAATATGGCCAAATTAAAATATAGCTCAAAAGAGGTACAGAATGAAAAGTCTCTTTGTCCTCTTATCTTGCTCCTCTATCATTTTCCTTGGATCCAGTGTAGGTCTCACAAATGGGGTGTTCTTGAGGATCTCCTCCTCCTAGGGGCATCTTGCTTGATCTGCTTCTTGGCTCCTAATGAAAGACTACTAAATTCTAGCTAAAGAGGACTTCTTGTGGTCTGCTCTAATGAAGGCTTCTTGTCCTTCCCTTAGATAGAGTTTTTTTTGTCCTTATTTCTAAGATTTTGTATCTTTACCTGGGCTTGAGGTCAGCAAGGTTTATTGACTCTCATTTTGGTCAGAGAATAATTTTGGTAATGCTTTAGGCCTTTGTAAGAAAGACACTTACTTGTTTTTATGTGATGGATATTTTCTTACGTTTTTCTGTCTGCACACTATGTCCATGCCTTCTACCCAGGGAGGCCAGAAGAGGTTAGATCCTATGGACCTGGAGATACAAACAGTTTTGAGCTACCCTGTGGGTACTAGGAATTGAGTCCCAGTTCTTTAGAAGAGTTGTAAGTGCTGGTAACTACTGAGCCATCTCTCCAGCCCAGTGCTTTTGGCCTTGTATGGGATGGAAATGTTTTCATTTTTCCAAAACCAATAGCAAGTACAACCCTAATTTCAGTCTTAGTTCTTTTCTTATGTACTCCCAAAAGAGGATAACAAATACCTACTTCTGAGAGATACTGTGTTTGTTTTTCCCAGGGACTTTGTCTCCAACACTGGTATTTAGTCAGCCTCTTATTTTTTTACTGAATTGTTCTTCCATAACTTACATGGTATTTGGCAACCCTGCCTCTTGTAATCTTCTCTCCTTGCAGATTTTTTCTCCTGATTTTTCTTAGATGATGTACATTTTTGTTGTCTTCTTGTTATTACATATTTCTAGTAATATCAAGAAAAATTATAATAGTTCATTGGCTGTTTGTTAATTTTAGGGCTTGAAATGGTCCTTTCTCTAGCTTCATGCATCACATCCAGACACCTACACTCCCTTTCTTCAATTTTTGTACTACTTCAGCCTTCAAAAATCTCTCATACTTTTGCTTTTGGGGGAACTACAATTGATTTACTTGTTAGTTTTTCAATCTCCTGTTCTTGCTTCTAGAATTAAGAGTTGAGAAAACTGTAAATTTAAGTTAATACTCTTCCAATTTTTTAAAAAAAATTAATTTCTTGTCTCTTATACCTTTAACTGGTAGTTATGGAGGTAGAAATTTTAAGCTCCCACCCCCAGCAATTTTTTGTTAGTAATTAAAATGATTCTTCACCAACTAATGAAGAACGGGACGTTTAAAATTGAGACACTGCATTAAAGAATACGAAAAGAATGTTTCAAAGTCCTTAGACCTAGCGAAACGAAACACTGGTTCAGGTAAATTATGTAGGTAGTGTGTTTTAGCTTTGACAGTTACTAAAGGCATATGATGACTGTCATTGCCAGGCAGAAAATCCAAGTGAGATGCATAACTAAAAACATAAAACATGATCAAGGTAGACCTGTTAACTTTTATGACACTCAAAGACAACAACAAAAAACAGGTTAGGTTACAAGTTCTAATAAAGCATTTGGAATTGTTACCTTATTTATAGTGACTCAAGTACCTGGAAGATTTTCCAAATGGTATAATATTATTATTATACTTCATTTTACTTTGATCTTGGGGTACATTACTTCAAAAATTGACTAATATTTTGGATTCTTCTCTCATCAAGGCTGTTTATATCACTGGAAAAGAAGTTTTCAGCTTCAAAATGATTTCTTACATGAATGCAACTGCTGGGTCTGCATACACAGATATGAATGTGGTTGATGTTCAAGTTAATTTAACTGTTGGTTGCATTGAAGTCGTGTTTGTCACAAAATTCCTATATTCTATATTGGTAAGTATTTAGCTCTTCTTCCTTGTCTCTTTCTGTATTGTCCTTCCACTCCTATGCAGTTAAATACACCTCCACCACCAGTTTTCTCTCTTTTGCTCTTCATAGTAATTATATTCTCCTATCCTTCTTCCTCTTGGCCCAGTCTCTTCTTTCCTGGCTTTTGAAGTTAACTTGTGTTTAAGTAGTCAAATCTAAAGATTCAGAGATAGGATTCACAAATAAGAGAGAACATGGAGTGTCTTTCTGGGTCTGGGTTCCTTCATTCAATATATTTTCTAGTGCCACCCATTTGGTTGTGAATTTCATTGTTTTTACAGTTGATTAGAATTCTGTTTTGTATATTTTCCTTGTTAACAGGGTGGCAGTGAACATGACTGAGAAAGTATAGCTGTAGAAGGATTTGGAGACCCCTCTTTTTCCCTTTTCTCTCTTCAGATCATATGTGCCTGCTATTCCCCTATTTCTCCCCCTACTCATACAGTGGTACTATCCTGCTTTCCTAGTTCCTGCAGGATATGCTTTACTTTCCTAGTTTCTGCAGGATATGCTTTACTTTCCTAGTTTTGTAGCACAAATAATAAAAACCCAGGGACAGACATTGGGGTTCAAGCTGAAGATCAGAAAAGCAAAGCAGCCAACTAGAGAGTCCTAACTCTGCCAAGGCTCAGACACACAAAGGGGCAATCTTGCCCTCAGCGTGACTGTAGATTGCAGTGCTCTCAGAGTTTCTCCAGGATGTGTACTCACATATGAAGATTTGGAGCTAGAAGGCTTAGAGGATAGAAATCGTGCGACATTTGTCTTTGTGAGTCTAGGTTACCTCATTTAGTGTGTGTGGGTTTTTTTTCTAGTTCTTTCAACTTACCTGTAAATTTCATGATTCCGTTTTTCTTTACCCCTGAACGGTAGTCCACTGTGTAAATGGACCACATTTTCAATACCCATTCAACAGTTGAAGGACATTTAGGTTGTTTGTTTTCACTTAGTAGCTATTGTCAGTACAGCTCAGTGAAAATGCAAGTATTTATGGAGCAGGATGTCAAGTACTTTGTGCGTACATATGCCAAGAAGTGATAGAGCAGGGTTATCTGGTAGATATACTTTTTTCTTTTTGAGTATTTTTCACACTTTTGTCCAAAGTGGCTGTACCAGTTTGCAATCCTAGCAACAGAGAGTAAGGGTTCCCTTTTCCCTCATCCTCACCAGCCTTTGTTTTCAGTTGTTTTCCTGATCTTAGCATTTCTAACTGGGTAAAGTAGATGTAATTTGCATTTCCCTAGTTGCTAAGGTCATTGAACACTTTGTAAGATTTTTTTTAAAGCTTGTTTTCTTTATATTGAGAACTCTATTTAGAGCTATACCCCATTTTTTCAATTGAGACTTTTGAGTTGTTGGTTGTTGGGTTTTTGTTTTGTTCGAGTTTTTTGTATACTCTGGATTGTAATCCTTTATTGGATGTATAGCTGGCAAAGATTCTCTCACATTTTGTGGATTTCAACTTCACTCAGTTGCTTGTTTCTTTGCTGTACAATTTTTAGTTTGGTGAGGTCCCAGTTCTCAGTTTTTGGCCATCTTTCCTGATCATTTCTTACCCATGAGAGTCCTGGAGACTGACTTGGGTTTTCACATAGGTAGCAGGAACTTATACACTACATAGTGAACCATTTCACCAGACCTGAGATTCTTACTTTATAGATTTTTAAATCTGTAGTGTAAACTATAAGACGTGCTTAGGTCTTAGAGGAAGTGCACCATAAAGAAACAATACTAACCGGGCAGTGGTGGTGCACACTTTTAATCCCAGCTCTCGGGAGGCAGAGGCAGGCAGATCTCTGTGAGTTCGAGGCCAGCCTGGTCTACAAGAGCTAGTTCCAGAACAGGTCTCAAAGCTACAGAGAACCCTGTCTCGAAAATATGTTCAAGTGCCGGGCGGTGGTGGCGCACGCCTTTAATCCCAGCACTCGGGAGGCAGAGGCAGGCGGATCTCTGTGAGTTCGAGACCAGCCTGGTCTACAAGAGCTAGTTCCAGGACAGGCTCCAAAGCCACAGAGAAACCCTGTCTCGAAAAATCAAAACCAAAACCAAAAAAGAAAAAAAAGAAAATATGTTCAAGTATTCCCTTTTTGCTTTGTTTTGATGACTAGATTTTTTTTTTTTTTTTTTTTTTTTTTTTTTTTGGTTTTTCGAGACAGGGTTTCTCTGTGGTTTTGGAGCCTGTCCTGGAACTAGCTCTTGTAGACCAGGCTGGTCTCGAACTCACAGAGATCCGCCTGCCTCTGCCTCCCGAGTGCTGGGATTAAAGGCGTGCGCCACCACCGCCCGGCTGATGACTAGATTTTTATTTTATCACTATATATTTGTTGTTCAATTTTTCTGGCAGAAAATAATAAGTAAATAATGGGCTCTGTTTTACCAAGTAAAAGTTTTTGCTTTATGGAAGTAAAATTAAGTTAATACAATTTATATTAATAATTTGATGTTTATTAAAGGTAATATGTCATTCTATCTTCTTTATAGGCTTTTATAGATAATTTTCAAGCAGTTAAAAATGCCTTGGCTGAAGCAACTGCTCAAGCAGCAGGTATGGCTGCTGATGGTGTAATGGAACTGGCTCGAAGGAGTTCTAGGCTCGCATTGGATGTTAACATAAAAGCCCCTATTGTGGTCATCCCGCAGTCTCCAGTGTCTCACAATGTTTTTGTTGCTGATTTTGGCTTAATTACAATGAAAAATACATTTGTTACTGTAACAGAAACCCAGAGTAATCTCCCACCTGTAATTGATTTGATAACAATAAAATTGAGTGAAATGAGACTATACAGGTAAGCTTTTCACAGCCTGTTTATGTAAAATAATAAATCCTTTCTTAATCCTTAGACTAAAGGACTGGATATCTTTAGAATTCTCTTTATAGTGTGATTTTGTTTTACTGTCATTGTACTTTGTGATTTTTTTTCAAAGTATCTTCTAGCTAGATCACTTATAGTCTTTCAAAAAACCACCTAGAAATATTTAAAAACTGCTACTTAGATCATGATGAAAACTGTAAACTTAACCTGGAGGAGTATATTTTCATGCTTGTATAATTCTTTATAAGGATAAGGTAGAAATGGAGAAATTTTACATGAAACTTATATTCACTTTGCAACACTTGGTTTTTTCCAATCTATTCTGTCAGCTTTGAATATTTTTAAGCAACTTTATTGAGAAATAGTTGACTTATAAAAATATTTGTACTTAATGACAAAAAAATTGTTCAGAGTACTCATTCCCTTTTTAGTCATTAATGTTTATGATGTTATTTCTCTTATTTCTTATATTTTTGTTATATCATTTTGCTCATCAGAATCAGTATAAATGTATTAATTTTATAATTTTAAGTCTTCTGCTTTTTACTTCATTGTTTTTCTTTCATTATGTTCTGTTTACTATTTTTCCAATTGTAAATTCTTGGTTCGATTTTTCTCTTTGTCTAAGTTTCTTTAGATGGTAACTAAGATTATTGATTTTGTTTTTAATGTAAGCCAGACTTCTATAAATTTAGTTTCTCCCCAGAATCCTTGGTTCCTTTGGATTATCATGGATTTCCCTGGCTTTGTCTTTTTTAACCTTCTTGTAGCACAGATAATAAAAACCCAGAGACAGGTATTGGAATTCAACCTGAAGATCAGAGAAGCAAAGCAGCTAAACTACTAGAGAGTTCTTATCTCTATGAAATCTTTTTTAAATTTTTTTTATTTTTCCATTCAAAAGTTTACACTTCCTCCCCTCCCCCCATTCCCCTCCTGCTCCCTCAATCTCCTCCCTCCCCCTCCCTCTTTAAGAGAGGGCAGGGAATCCTGCCCTGTGGGAAGTCCAAGGCCCTTCTCCCTACATCCAGGCCTAGGAAGCTATGCATCCAAATAGACTAGGGTTCCAAAAAGCCAGTACATGCAGTAGGAACAATTCCTAGTGCCTTTATCAATGGCTTCTCAGTCAGCCCCCGTTGTCAGCCTCATTCAGAGAGTCCGGTTTGACTAACAGGCACTCTGCTTCAGCAGGTGGACCAACCCCTCTTGGTCCTGACTTCCTTGCTAGTCTTCTCCCTCCTTCTGCTCTTCAGCTGGATGTTGGGAGCTCAGTCCGTTGCTCTGATGAGGGTCTCTGTCTCTATGAAATCTTCAGACTGAAAGAGAACTAGTTCCTGTCTCATCCCACCTTATATTCCTCTCTAGTGGTGACATTAAAGGCATACACCACCACTGCCTGGCCTCTGTGACTAACTAGTGTGGCTGCTGGAATTAAAGGTGCGTGCACCCACTGCCTGACCTGTATGGCTGACTAGTTTGGCTGCATTGCACTGACCTTCAGGCAAGCTCTAAACACAAATAATATACCACTGTACCCTCTTTCTACTGTTTCTCCGTAAGTCATCTGAAAGCAGTAGTAAACTGAAGCAAGGCATAGGTTGACAGCACCCACACTTCCCCACCCCCACCCTCAGGGATTCTTTTCCCCCAACCTTTTTCAAGGAAAGCATTTCTGGCAGGAATGTAAATCTGGTTAATTTTGCTCATCTTTGATAAGGGGACTGTTTCCATCAGTTGAATATTTAAGGATTAATTCAACTCTTAATGGATGAAGGGGTAGGACCAAGTATAATCATGAAAAATTTTTTTATAAGGAACCAGTAAATAGTGCATACTTTATTGGATTATTGTAGTACATAATAATTAGGTTACTGAAAAAATAACGAAAAATTGGTCAAAAGGAGACAAAAACTGAAGGTTAGGCATAGAGTTTGGTAACTATGACCGTAATTCACAAAAAGTTACAGTTGGCCTACTTACTTCTTTGTAGATGAATGAAGTCAGAGCTAACCAGTTACAGGAAACAGAGTCAATAGTAACTTACTAAGTGGATGTGGGAGTTATAGTAGAGGAGATACTAAAATTTTCTTTAGCTGTAATGCTTATAAAACTACTTGTTGTTAATGCAGCTCACTGAGAGAAGACAGAACCAAAAATAAAAACAGTACACTGGCAATACTTGTTTCTGTAATGTACAGAATAGCTTAGAAATAAATATAAGGAGAGATCTAAAAATACCTAGAAGATAATTGATTATATATTCCAACATTAGAATAAAGATTTTGTTTAAATTCTTAAATATGGAAGTTTAGTAATACATGACTAGTCCTTCAGGTTGTTGGATTGAGTGGTAAAAAGATCTTAGACTGCAGCACGGGAAAGCCTGATGAGGAGTGCAGACATTTCAGAAATTTGCATAAGAGGAGCCCACAGAAGTGAGCCAGACAAGACCAGTGGGATGGCTTAGCAGGTCAGCCTCCTTCCTCCAAGTCTGAAGATTTAAGTTCTGTATGTGGGACCTGCATGGTGGAAGGAGAGAATCAACCCACCATGCTATCGTCTGACATTAACGAGGCCACGCCTCATAACAAAAGAACATAATTTGAAATGTTAACAAATAGCACAAGAGAGGGGAGGGAAAATGAGAGACTGTATTGAGGTTTTGTTATTGTTAAACATGAATTCATAGTATTAGAAGTTATTTTTCATCTAGTACTTATTGTATAGCTATGTGTTATACATAGCCATTAAAGTTTCATATCCATTTGTATTATAACATTTTACTTGTGGGGTTTTAGATATCTTTACTCGCTACCATCAAATGGAGATAACAAGCCTGCATACTTATTTAAATGTTGTTTTACTCCATAAACTGTTTATGAAAAAGTGGCACCCAATGTGGGGCTCCTGGTAAGCCACAGTCAAGTGGCAATACAAATTATTGGAAACGGGTTGAATCAATATGTGAGAGTTAGCCAATAAGAGGCTAGAACTAATGGGCCAGGCAGTAATTTAATTAATACAATTTGGTGTTCTTATTTCGGGTACAAACTAGCAGGGTGGCGGGAACGCAGCCCGCTGACCTCATTACAACATGAAATGGTTTCATAACAAGGTATTCTGAGTAATCCCTGTTTATATTCATGTTTTTCTGTTAATGAACTGATAACTAAAATTGAAGTCATCTCTTACTAATGCAGTTTAAAAATTTGAAGTCACTAAAATATATGGAATATTAATGGGGAGTAGCCATAATTGTCACCTGAAGGTCCAAAGGATGCTTCTGTGGTCAATTACATTGTTTTTTGAAGGAATTGGGTCACCCGTTCTTTTCAGTGTTGCTGTGATAACCATTTGGGAAGGCAAATATGGTGCATCTTTGTGTGAAGTTGTGTATATTCAGCAGTTTTGATCCACAGAGAACTCTTATATGGTACAACTTTGTTTCTTATGAAAGTAGTATGGTGTTCTATATAGAATGTTTTTAGAATGGGGTCTTTTGGGTTTGTTTACTGATTTTGTAGTGGTATTGACCTTTTACTGTTCGTCAGTTCTGTTGTAAGTCTTGCTTCTCTATGATATACAGCAGTTTAAAGAAATTCACCTACATGGAATAGTTTTGATATGTAATTTTGTTTTTCTCTTCACACAAACAAATTGCCAATGTTTCTGACAATAAAAAAAATGATACATTAAAGTTAATCATACATCTATGTTTTCTTGCCTGAATATATACACAACAGTACACAACAAAGTATATTTTCCAATTAGGTCTCAATTTATGACTACTGCATACCAGGAAGTGCTTGATCTGCTACTACCTTTGAACCTGGAAGTGATTGTTGAACGAAACTTATCCTGGGAATGGTACAAGGAAGTTCCTTGTTTAAATGTAAAAGCTCAGCTAAAACCCATGGAGGTAATGTTTTTATGACTTTTGATTTCTCTAACAGCTGACAGTATTATCTTAGCAACATAAATTTCCTGGCTAGAATTTAGGAATAATCAGGTCGTCAGAATTTAAATGGTAGCTTGAAAACTAGAACTCATTTAATGGTCTCCATTTATTCTCTGTCAGATATTTGAGTGCCTGCTGTGTGCTAACCTTTATGTTAGATTTTAAAGATACAGTGACAGAAAAGCTATGATGTCTCATATATTTGAATACTTAAGTCACCAGGGGAGTAGAACTCTTCGGTAGGATTAGAAGGATTGGGAGATGTGGCATTGTTGGAGGAAGTATGTGTGTGGGGGAGACCTTGAGGTTTCAAAAGCCCTTGCCAGACAATGTCTCTTGGCTTATGGATCAGGATGTAGTTCTAGGCTACTGCTCCAGCAGCATACCCCCCTCCGTGTTTCCCACCTTGGTGATAATGGACTAAACCTCAGAAACTGTAAGCAAGTGCTTTAAATTATTTCTTTTGTAACAGTTTCCTTGGTCATGGTTTTTTTTACAGCAATAAGGCACTTCAGTTGATTAGATGAGCCCATTCATATTGTGAGTTTGCTCACTCTTTTTTGTATTAAACATCAGCCTAACCTTAAAAAAAATACCTTTATAGAAACATTTTAAGTAATGTTTGAGTATCTAGCTATTTGCTGTGACAAAACCAACAGGACACATAATTATTCATCATTTCACTTAAGTCTTTGGTGTTGCTTTGATGCTGTTTTCAAAACAAAGAATTTGAAGCTTACTTGTTGAATTAGTTCTTAATTATTTGTAAAGTAAGTGTTTTACTCTTTAGCTATAGCTTCTTATAAAATCAGGATTTCATTCTTTATATAAGGACTTTTGTAAAGAATAAAGTACTTCATATAAATCATATTGTAAATTATATTTTTCATTGTATAAGTATATTTGTTTATTTTGTATTTAAAGATGATGTGTCTCCTAATTAAAATCAAAGTCTAAATAGTTAGATGACTCCATAAAAATAAAAGCTTACTTTAAAACCTTAAAATGACTGAATTACATAGGACATCCATAGCAAATAGTTCATCATAGGAATTGACAGTATCTGTATTTTATAAACTAATTGTTATCACTTCATCTGCAGAAGACTGAATATTTGGTCAGTAAAAACATTTACAGCCTTAAAATTTGGTTTATGGAAAAACGAGTGTTTATTTTTATCCTGTGAGTCCAGGAAATAGGACTTTTAAAAAACAAATCTTGGGTGCTGGAGAGATGTCTCAGTGTTAAGAGCATTTCACATTTCCAGAGGACCTGGAAATTCCCAGCACCCACATGGCATATTATAATGGATTGTAACTCTAGTTCCAGGGAATCCGAAGCCCTCTTCTGCTCTCTGCTGGAACTAGACATGTATGTGGTGATGCACAGACAAAACAGTCACATGCATAAAATATTTAAAGCACTTTTCCTTCTTTTGGGTGGATATTTTCTTTTTCTAAATCTTACTTTGTTTTTAACAGTTCATTCTTAGTCAAGAAGATTTAACAACCATCTTTCAAACATTGTATGGCAATATATGGTATGGACGAGATGTTTCTGTCCCATCTTCTATAAGTAAAGACAATGAAATCATGACTAGTGGAGCAAACCATGCTTCCAACCATTCAGGAGGTGTGTGTTTAGTCTGTCTCTCTCTCTGGCTTCTTTCTCTTCTTTTCTTTTTTGTCCTCCAATTTTTTTCCTCTAGTTCTTGGTAAAGGATACTTAATAATTCTCTAATTAGCTAGTCTCACTTAGGCAATTTTAAATGATCTGTTTTTAGTTATTCTGTTTAGTATGTATGTATATGTATGTATGTATGTATGTATATGTATGTATTGAATCAAAGTTCTTAGTTCCATTATGACAAAAAATTCTTAGAATCTTGTTTTTCTTTCCTGCTCTTTCATTTTCCGCATGTTCAGTTTTTCAGCATATATAATAGACAACTTATTATCTATTGATATTTAAGGAATATCAAAATACTAGAAGTGTAACAATAAGATAGTCATTATAGTTGATGATTTTTATTTTTTAAGTTTTTTTGAGACAAGGTTTCTCTGTGTAGCTTTGGTGCCTGCCCTGGAACTAGCTTTTGTAGACCCGCTGGCCTCAAACTCACAGAGATCAGTCTACCTCTGCTTCCCAAGTGCTGGGATTACAGGTGCATGGGCCACCATCACCTGGCATAGATGATAAATTTTAACAAAAGTTGGAGAGTTAGGTGGAGCAAAAATAGTAGAGTGAAAACAAGGGAAGAAACTTGTTCCAGTGCTGGTGGCCAGGTGCTATGTGAGTGTGGCCAGTTCTAACTACAGCACCAGCACATGGAGTGTGGGCTTCGGTTAGGGTGCTAGGGTGACTTTGAGGCTCAAAAATAAAATTATATCCTCGTTTTAATTTTTATAGGTGATCACAAATCTGCCTCTCATAAAGTGAAATCTGCTAATCCACAGTGCCTGCTTCTCCAAAGCCCTGAAATATTTCACAGCTTTACTACTCAGTATCCTACACAAATTCAATATAATATGAAAGCCCATCCTCACTAGGTAGGATAATCAGTCCCATCCCTAATTATTAAATATGAGTGGTTCAAAATGAGGTAAACCAATAGAACACAGGCATGAAAGAAACTGATAAATAAAATATGTATTATGAATAAAAAAGATGACACACTGAACACAAATAAAAGTAGGCCTTCAAATAAAACAGGTATTTTACAGGAGCTTGCTAAGGAGGTGAAAGTAGTAGCTAGATGGATCTGCCAGTACCGTAAGCCTTCCCCTTCCAATGATAGGAAAGAGTTCTTGGAACTATGATTGCTTATTTTTTAAAAATAATAATACTAGCTATAGGGTTAGAATATAAGTATTCAAGAATATGACCTGAAATAATCACCTATAGTATAAAGAGAGAAAACAATAGGGATGGAAAAATGAGAAAAAACTAAGACTGATATTTTAGTTCAGAATTCTAGTCCCAGTAAGCTAGATTTCAGTGGTAGAAATAACTGAGACAATGGAAGAAAACCTTGAGAAAAGTAACTAGATCCAACCCTCCAGATTTGTGACTCCTGTTCTCAGCCATAGAGAACACACAGGTCTAAGCAGACTGATTAAACTTGAGACACACATGTAAACACAATTTTCTGAAACATTAGGCCTAAAAGTAGATTTTTAAAATTTCAGAGAAAAACAGACTGCCTATTATAGACTTCCAAAAGAACCGGAAGGATAATTGATTTTTGTTATTGTTGCTTTTTCAGTAAACCTGTTGAAGTAGGACCACTGGATTATAAAAGACAATGGAACAGTATTTCAAAATTTAAACAATGTGATTTTGAAGCTAGGATTCTATACTTGGTCCAATATTACTCCTCAATGTGAAAACAAAATAATTCTGTTTTAGTAACTTATAGTTGACTCAAATTATTCCAGATTTTCTCCTGAAGAAATTATTCTAAAAATATATTCCAGCAAGATAAATTAAGAATCAGGAAAGAAAATGATAAAATTCTTAGTTTTTAAGGGTCAACAAGGAGGTCTAGTAGACAGATGCTTACCAAGCAAGCCTGGATACCTGAGTTGACCCAAGTTCAGGGCACAGAAACCAACATGTGCCCATAAACATAAAAATGCCAAAAAAAGTAATTTTTTTTTATTGGAAAGTCTAATAATATTGATAGTCCCTCAAGCAAGACTAGTCAAACGAGAGAGTATAAATTCTTAATATCAGTTTTCAATAGAGTAGTACAGACCACAAGCAAGAGAATGAGGAAATATGAATAACATAGATGAAATGGAATGGCTACTCTTCCAGAGGATCCCAGTTCAATTCCCAGGACCCATATGACAGCTCACAATTCTCTAACTACAGTTTCAGGGAAATCAGTGTTTTCTTCTTGCTTCTGTGTGCACTGCGTGCACATTGTACACAGACATACAGGCACAGCACTCATATACACAACATTAAAATAGATCTTTTAAGGTATTTTTTAAAATTATTTAGTTGATGCATACGTATTTCATTTTATATAAGTTTATGTGTAAATCAGTTAATACAAATTGACTTATATAGTGATACTTTTGTCTGGAGTTACATTAAGTGAGAACAAAGAATTATTGTGTTTGTATTATAAGCCTAATTAATATATACATGTGTATATATTTTGATTTAAAATTTAAGTGTAGAAAAAAAATTTGAATTCCTATTAGAAAAAGTTTTAAATTGACATCTAAATTACATTGTTTTGTCTAGGTATCTTTAAAGAACAAATTGAATATAAACTGTTAGATGCTGTGTGTGTGTATTCGTTTTATACTTTATTTAATCTCTAAAATAAGCCCCATGTTCATGATTCCAAAATTACGAAAGTACAATTGTAATCCCCAAGAGAAAACAAGCTCTAAGTGTTTAATTCTTTCTCTTCACTTAAGAAAGAATGTTACCTTAAAATTTTTTTGTTTTTTTTTTGTTTTTTTTTTTTTAAAAAAAAAAACAAAACATTTTATTACTGAAGCCCAGTGCCAGAACTGGAGTATTTCTAATGGGTAGATTATTATCCAATCTAGGATCCATATTCTGATTTTACTCATTTTTTTTTTATTGAAAAAAAAATTTTCTGCCTCCTCCCACCTCCCATTTCCCTCCCCCCCCCCCGCCCTTCTCCCCTTCCCCCCACTCCTCTTCTCCTCCCTCTCCAGTCCGAACAGCAGTCAGGGTTCCCTGCCCTGTGGAAAGTCCAAGGTCCTCCCCCCTCCATCCAGGTCTAGGAAGGTGAGCATCCAAACTGTCTAGGCTCCCACAAAGCCAGAACATGAAGTAGGATCAAAACCCCATGCCATTGTCCTTGGCCTCTCGTCAGCTCTCATTGTCCGCCATGTTCAGAGAGTCCGGTTTTATCCCATGCTTTTTCAGTCACAGTCCAGCTGGCCTTGGTGAGCTCCCAATACATCACCCACTGTCTCAGTGGGTGGGTGCACCCCTCGTGGTCCTGACTTCCTTGCTCATGTTCTCCCTCCTTCTGCTCCTCGTTAAGACCGTGTGTGTGTGTGTGTGTGTGTGTGTGTGTGTGTGTTTCTGACTGTCCTAGAACTCATTCTGTAGACCACACTGGCCTTGAACTCAGATCTACCTGCCTCTGAAGAAAGAATGTTAATCTAGACTTCCATGCTGAATTTTCTAAACCTTTGAACTTTCTTGAATAACATTTTACTGCACTCATGTAACTAGTAATTTGGTGTATCTCATGTTTGCGTCAGTTATCTGCTCTTCTAATCGTTTTTCATTCTGTGGCAGGCACCATGGTGACAGCTGCTGTGGTGGAGGCCCACCCCCAGGCCGCTCAGGCTAACACTACTCTGGACGTTACTTTCAGGACTGATTACCTCACCATGGCACTTTACAGTCCAGGGCCTGAACAGGTACACTGAAGAAGAGAAACTATGTCTAGATTTAAAAGAAATTATGTAAATAAAGCATATATCACTATTTATTAAATAATAGTTTTAATATTTTATATATATTTTATAGTGTGTGTTCTTTTGAAAAAAGGTTGGTATTTTCAGTAATTATTTCATTCATTTTCATTTTTTTTAATATTTATTTATTTATTATGTATACAATGTTCTGTATGTGTGTACGCCTGCAGGCCAGAAGAGGGCACCAGACCTCATTACAGATGGTTGTGAGCCACCATGTGGTTGCTGGGAATTGAACTCAGGACCTTTGGAAGAGCAGGTAGTGCTCTTAACCGCTGAGCTATCTCTCCAGCCCTCATTTTCATTTTTAAGTGACATGTTTCATAAAGCAAAAAATAAGAAAAACAAAATTTGAAAGTAGTACATATTTTTTTGACCTTTTCTTTAGATAGCTTTTTGAAAATTGAGAATTTGGGACTTACAATGTTGAATAGTAAAGTTTGCCTAGCATACAGAAGACCATACACAGGGTTAGTTTAGCATCCAGAAAATAAAAAGAGAAGGGCTGGATGTGGTGACACACACTTTAATCTCAGCTCTTGGAGGGAGAAGCAAGCAGGCCTGTGAGAGTTCAAAAGTAGCATGAACCGTAAAGGAAGTTACAGGACAGCCAAGGCTATGCAGGTGGCCCTCCCCCAGCAACCAAAAAAATAAATACATAAAAGTTAACAAGAGAAATAAAATAATGGATCTGATATTTCATAAAAGCCAATGTCATGACATGTAGATAGTTATAGCCCAAAGTATACGTTAACCCTGTGTTTCTGTGTAGTTTTGATGTGGATTTCTTTTTCACAGGCCTTCTTTACAGATGTTCGTGATCCTTCTCTGAAACTTGCTGAATTTAAATTGGAAAATATTATAAGTAGTTTGAAACTGTATACAGATGGCTCTACATTCTGTTCATTCTCATTAAAAAACTGTATTTTAGATGATAAAAGGCCTCATGTCATAAAAGCCACACCTAGGTATGTATTATCATAATTTGGAGCTATTGAGGAAAGATTCTTTGTTTTTATAGAACTTATACTCAAAATTACCTTTATGTGTATTCATAAGTGGTTTAGAGAAATACAGTACCTCATGGTATTTGTTCATGTTTGAAATGTTGGTGAATTTATTGAATACATAGAACTAACTAGTGTAGTTAGATGGGAAATATATGAAATCAAGAAGAAAATATAAACTGATATACAGAACTCTTTTTTTTTTTTTTTTTTTTTTTTTTTTTTTTTTTTTTTGGTTTTTCGAGACAGGGTTTCTCTGTGGCTTTGGAGCCTGTCCTGGAACTCCCTTTGTAGACCAGGCTGGTCTCGAACTCACAGAGATCCGCCTGCCTCTGCCTCCCAAGTGCTGGGATTAAAGGCGTGCGCCACCACCGCCTGGCCTACAGAACTCTTATAATTTCTCAAATAGATCTTCCCCCATTGTGAAAAGTTATATACCTGAAGTTTTATAAGTTCATTATTCTTCAAAGGACATGCTCACAGAATATTTGTTTGCTGTCAGTAAAAGGATAGACAGGTCTTGAAGTTTTATTGGTATGTTTGGTTATTTTAAATTACCCATACATGCGAAATTGTCTTTGTTTTTCAGAATGATAGGACTGACACTTGGGTTTGACAAAAAGGACATGGTGGATGTAAAGTATAGAAGAATCAGAGATGCTTTTGTGACTGATGCAGTTGTGCAGGAGATGTATGTTTGTGCAAGTGTGGAATTTCTGATGACTGTTGCACATGTCTTTTTTGATGCCTACATGACTAGTACGGCTTTAGAAACCAGTGTCCAAGCATGGAGTACTAAAGAAGGTTAGTTACCACATAAAAATATTAATGTCTTATTACTGCAGCTATAGTTACCTCAATTAGTCTTCTCAGTGTTTAGAGTAAACACATTAATAAATTAAAAGTCTATATGTATGTAAATAATAAATAAAAATTAATAATAAAATAAATGAATTATAACTTTTTGGTTTTTTGTTTGTTTTGTTTTGTTTTCCGAGACAGGATTTCTCTGTGTGGCCTTGGCTGTCCTGGAACTCTCTCTCTCTAGAGACCAGGCTGGCCTCGAACTCAGAGATTCAGGTGGCTCTGCTACTGGAGTGCTAGGATTAAAGCATTGTACCACCACCACCTGGCTGCAGTTTGTAGTGTTTTGAGTTTGTATTTTCGTTAAAGGGTCTCATGTGTTTTTTGCTGTCCTTAAACTTAGTTCTGAAGCAAACTTTACTGTTCAACACAAACTTCTTCTGAAGCTGAGGAACTCCTAATCCTCCTGCCTCTCTTCTCCTCACTGCTGGGATGAGCAGTCTGTGCCTCTGCCTGCCTTCGGTGTTTGAGGGTCTGAGTATGAGATTTGCAAGTAGTTGTTCTCTGCAGTCAGTAACAAACAGGAGAGGTAATGAACCAAGTGGTGTTCTTTAAGTTAAATATGGTGTTTGAATTTAAAGTACTCATTAACTTTTATATTCCCTTCTAGGTTTTAGCATACAATTTTTCTGTTTTCTTTTACATATTCAATATGATATAGTTGAAAGAGTGTTGAGAATTCGAAATCGATTTAGATCCAGTTCTACCATTAAACAGTAGAGACTTTGCCCATAGTTTGATTCATATTTCTGTAAGTAAATGGAGGTTTGATGGCAGAGCATGTGCATAGCATATACAAAGGTAGTTCTAGTTCCGTCCCTGCGCTGTGTTTGTGGGGGTATTGCCTATCTCAAAAGAAATACATAATAAATGTTTTTTTAATATTTCACTTTGAGTGACGTAACTAGCTATTCCTCTTAACTCTTCTTAAGTAATACATGTAACTAATATGTATATGTTTGTTTCTATTTTAGAACCTGCACAGGATTTAGGGAAGTGGGAAATAAATATTCTAATAAAAAACCCTGAGATTGTTTTTGTGGCTGACATGACAAGGAATGATGCTCCTGCGTTAGTCATTACAACACAGTGTGAAATTTGCTGTAAAGGTGACCCTGAAAGCAATACAGTGACCGCTGCCATTAAAGATCTCCAAGTCAGAGCATGCCCATTTCTTCCAGCCAAGAGAAAGGGCAAAATCACCACTGTGAGTTCATTGTCTAATTCAATTGCAAGTTATTTGGAGATTACTGTAACTTCTTCAGGAAGTAACTGCCTTCTTCGCAGTCTTGTTCATGACAACAGTAACTTTCTTTCTAATGGAGGGCAGAAGTTAGAGTGCTGCTGCATTTTTCCAGATAGTCTTCATTTAGAGGAGCATTCTAAGAACTTAGTGTCATCCTCACACTTTTAAATAACATTTTACCTTGCGGTTCTAACTACGTCAGTGTGAAAATGCTATTTGACTTTTAAACCTATTACTTCCTTATTTTTAAAATTGTGTTTCAGTTTTATTATTTTAATTTGGGGGTGGATTTTTTTCCCTCAATAATATGATTTTTACTTATAACTTACTTCATGTTTCAGCCCTTTACTTTTACATACTTGATACTTGAATTTTACTCTTTAATAAATTATTTGGTTTTCCAGGATTGGAAATGAAATTCAAGTACTAGGCACATACTTTTCCACTGACCTGTTTCTCCAGTCTGTGAATTTTATTCTTTATGTCTTTATAGATTCTCAGTAATCTGAAATACAACCACAAAATGTTGAGGCTGCTAAAGGAAGAATGAAAGTATAAATATTCCTCTTATGATTAACTAAAAATAGAAACTTACTTTAGGAGGATCTTATCACATAGCCCAGGCTGGTCATGATCTCATAGGTTTCCTGCTTTAGCTTCCTGAGTGCTGGAATCACTAAATGTACTACCATACCCAGTTAATTTTAAGTCAATATTTATTAATGATTATGACCTAAAATCGACTGTTTTTATAGTTCTCTGTCATCACTAAGAAAATAGAGAAAACAGAAAGTGGAGTCCATATTCACTTCTCTTTAGATTATGACACAATCTTCCATTCACCTTGCCCTTTTGGCATGTATGACCTGTATGACTTTGAAGGAGTAAGAGTTATACTCCCATGTAGGACTGCACATAGGTAGAAGGTCCATAACAGAGTAGTGGGTGGAAGCTAGTGGTTTTCTACAACGAAAAGGTTTATTATTATTATTATTTATAGAATGTTAGTTTAAACATAGAGGTGGGCATGGAGTTCTGGAGGTCTAGAATTATCCCAAGATAAGGTAATTGCACATTGGACTGCAACATTCCAATCCCTTCACAATACTGAAATTCTAATCAAATCATCAGACTCTGCACATACAATTCATTTTCTGGAATTTTCATTCACAAACTTTATATACTTTTTTTTTTTTTTTTTTTTTTTTTGGTTTTTCGAGACAGGGTTTCTCTGTGGTTTTGGAGCCTGTCCCGGAACTAGCTCTTGTAGACCAGGCTGGTCTCGAACTCACAGAGATCCGCCTGCCTCTGCCTCCCGAGTGCTGGGATTAAAGGCGTGCGCCACCACCGCCCGGCTTTTATATACATTTTTGAGAACATCATCCATGTTGCTCCTTGGGATTTTGAATGTTCTTACCAATGTTCCCTAAACATGTCAGATAAAGCTCTACATTCACCTAGTGAACTTTCAGAAGGAATTAAGTGTACTCATTCTTACCAACAGGACCAGTGAAGTACAATGAGGATGATGTGCTATTTAGCTGATAGGACTTAACCCTTACAAAATAAATATAGGGAAAATTCTGCATTTGGCTTAGGGGAGTATAGCTTGAAAATACCTAGGGTCATGAACCTAGGATATGTGTAGATGAGTAATCCAAGTGTATTATCTCTCTTGCAATTACAGTAAAGACTGTCACCTTGGGTATGGTTCTGAAATGTCACTGGGACCAGAGGATCTTTCTCTGAACTCATTTGCTTAGCTGTTGGTAGGAGGCTTCAGTTCCTTATCACCCCAGTCTCTCTCTAGACCTGCTTATAGAATAGTTTCTTCTAGGCCAGAGTAAATGACCAATAAGATGCTCTTATCAATGTTACTACAGTAACTTTGAGAATTAAAGTAATAGCATTGATATAATGCACCAATCATTGCATCTGTCTGATAGGTTGCTGTCATACATTGCAAAACCTCCGTGTTATTAGTGTGTGCCAGTAGTCTGAGATAAAAATGCTGAAGATCCTCAGTGATGGATGTATGACCAGCTTATGTACTCACGCCCAACATTTGTAAATATTTTGTTTACCATTCCTGCAGATCTCAGGAGCTTATTGTGAAGTTCATAGACTAAATAAATATCAGAATTGGGGTATGGGAGATGAATGCTTCATTTGCATTTTAATATTAGTATTATGCTAGTATTTTTGCCTATACTTTATTTTTATAACAATACTGTGTTGATTTAATAATAATTTTTATTTTATAGGTTTTACAGCCTTGTGACTTGTTTTATCAGGCTACTCAGATAGGAACAGATCCACAAATAATTGACATATCAGTAAAATCTCTTACACTAAAGGTAAGTTAAAACATAAACACTTAGCTGGGCAGTGGTGGAGTGTGCCTTTAAGCCCAGCAGAGACAAGCAGATCTCTGAGTTCACCCTGGCCTACAGGAGCTAGTTTCCAGGACAGGCTCCAAAACCACAGAGAAACCTGTCTTGAAAAAAAAAAAACAAAAAACATAAACATTTAAAATTGATTTGGTGGTATGTCTGTCTTAGCTGCTCAAGAGGCCAAAATATAAGAATCATAAGTTCCGGTCCTGCCTGAAGTACAGAGCACTGAGGTTTAAGCCAGCCTGGACAATTTAGACTCTGTCTAACCATCGCCATCACCATCAGAAAAAGGACTGATCTTCTTGTGTAGCAGTCACAGGGCCCAGGATAGACCCTGGTTGACAAAATGTATACATATATTTTTGGAAGTATATATTTTAATTTTATAAGATATTATTGTAAATTTTATGATAAATGCTTTATTTTGACTATAGTTGATATCTAGTATACATATAATTATCATATCTAGTTGGTGTAATAGTAACAAGATTTACAAATATTTTAACAAACGCATCTAAACATTTTTGTTGTAGAAAATTATATCTGTTATGCAGTAGTGCCTTTCAGTATTTAGTCTTAATTCTTCATGTTCAATCAGCAAATGTTTAGTCTTAATTCTTCATGTTCATTCAGCAAATGTTTAGTCTTAATTCTTCATGTTCAATCAGCAAATGTATGTAATCAATTTTTAAATTGTTTTCTCCATTTAGGTTTCACCAGTTATCATAAATACCATAATAACCATTACTTCAGCACTTTATACAACTAAGGAAACCATCCCAGAAGAAAGCACCTCTTCCATAGCACATTTATGGGACAAGCAGGATACTAAGAATCTGAAAATGTGGTTTCTTGAAGAATCCAATGAAACAGAAAAAGTAGTTCCATCAAATGAATTGATTCCAGGAGGAGAGACACTGAACTTGAATATTGATTCTATTTTTATAGTTCTCGAAGCTGGAATTGGTCATAGAACAGTGCCGATGCTGTTGGCAAAGTCACGCTTTTTGGGGGAAAGCAAAAACTGGAGTACTTTAATAAATCTCCACTGTCAGCTTGAGCTGGAAGTAAGCGTGTATATAATTTTTCAGGTTTTATGATGCTTCACATAGAATATTCTGGGATCTTATGTCACTTTTAAGTTGAATTTATTGTAAATAATGATACTGACTTTAAACCTATTAGAAGAAAGCTTACACATTTATGCCCTTGAGTGGTTGCATATATATATATATTTCTTTAAATTTCAAATTACATATCCATATTTTATATTTCAGCTGATTTTTATGAGCTTCAGAGGTGGTGCATTAGGATCTAGAGAGAAAGCCCAGCAGCTAGAGTGTCTTGCTTTTCCAAAGACTCAGAATCTGGTTCCCAGAGTCCATATCAGGCGGCTCACAAGTGCCTACAGCTCTGCCCCTACCACTATCTGGGGTCCTCTTTGCACACAGGGACCCACATGGCAGACATTCACACAAACACACATACATACATATAAATAAAAATAAAATCTTTTTGAAAGTGATTTATCAATACATAGTTGTCATGATTAAAAATTCTGATTTTTGAAACCCTGTCTCAAGAAAAACCAAAAAAGTTTTTAAGAACTAAGATTGAGTTTTTTTTTTTTTTTGAAAGTGTAGATTAAATTTTTGAATACTAGGTAAGGTCTTTGAGTTTTTAAAATGTCTCTACTGAGGATGTACTTGAAGTGTAGAGTGGTTGCTTAGCATGTGTGAGACATTGGACTCTAATCCCAAACTCTCCCAAAATTTTTAAAGAGAAAAAAATAATCAGAGTAAATATGTTTTGCCTCAGAATTTATAAAACTATTTCCATGGATACTTAAGATAAAATTAATTTAAGAAAGAGTCTGAGAATATAGATTAGTACTTGGATGCATACCTAATGTGTTAGTATTTTAATGCCAGCACTTCAGAAACAGAAAAATTATATATAATCATCTCCAATAATTCTTAAAATTATTGTACTTCATAATTTTCAAAAGCAGTCTGGTAGTCTACCTTTTAAAAGTGAAGCTGAAAATTTAAAAGCTTCTATTTTTATATGAAATGATACAGAATTATGTACTAACCCAGTTGTAATGCATTAGTACTACACTGCAGATTTTCAAATTGTGTATTTTGTAGAGGACTTTATCTGGGCTATTCGACAGGCACAGGCATTCAAATCCCGAAGCTATGTGGATGGTAGGAAAGCTCGCCATGTCACCACCAGCACACTAGTCGGTGGTGCTAGACTGGCAAGGTTTCAAGTGTTAGTAATTTGTGATGGATGAATGCAGGATTTGCTGCTGGTCCAGGAGAGAGACCAAGGAAAATTGCATTAGAAGGGGTTGTAGGGTTTGCAGGAAGGCTCATTGGAGGTTAGTTCACCACATGGTGAAAATGGAAAGAACTAACTCAGACAAGTATTCTCTCATTGAAATATGTGTACACATGTGTAAATAAATAAATGTCAAAGGGGGTTGTGCTAAAATGTGAAGGTATAATTTGGTCTCTAAGTCAGATGAAGAAAGTATGTAAGGAGTATATATAGAAAACTATTGACATGTAGAATAAAAAACTACTGGTATGTGGAAGAAATAGCACAGCCAAAATGAATGGTGGTAAGAAGTATCATTTAAAACGTCATTTTAGATAGTAGAATGCTTTATTTAAAAAATGAAAATTTCTCTTATTAGGTTCACTACTATAACGAAATGTTTGGTGTTTGGGAACCTTTACTGGAACCCTTAGAGATTGATCAGACTGATGATTTTAGACCGTGGAATCTTGGAATCAAGGTATATATGTGTGTGTTATTTTCTGGGTTTTTTTTTTTTTTGGTTTTTTGAGACAGGGTTTCTCTGTAGCTTTTGGTGCCTGTCCTGGAACTAGCTCTTGTAGACCAGGCTGGTCTCGAACTCACAGAGATCCACCTGCCTCTGCCTCCCGAGTGCTGGGATTAAAGGCGTGCGCCACCACCGCCCCGCAAAGGACGGTGTGTCTGTCTCCCCGTCGGGGAATCGAACCCCGGTCTCCCGCGTGACAGACGGGGATACTCACCACTATACTAACGAGGACGACGACTGTTATTTTCTTAAGTAGTTTCGGGCTTATAAATTAGTTGATGTATAGTTTTTCCATATATTTTCTGCTTCTGTATATGTGTATTGTGTGTTTATATATATAAAACTTAATTATTAACATCCTCAATCTGAGTATATTTGAAGTCTGAAAAAGAGTTTAGAAGAAAAAGCTTTCCAAAGTTTTTGACGATCTCCATATCACACTGTTGTAATATGAGCGGCACAGAAGCCATTAGCTCAGTCTGAGCTAGTCACATAGCTCTACAGACAAGCTGTCCCTTCCTTAACAAAAGCCAGAATGTGCTGCTCCTAGTTTCTTTTGTTAGAATGTGGATTACCTAAGGAGAGATGTTGGCTAAAGCTGATGACTTAAGAGTTCAGAGGTTCGGTGCTTCCTTCCTTTTGTTACTAAGAGGATGTCTTATAGAGATGCTAATTCATGGCCTACCTGACTGCTAGATGCGGACAGGACCTAAGCCCAGACACCTGGTTGCCTAGGAGACAGCCTAATGTGTTTCCCCCCCACTAAATTGAGATATAAGATGTTCCAAAAATAAAGAGGGATTCTGGCCTTTTCCAAGATGACCTTGTAAGCTGTGTCGGTTTTATTCCTCGCGACTCCGTTTCAACCGGGTTAGGGAATCTATGTTGGACCCACATGGGCTCCGACATCACACTATACACTTTAACTTATTTATTGTTAATATATGTGTGATTGTTTTGCCTGCATGTATGTCTGTGCACCGTATGCCTGCTTGGTGTCCACAGAGGCTAGAAGAGGACATCAGATCCTTTGGTACTGGTGTCACAAGCCATTGTGAACCACCCTGTGGGTGCTGGGAGTCAGATTCAGCTCCTCTGCAAGATAGCAAGTGCTCTTAACCACTGAGCCATGGCTCCAGCCCATATAATACCAGAAATGTAATAGACTTCCCTACAGTGAAAGTAAAAATTGTGACCTGCAGACTGATCATCAGAGATCCCATTCTTAACTGTGACCTTAGACTGCGGCAATGTTCTTTGAGGTTATGGTCAGTCCCACGTTCTTTTGTTCTGTGAATGGACTTCCTTCCTTCCTTCCTTCCTTCCTTCCTTCCTTCCTTCCTTCCTTCCTTCCTTCCTTCCTTCCTTCCTTCCTTCCTTCCTTCCTTTCTTCCTTCCTTCCTTCCTTCCTTCCTTCCATCTCTTGCTCCCTCCCTCCTCTGTTCATACCTTCCTACTTCCCCCTCACTTCTAATCCCCTGCTTTCTTCCTCTCTATTTCATCTTCTCTATATAATCTACTGAAGATTGTATGTTTATTTGCTTAAAATATATTGTGAATTTATGTAATCCTGAGAATCAGTGCCTTTAAATAGGGGAAATTGTGCTTGTGAGGCATGGTGTTATCTAAATTAATGCATACTTCTTACCTAATGGTGGGCTCCTACTTGTAGACCTGTAGACAAATTTTCAGGGCCCTAAAATAAGATAAAATATCTCTGAGTTCAAAGCCATCCTGGTCTACAGAACAATTTCAAAGACAGCCAGAGCTACACAAAATCTTTGCCTTGAAAAACCAAGGGGAAAAAAAAAGTAGGATAAAATAACAAATATATGACTAACTTGGCAAGTCTACCCTATTATATTTAAATGATTTAATTTAACTCTTTAGGATATATCAGATGACGGATTTTTAATAACTAATTTTATTGTTAGTTTTTAGATTAGGCTGTACATGGGCAGTGAGTTGCTGAATTCTGGAAAGAAGTATATAGTACACAAATTCCTGCTTCCCAGCAATGTTCTGCCACTTCCATCTGACTATGTTAGTGCCTAGTTCTCATCTGCTAACATGACAAGTACACTATACTACTCTTCTGGACTAATTTGTTGTGAAGTGCATGTGTTTGATTTACCTGTAGATTCCATATATACTTAGTAATTTTCAAAATTTTTCTTTCAAAGACAATAGAATTTATTTTCCTTTAGTATTTCCTCCTCTTGGCTTTGTGACATTACTTGGCATGTCCAAGAAATTTCATTGAACATTATATAGCCCATGTAATTCATAGCTCTCCACTGTGGCAGTGTAACCCATGGAATTTATAGCTTTCTTTCTGATGGTGTTTGTTTTTACTTTGCAGATAAGTTACATTATACTCCTAAAAGCAATTCTTTTCTTTTGTGTCTAATTTTAGTTTATCATTTTAGATGAAAAAGAAAGCAAAAGAGTCCATCGTTGAGTCAGATAGTGAAGAAGAAAACTACAAAGTACCAGAATATAAAACTGTTATAAGTTTTTATTCTAAAGACCAATTAAACATTACATTATCCAAGTGTGGCCTTGTGATGTTAAATAATTTAGTCGAGGTAAGAAAAGACAAATATTTGACATGTTGAATATTGAAGTATTTTACATTGACCCTTAAATGAGTAAAGTTGTTGTTGATCTAGTTACTTTTCTCATATACTAGAGTGTTCTCATTTCTTCCAAATTTTCCCTTTTAGGCATTTACTGAAGCTGCTACTGGATCTTCAGCTGTCTTCCTAAGGGATCTAGCACCATTTATGATTTTAAATTCTCTTGGACTTACTGTCTCTGTTTCACCAAGTGATTCTTTTAATGTACTTAATGTTCCTATGGCAAAATCATATGAGCTGAAAAATGAAGAGAGTTTAAGTATGGATTATGTACGAACTAAGGACAGTGATCATTTCAATGCAATGACCAGCCTAAGCAGCAAACTCTTCTTCATTATCCTCAGTAAGTGATACATTTCCTTTCTGAGATTTGTGAAGCTGTTTTGTAAAAGCTTACTCCTTTGTACTACCTTAGCAGCTGTTTTTGAGAAAAAAAAAAAGGTTTTCTAGTACAATGGGGACTACATTAATTACTGTTCCATTACTGAGGAAAAACACTATGACCAATGCAATTTACAGAAGAAAGAGTTTGTTGGGGATTACGGTTCCTGCGGGTTAGAGTCTACTAATGGCAGAGTAGAGGCAACAGGCGTGGTGGTTTGATTAGCAAGGGAAGCACTCCCACCTTGAACTGCAAGCAAGAAACAGAACAAAATGAGAATTGTGGGAGGCTTTGAAACCTGGAATCCAACATCCAGTGATGCACTTTTTCCAAAAGATGGCACCTCCTAATCCTTCCCAAATAGCTCTGCCAAATGGGGACTAAGTATTCAAATGCTAGAGCCTATGGAGGGTACAATCTCATTCAAGCCAACACGAGAACAGTATTTTTCTCTCCAGTATGTTGATTTCTTTAGTCACTACATCTTGGTATTCTAATTTCTGACTTTGCTTGTCCAGAGAATGGTATTATTAGAACTTGGAATAAGGATGAAAGATATTATATCTCACTCAGCTTTTCCATATCAGTGATAGGTGTGTCATATATTGTAACCATTATAGCTATGACTAAATATATATTTTACAAATGTTTTTAGGTGAGTAAATTTTTAAATGAATTAATTGCATATATTTATCTCTGTTTTGTTTTGGTTGGTTAGTTGAGTTTTTTTGTTTGTTTGCTTGAGACAAGGTTTCTCTGTGTACCCCTGGCTGTCCTGGAACTTGCTCTGTAGACCAGACTGGCTTCATATTCACTGAGATCCGCCTGCCTCTGCCTCCCAAGTGCTGCGATTAAAGGCATGTGCCACCAAGCCTCGCCTCTCTCTGTTTTAATGTTTGTAATTTTTTTTTATTTATTTTACGTGTACAAATGTTTGCCTTTTTGACTGTATGTGCTTCACATGCGTGTTTGATTCCCTGGAACTGGGGTTATGGATGATTGTGAGTTACCATTTTGGTACTGGAAATTGAATCCAGGTCTTCTGAAAGAGCAATAAGACCTCGTAACTAGTGGACCATCTTCTAGCCCCTTGCTAATTGTTTTGAATATTATGCCTATTGATGTGGAAGTCAGTTCTGCTTTTCACAAGTTACTCATTTTTATTGAAGGTAAAAACTGCATATAATTTCTTTGTCATAAAATCTTATTCACTGATATTTCAATCAGATACTGAAGGCAGTATTTCATGGAAGACTGTCTGAAAATCTAACTAGACTCAGAAGGCTGTTAATACATCAGTAGCTATTCTCATCATGAAGTAATGTTTAACAGATTGGTGTTATCAGGACATTGTCTATGAAGTGTTATTATTACTTTTATTTACTGTGAGAATTAATTTTAAGACTAGGGAGTCAAATTTATGTAAATTATGTAATTTTACTCCCAATATAGTATGTTCATGTTTTCTGAGTGTATATGAAATTTTCATTAATGAAATCTAAGTTGTATCTTAAACGTGACATAGAGAGTTAGAAAATTAAAAAGGGAAACCTATACTCACCTTGGTAGCTCCAGTAGTTATTAATGACAGCAAACTACTGATCATAAGCATTCCTCTCATTACTGTTTGCTTTCTTAATTGTGATGGTTTTAGGTTAAACTCCTCAGTGAAAACAATATTTCAGTTGTGTTTTTGATAAAATGCTTTGGAGAATTTAGGTGAATAATATCCTGTAATACTGATTATATTCAAAGACTTGTTTTTTTCATTTCATACATTTGAAATTTTTATATAGTAAATTCTAATTAACTTGAGAACATCTGTATTTGATTTAGCACCTGTTAACCACTCTGCTGCTGACAAGATTCCATTAACAAAAGTGGGACGGCGTCTGTATACAGTAAGACACAGGGAGTCTGGAGTTGAAAGATCTATTGTTTGTCAAATTGACACAGTTGAAGGAAGTAAGAAGGTAACAATCCGCTCACCAGTGCAGGTATGAAATAAGGACATTGGTAGAAGCTCTTATGATGTATTTGAAGTAGGCCAGGGATGTAGCTCAGTTTGTAAGGTGCCTGCCTTGGATGTAGGAAGCCCTGAGTTGGTCCCTAGCACCTTATATACTGTATATGGTGGTGAATTTTTTTATCTTAGAACTCTGGAGGGGAGGGCAGCAGGAATCATTCTGGGCTACTTAGTCAGTTTTATGCCAGCCTGGAATACATTTAAAAAAAAAAACAACCAATCTCAGAAAAGAGAAATATTCAAGTAAATCATTGCCAAAAGAATACAAAGTATTGTAGACACACCGCCAGTGTTCAGCACAGCATTCCTTTGACATGAGCACTGGAACATTATCATTTCTTAGAGAATTTCTTTGTTTTTAGTAGTTGATAAAAATATGCATCATATTTTGCTTAGTTTTATAGCATGTTTATATTTTTAAATAGTAAAACTCAAGAAAATTAGACTTATTGAGATATACATACTATAAATAGCATATAAAGTTTAGTTTTAACATAAAGATATACCTTCATAGCCATCAAGGTAGTGGATGATTTACTATTCAAAAAACTTCATTCTCTTCCTACTTTCCCTTCCTGTACATCAACTTAGTTCACAGTACATAATTTACACAGTCTTAAATTTTATATAGGCACAATAAAGAACAGAATATGACTTTTTTACTCACCAGAATATGCAGCTGATAAGGTTCCTGAGAAGTAGATCTGGTGTGTGGAGAATACCACATTTTAATTTTGAACAAGTCTTTGTATATGTAGAGGAGAGGTTTGAGGGTCAAAGTTTTCCATTTTGTTATTCAGTTGCTGTAAAGCAGATGATACTTTCTTCTTAGATTGTCCTCACTGGCCTTATATATTAGAGGTGAACTCTCCATTTTTCATTTATCTGTTTGTTTTTTTCACATTTTCTAACAAAATTTAATTTTAATATTATATTTTCATAGTTGATTTGTTTCTGGTCAGTCCTATTGTTTTACAGTACTTTTTAAACTATTTGCACTCATTCAAGACCTAGTGATTATATACGTATTGACTTTATATTAAATGCTAAAGTTTATATTAAAATAACTATTATTTAATAAATTCATAGTGCAGTGTAGTCAGCAGATAAGTAAATGATAATAAAGCATAATATTAGCATAAGTTAGGTGAGTTAAGATTGTGTATTAAACTCTGGTAACAGAAAACAGTATATTAGGTAGAATTAAAAATAGACATTCTATTGCCACAAAGCTATCAAATAATCATATCTTCATCTTTGTTTTGCAAGTATACAAATAATAAAATCAAGTACTTTCACAGGGAAAGCCAGTATTCAGGTAATAGAAAGGAAAAGAGATGGAGAGAAAAAAATTTACTACCAGATTCACAGTTCCAGTCAACCATAATGAGTAAAGTTTGTCATTGTGCTGCAAAGTTGGATGGCAATTTTATCTGTTTATTTGTATGACAATACCATACTCTCTTGATTACTCTGCCTCTAAGTCATAAATCATGGGATCCCTCCTTATTTTTTCCTAAAGTTTTTTTTATCTATTATAAGTATTTTCCTTTTTAAAAATAAAATTTATTATTATTAATTTTTTGTTTTTGTTTATCCATTACTGGCATTTAGAAAACAAATTATTATAACATTCATATATAATATTCCATTTTATTAGACCCATGTGTTTGTTCTAGTAGATTTCAGCAATTATATTTAAATAAAAGACATTTATTTTATATATTTTAGTTTATTTCTCTTGCAATTTTTTTTTTTTTTTTTTTTTTTTTTTTTTTTTTTTTTGGTTTTTCGAGACAGGGTTTCTCTGTGGTTTTTTTGGAGTCTGTCCTGGAACTAGCTCTTGTAGACCAGGCTGGTCTTGAACTCACAGAGATCCGCCTGCCTCTGCCTCCCGAGTGCGGGGATTAAAGGCTTGCGCCACCACCGCCCAGCTCTCTTGCAATTTTTTATCTTTATTGAAAGGTTATGAACAAAATTGTTAATGTGATGAATGATCTAGAGTTTCAAACATTAAACAACACTATTCTTAGTATAATTCTTTGCCTTAAAATTATTAAACTTCTAGAGTACTATTAGATTTGGTTTGCTTAAATTATGCTTAAAAATTTTTCATTTATATTCCTAAAAGATCTTGATCTAATGTTTAAATGTGTTTAGGGAAAGTTTGAATTGATCTAAGATATTGGTTGTTAAGATTATACTCTTCCATGTAAATGATTACTTATACTAATTCTGAGTTTCTGGGAAAATTTTCCAATTATTGATGAATTTATTTTTTAATTATTTATGATCCCTTTTTAAACATGTATAAATTTATAATGAGTGTAAGTCACAGACTCTATTTGAAGTAATCCAGCTACTTAAAATATTTTTATGTAATTTGTATAATACAATATTTTATTAGTCCTTTGAGAATTATATACAAGGTATCTTGATGACATTCATTCCCCACCCTATCCCCAGTACTTCCCAGATCCACCTTCTTTTCATAACCTCCCTGTGTCTGTTTTCTTTTTCTTTTTTTAGAAGAGACTGTCATACAGCAGATTCCTAAACTTCTTAAAATCTTTCTGCCCTTTTCCTCAATGTTTTCTGAGCCTTAGGTAGATTTTGTATTATAAATGTATTAATTGGTACTCTGCATTTTGATGAGTTTCAGTTTTCTTTAATGTTTTCTGCTGCAAAAAGAAGTTTTTTTGATGATAAAGTTTGAGATTTACATGTATCTGCAGATGTAAAGACAAATATTTAAAATGCAATTAGTGATTATATTGGGTTAATAAAAGGGCAATAATAATAGGTTCACCTTTAGGCTCCATGGTCTCACCAGCCATTGGTAGTTGGCTAAATTTAAAGTGCCAGGTATGGGGGCTGGAGAGATGGCTCAGAGGTTAAGAGCACTGACTGCTCTTCCAGAGGTCCTGAGTTCAATTCCCAGCAACCACATGGTGGCTCACAACCATCTGTAATGAGATCTGGTGCCCTCTTCTGGCCAGCAAACATACAGACAGAGCACTATACATATAAATAAATAAAAATAAATCTTAAAAATAAATAAATAAATAAAGTGCCAGGCATGAATTTGTTCCTATTGAAAAACCTTAGTCCAATGAGGTGACTGTTGGTGACCCTTAGGGTGTAAGTGCCACCATTATACATTTCAGAATATCTTGCCATTATGATCATTGTTGTGATTAAGGTGGGTAGGAATGTTGACTTATTTTTCTCCCTTGGCATCTAGCATGACTCCCTCCTATTCTTTGAGAGATAATCTTCAGGAGGAGGCTTCCAGTTCAGCTCCAGCTTAATGCTTCTAAATTCTATGTCTAAAGTGTGTAGTGTTTAGCAATAGTGCCTTACTTCTATTTCTGGAAGGACAATAACAATACCCTGTATTGTTTGAGGAATTGGTCGCTTGGATTTGTCTCACCTATGACTTAAAATGTTTTCTATGCCTGCCACTGGGATTTTGTTAGTCTACAATTTTTAAGGGAGCATTGTCTCTCAAGGTGGAATGTACTTCAGTTTAACTCTTGTGTGTGTGGGGAGGTGTATTTATATATTTAATTTTTTAAAATTTATTTATTTTTATATGTATGAAGGCATCAGATTGCCTGGAACAGGAGACACAGACAGCAGCAAGCTGCCATGTGGGTGCAGGGAACCAGATCCAGGCCTTCTGGAAGAAGAGCTAGCACTCCCAATCACTGAGCCGTCTTTCGAACATTTATATATGTAATTTTAAGTTAACATAAAATAACTCCCTATGGCTTTTTAAATGTGTAGTAATATATAACACTTTAAATCTTTTGTAATAAATGGATGCCATAACATACTAGAGATAAGCAAAAAATACTTAAGAAATTATTGTCAAAATAATCCTTATTGGTAATGATAATTTACTATATTTATCATGTTTTCAGATGTTTTAGAATATGTATTTTTTGAGTTTAGAAGTCAGGAAAAATAATGTCAAAAGTAAAATTTACCTGTGGTCTATTGCCAGATTTTTCTATGGGCTACCAGCTCTCAAATAACCACATGGAGACTTAATTATGAAACCTTGGCCTTAACTTAGGTTTGTCCCACTAGCTCTAATAACTTAAATTAACCCATTTATTTTAATTTATGTTCTGTCCCATGGCTTGTAACCTCATCTCTCCGTTCTGCCCATGCTGTTTCCTCTATCTCTGGCTGGCCACTCAGCCTTCTTCTTCACAGAGTTTTCTCTCTGCCTGGAAGTCCTGCCTATATCTCCTATCTAGCTATTGGCCATTCAGCTTTTTATTACAGCAATCACAACAATAAATTTTCACATAGTGAACTAATATTCCAAAACATTTCCCCCTCTTTCTAAATAAAAAAGAAAGGTTTTAGCTCTCATAGAATAAAACTATATAAAATAAGAACAATTATCGAGTATGACTTAAATTTACAATGTCCAGTCAAAGTTTGTATTTGTCAAAGTTGGAGAAATTACTCTATTATATATCTTACTTTGGTGAGTCCAAAGTTTTATAGCTAAGCTACTTTATATCATAACTTGTTTTACTATCATAACACTATCATTTTTGACCATAAATCATCATCTTATATAAACAACTTAAGCTTTTATGTTTTTCAACCTATAAATTTAATTAACATCTTTTAGGAAAAGCGTATTTCTATCTAGTCTTTAATCCTAATCAGAGACCCAAGAATGATAAAATATTCCTGAGTAAACAGGAAGTACACAGCAATCAACTTCCAAAACTATAGAAATGACAAAGACAGCTTGCTGCCTGGACAGTCACTCAAGGTGTCTCTGCAACATTGGGGCATCCATCTTTACCTATAGTCCTAGAATATCTCAGACTTTTCTGTGAAGTAGGAAATTTGAAGGACTGTACGACCTTGTCTTGGCAAAGTTCAGCAGTCGCTTCTTGTATGTCCTGCTTGTCCAAGCATACTGTCAGCAGTCAAGGAAAGGGAAGTTTCTTGCTCAGTGGCTAACTTTTTTAAGAAAGAAAACAAAACTTCATATGGAGATTCTTCGATGCCCATATTCTTCTCTAAAGTAGATTGGTGCTGCCAGGAGCATATATGTCTCACTGTCAAAAAGGTCTTATGTTATTAAACCAAGTAAAATGCCATATTCTGTATATCTCTGAAGTGTTTGAAGACTCTTATCTAAAATATATATAACCTTGAAAACATACCTGACATGGTCACAAATTTGTTAGATGTTTAACTACTAATGTGTATTTCTTAATTCTCCTAAATAGTTTGTAATAGTAACTTTCAATGTATAGAAATTTGCATTGCATTGTTAATTGAACTGTATAGGGACAATACATTAAGAAGAGAAACATATATACCATAACAAAATTAATCTGTAGAAGGGAAGGCATAAGAGTATAAGCAATGGAGGAAGGGGGGAGTATTGTGATATGTCAGCCTCTGGATATGGATATGAACTCAAAATAACTATAGTTGTTTTGTTTTGCCAGTTTGGTGTAAAAAGTTTGCCTGTGGATATAGTTTGTATTTTCTTTCTAGGAACACTGATTATCTCTTTTTCACTATTTGTTAGTAATTAGCTTTTCCTTCTGTGCATTTCCCTGTTTATTCTGTTTCCATTTTCATTGTGCTTGGAACTTTTTAATTTTTGTGTGTGGAAAGATATCCCATGCTCTTTAGTAGACATAATTAACATAGTAAAAATGGCAATCTTACCAAAAGCAATCTACAGATTCAATGCAATGTTTATCAAAATCCCAGCAAAATTTTTCAAAGACCTCAAAAGAATTGTACTCACCTTTATATGGAAAAGCAAAAAACCAAGGATAGCCAAAACAATCCTGTTCAATAAAAGAACTTCTGGAGGCATCACAATCTCTGACTTAAACTCTGCTACAGAGCTACAGTACTGAAAGCAGCCTGGTATTGTCATAAGAACAGACAGGAGGACCAATGGAACTGAATAGAAGATCTGGATATCAATCCACACATCCTCAAACACCTGATCTTTGATAAAGAAGCAGAAAAATATCAAATGGAAAAGAGAAAGCATATTTAACAAGTGGTGCTGGAATAACTGGGTATCAACATGTAGAAAAATGAAAATAGACCCATATCTATCACCGTGCACAAAACTCAAGTCCAAATATATCCAAGACCTCAACACAAAGCCAGCTACACTGAACCTTATAGAAGAGAAAGTGGGAAGTACACTTGAACGTTTTGCCACAGGGAACCACTTCCTAAATATAACCCCAGCAGAACAGGCACTGAGAGAAACAATTAATAAATGGGACCTCCTGAAACTGAAAAACTTCTGTAAAGTAAAGGACATGATCAACAAGACAAAGCGACAGCCTACAGAATGAGAAAAGATCTTCACTAATCCCACATCAGTCAGAGGTCTGATCTCCAAAATATACAAAGAACTCAAGAAATTGGACACAAAAAGATCACATAATCCAATAAAAAAAAAATGGAGTAAAGACCTAAGCAGAGAGCTCTCAACTGAGGAATCTAAAATGGCTGAAAGACACATAAGGAAATGTTCAACATCCTTAGTCATCAGAGAAATGCAAATCAAAACAACTCTGAGATTCTATCTTACTAACCTGTAAGAATGGCCAAGATCAAAACCACTGATGACACCTTATGCTGGAGAGGTTTGGGGGAAAAGGGAACACTTCTACATTGCTGGTGGGAATGCAAACTGGTACAACCCCTTTGGATGTCAGTGTGGCGATTTCTCAGAAAATTAGGAAACAGCCTTCCTCAAGACCCAGTAATACCACTTTTGGGTATATATCCAAAGGATGCTCAATCATGCCACAAGGACATGTGATCAACTATGTTCATAGCAGCTTTGTTTGTCATAGCCAGAACCTGGAAACAACCTAAATGCTCCTCGACTGAAGAATGGATAAGGAAAATGTGGTACATTTACACAATGGAATACTACACAGCAGAAAAAAAGAACATCTTGAATATTGCAGGAAAATGGATGGAGCTAGAAAACTTTATTTTGAGAGAAGTAACTCAGACACAGAAAGACAAGTACCACATGTACCACAAGTACCACAAGTACCACTCATAGGTGGTTTTTAAACGTAAAGCAAAGAAAGCCAGCCTAGAAACCACAATCCCAGAGAACTTAGACAAGAATGAGGACACTGAGACTTACGTAGATCCAACCTACATGGGAAGCCAGAAGTAGAAAAAGACAAGATCTCCTGAGTAAATTGGGAGCATAGGGACCTTGGGGGAGAATTAAGAGGGGAGGGGAGAACCAGGGAGGGGAGCAGAGAAAAATGTAGAGCTCAATAATTATAAAAAAAAAACAAAAAAACTTTGAAAACCCAGAAGACTGGGTTGAATACCAGTGTTTTTGTACTTGGGAGGTGGAGAAAAAATATACATAAAAATAAAAAACTGCCGGGCGGTGGTGGAGCACGCCTTTAATCCCAGCACTTGGGAGGCAGAGGCAGGCAGATCTCTGTGAGTTGGGGACCAGCCTGGTCTACAAGAGCTAGTTCCAGGACAGGCTCCAAAACCACAGAGAAACCCTGTCTCGAAAAACCAAAAAAACAAAACAAACAAACAAAAATAAAAAACTAAACAAAGAACTCCTTGTTTCAGCCAGTAGCTTCTGAATTAAGACTAAGAACTTCCTTCCCTTTTGCATACAGAAATTTTAACTGTCTTGACCTTGTGTAAATAACTATAGTTGATATTCAGAGGCCGACACTTCACAGTACTCCCCTCTACCTCCATTTCTTACATTCTTTCTGCATTCGTTTCAGTGTTCTCTAACCTTGAGGAGAGTGTGTGTGTGTGTGTGTACATGCACACTTTTACTGGGTAGGTTCTTTGACAATTTAATACAGGTGTAAAGTATATTTTGATTATACCTCCTACCCTCTTTATTCTTCCTTCTACCCTGTTATACACTTTCTTCCATACAACTCTCCTTTTCACATTCATACAAGTTTTTTGTTGTTGCAAGGAATCACTCCATTTGTTTAAATTTGAATTCTGTATATAGGAAATGTTAATATTCCTGTATTTAATCAACTTTATCCCATACCCTTTCTCTAAATGCTCCCTAAATACCCTCCCTTTCCTAACTTCATGTTTTTTGTTATTTTTTTTTAATAGCACACCCAGTCCAACTAATAGTGCCCTTTATCTGCATCTGTGTAGGCTCATCCACTAGAAGATGGACAACCTACCAGGGTCAGTCCTTCTGAAGAAAACTGAGTCTTTCTTCCCAGGTGGCCATCAGTGGCAAATAGCTCCCAGCTGCGGTGGTGCCTTACTCATCTGTGCTGGAATATTGACTGGCTTAAAGTTGTATTTTTCTATAAAATATAAACCTGGATAGTTCCCCCCCTTTTTTTTTGAAGATAAATAATTGTATGTTTGTTTCTTCTAATTTATATGACCAAGCTGAATAGTGCCTGGTAGATTCTATATTAAGATTTGTAGATGGACAAATTTTTAAAATAACTTTCTTATACTATATTAAGTATGGTTTTTTTTTTTTTTTTTACTCAGATTAAGAATCATTTTTCAATTCCAATTTCCGTTTTTGAAGGGGATACGTTATTGGGAATTGCTTTACCTGAAAATGAATTCAACATACCATTAACATCTTACCGGTGAGTTTTTTTCTTTATCTTTTTCCTTGCCCTAAACTGTTTAGAGAATTTTTGGATTCAGATTCTATATAGATAATGTTTTTAAATTATCAAATACAAGTTTTAAAAATTGCTTTAGAAAACTATCTTTTGTGTATGGATAATACTATAATCTTAAATATTTAAATACTTAAACTTGATGTAAACATAATACAAACACACACACACACACACACACATGATTTATTAGACTGGTTTACAGGCTGTGGTCCAACTACTCCAACAATGACTGTCTACCAACAAAAGTTCTAAAAATCATGTAGTTCTTCAATCCACAAAGCTGGTTGTCTTAATTGATCTATAGTATGCACTGGAATCCCAAAGAGGTAGGCTCTAATGTTAGTGAAGGAAATGACTTGCTAGTGAGAGGGAGAGAAAGCAGGCAAAAAAAGAGAAAGGTTTCTTCTTCTGTGACTTTATATAAGTTCCTAGCAGAAGGTGTGACCCAGATTAAAGGTGGATCTTCACACCTCAAAGATCCAGATTTGAAGTGAGTCTTCCCACCCCAAATAATTAATAATAAAAAAAAAATCCTTCACAAGTATGCCCAAGGGTTTGGGTTTTAATTAATACCACATGTAATCAAGTTGACAACCAGGAATAACCATAACAGTAGGGTAGTGTTGAGATTAGGTGAAGAGGAACATTACCGTGAATGGTTTGTGAATAAAGATCAGGCAGTTTTAAAAGATAAGATTTTTGTGTAGAGGAGTAGGAATTCCTTCTGGACAGTGCTAGGGCAGGAGAGGGACTTAAGAGCTGCAGTTCTCAGTGAAGTTCTTACTCCTAGCTTTACACACTTTATCTCTACTTAGTAGTGTCCAGTTTTTCTTTACTGCCTCGGAATATTTGATGTCTTTTATTTCAAGCTCTTCATTCTCCTTTTATTTTGAACCTCTTCTATTTTTATTAGTTCTTTTACTTACTTTACAGTGATATTTTTCTACTCAGATCCTCAGAAATCAGCTTTCTTGCAAAATTTTCCCATTATCAAACATTCCCTGTTCTGTGTGCAAAGAGTATTCTTTATTCAAAGGCTTCAAACTATTGTTTACATTTGTTTGTTTGTTTGCTGTAGTATAACAATTTTATTGTTGTTTTAATATTGCTTTCTCTCTAAAACTAAAAATATACTCATTTTTGTATTTTTATTTTTATCTTCTAATTGGTACATAATAGGTCCCATGAGTATTTTACTATCAAGTTATACATATTGTTTCATTCCTAAATTCCAACACTTGGAACGAGACAAGAAGACTGCCATAAGTATGAAGGCAGTGTAGGGTACGCGGGATTTCAAGCTAGCGTAGACTACAGACTAACTTAATGTAAATAAACAAATACTTTGCCAGACTGCATGAGTTTATTGGCCTTAATTTGAGGGGAATTAGTTTTTATGTAATATTCAAAATCAGAATGTAAAGTAGAATAAAAGTTATGGGGATAATGTAGTAGTAGAATAGGAATAAAAACTGTTTTCGCATTAGTTTTGTGTGGGGGCCAGAAGTCCATTGTTTAATATTATCTATAATTCCAGAGCACTAGTATTTGAATTTCACAACACAATAGGTGTGGAAGTTTCAGTGTCCAATTGAGTCAAGCTACAGTAACATCACATGTAACATAAAAACATATAGAAGATATTTAAACTTTTAAGATTAAATGTTAGGAAAGTGATTAGGTATATAAGTTGTTTTGACAGCTCATCTATAAGAGATAGTTAGAATTGTAACTAGTTTTACAGATAAAAGATATATAGAGAGAGGATTAGTTCAGAAGCAGAGTGCTTGCTTGACAAATGTGAGGTTCTATCCTCAACACTTGGAAAATACGGTTAATAAAAACAATAGGATTTTCTTTTTTAAATTATTTTGCATAATTCCTTATTGGAGGAACTCCAGTGTCTGCCCCACACCCCTGCAGCATGCCCCCCAAAGTTAATTCAAAACAACCAACAATAAATTCACCTCAATCCTCCACGTTCCCAACACCTCTTCAGTCATCCTAATGGCACTGGGACTTTTGTCCAAGCAGCTATGTACAAAATGTTCATTGCATTGAATCATTGATGTGGTTCAGTGCCTTTGGCACGCCATCATCACTGGACTCTCAGTGAAATTCCTCTTGGATATACCATCCTGAGTCGGGGAGATCCTGTAGCTGTTGTTCCGCAGTACCAGTCCCTTCGCACACTCCAGCAGGTCATAGATGGGGCAGATGTTAGGGTGGCCCCAGGATGTGACTCTTGGTGGTAGCTGAAGTGGTCAGTCTTGGCCACCAGGACTGCTTCCTCAGGCACAGGACAGAGCCAGCTCTCCTAGGTCCATGCCATCAGGGCCAGTTCTTGCAAGCCCCTAGTGAAGAGCATAGCCATCTCTCCTGAGTGCAGAGAGTGGGGTTCAGCTCTACCATGGGGGATCAGAGCCAGCTCTACTGCAGTGTCTGGCAAGGGGCAGGATCAGCTATCCTAGAGCCAGTGTGGGGCAGGGCTGGCTCAGCACGGCCCTCAGATTTCAACAGAAATGGTTCCTATGACCCTCTGTGGTAATAGGAGTCATGAACATCATCCCAGACTCTGTTGTTTGGCCATGAACCTAGACATGGCCCAGGGCACTAGCCCAAGCCCAAACAACACCATGGCCCCAAATGGCTGGGCAGACAACTCAGATCAGTGTGGCCCTGGTGGCAGCACTGTCTTCAAACAGCAATATGGCCACAGGTTATGTCCCAGACCTCAGGTATCCATGTGACCTTTGGTACCATGGGCCATGGATATCAACACAGACCCTGACTTTGGTAGGGCCTTAGACCTAGACCTTGTCTTCAGTAGCAGCCCAGACTTGAATGTCACCGTAACTCCAGGTGGCAGCATAGGGCATTTAGATTGGCATGGCCCCCATGGCAACAAGGCCCTTGGACACCAACATAGCCCCAGTGGTGGCCCAGACCCCTGGCATTAGCATTGCCTTCGATGATGTCAGGAGCTATGGACGTTGTTGCAGACCCTGGCTGCAGTAGGGTCACAGATTCAGACATGGCTGGTGACAGCAGCCCTTCCCAGATGATGCCATGGCCCCAGTGGCAACATGGCCACAGGATATGGCCTACACCCAGAGTATCCATGTGGCATTTGGTGGCACCGTAGCCCACAGACTTCAGAAACCCTGACTGTGGTTAGATCACAGACCCAAGCACAGTCCCCAGCAACAGCCTAAGCTTGGATATCACCATGGCCCCTGGTGGCTGCACAGGTCACTGAGGTTGGCATGATTGATCCCCGCAGCAGAGTGGCCCTCAGACACCAACATGGTCCCAAGAGGATGCCCAAACCCCTGGCATCAGCATGGCCTTCTATGGTATCAGGAGCCACGGACACAGATATGGCCCTCAGCAGTAGCCTTGGCTGGGATGGCACCATGGCTGCAGGTGGCAGGAGGAGTACTCAGAATGGCATGACCCTAATGGTGATATAGCCCTGGGTGCCAACATGGTTACTGGTTGTGACCTAGACCACGCTCATCAGTTTCCATGGACATCAACGAATACCCTCGCCACATTAGGGCCACGAACAACATGGCCCTCAGCAGCAGGCCTGACCCAGTTGACACCATGGCCCTAGAGGCAGCACAGCCCTCAGACACCAACATGGCCACATGGCCTAGGCGCCCTGGGTCCTCAAAGCCCAGGCTTTCTGAAGCATCCATATGCTCCCTGATGCCCTGTGGCTCAGGCAGCCAAAAGACACCCACTCTCATAGTTTGGCCTGTCAGAAGAAGCATCTACATGCCCGTCTGGCACCTTGCCAAAGAAATTTCTTAGAAATGATTCTTGGATGTAGCTTAATCACATACACACACACACACACACACACACACACACACACACACTGCTCTTAGGGCTGGGGAAATTGATCAATAGATAAAGTACTAAGACTTAAATTGTCAAAAGTCATGTAAAAGCTGTGTGTGGCAGTGTACCTATAATCACAACATTGGGAAGCAGGAGAGGTGATTCTGGGTCTTGAGGGCCAGCCAGTCTAGCCATCAGAGCTTCATACTTATCGAGAGACCTTAGTCTTCCCATGGAAATGCATGTACCCTCACATGTACATATCACATAGAACAGTATTTATCCAAAATATTTAAATACACACACACACATATACACATATACACTAAAGTTTGTAAAAATAATCATGATCAAAATAAAACTTGGTTAGCATCTGGAAAATTGGGGTACCCCTGTTTAGGTTATGTAGCTCTGAAACATATGTAAACCAGCACTATTTATAATAATACTGAAGGGAGTCATTGTTCGAAGCAATAGTATTCAAATTTAAGGTTTTTAAAAATGCATTTAAATTATATTCAATTTTTTGTGTAGATCATCGCTTTCTTTGAAGCCAGATGATAAGGACTACCAAATGTGTGAAGGAATTGACTTTGAAGAAATCATAAAATATGATGGACAACTTCTAAGGAAGAAGTGCAAATCTATACACGCTTCTAAGAGATCATTTGTTATTAATATTGTCCCAGAAAAAGATAATTTGACTTCTCTGTCAGTGTATTCAGAAGACGGCTGGGACTTACCATATGTAATGCACTTGTGGCCACCTATCCTCATTCGGAATCTTCTTCCCTACAAAATTGCTTATTACCTAGAGGTACTTGGCAGTTTCTGAGTGTCTTCTGTCTTCGTAGTTTGATTTACTTAAAGTTATAAACAAAAGTTTTTTAATTTGTGTCCAAGATTACAGCATTACTTAAATATAAGTATTTATCAATGTGAAAATTTTAATATCATGCTTAAAAAGATGATTTAGAGTCTTCAAGCCTCACAACCTGAGTTGAATCTCCACAACTCACAACCTCCATAAGTTGATATCTGACCTCCACAGCAGGCCTTAGCATTTTCTCCTACATAGAATAAATAAACAAAATGAATTTTCAAAAACGATAATTTAAGAGAAAATATTTTTCATTAATTTATCTTAGAAATCTGTTGAGCTCTATTTAATTATGTACAAATATGTGATTTGCACAAATATAAATAAGTTTATACAGTAAATGACTTATTCATCATCTGAACATACCATTTATTTCATAGCCCTTTCTCTTCATATGTAGTTCATGTATTGTATGTTTAAATGATGGTTACTGAATTATAAAATAAACATGGGCATTTGTTTTGAAATAACATTCAAGTGTAATACCCATACAATTAAAGCTTGCAGTTTTATGAAAATTCTCTGAAAATCTTATTTCCTATAAAGATCCTTTTTCTATTAAGTATTTAATTTTAGATTAAGTAGGTGTTTTCTCCTTTCTAAGTTTTTTTTGTAAATCTTTTTATTTCAATACTTATCAAACATAAAGCAGTTCTTCACTGTAACCTATTCATTGTAGGCTTATTTAACTTTGTGAACTGCAGTATTTTTACTGTTTTGTGATATATTTTTAAGTAGGAGGAATTAACTTATCTGTGGTTATGTTTTTACATGTGGCAGATTATCATAGTGATAAATAGTTGAGTTGGTACTTGGCCACTATGACTTGGAATTGTATCCTAGCTCCACCATGACTCTCGGAAACATGGTTATCATTCATCAGCTACGTTAGCGCCACCAGCACTGCAGTTATTGCTCTGTAGAATAGTCTGGTGGTTCAAGTTCGCACAGTGATGTTAGTTACAACTTAAGAGTTCTGTTATAATGGTAGGAAAGAGCTGAAAAAGAGACACTAGGAAAGTCATAGAGATAAGAACTAAGGTAATGAAGATGTGAGTGGAGAGAATAATCATTTTTGAGATGTAATAAACTCATAATGGATGAATTGGCTGTTTCTAAAAATGGCAGACAGTACAGTATGTATTGCCTTTTAAAGATTATGATAGCTTTCTTATGTGTTTCTGTTATTTTTAGTTTTCAAAACTACAATAACCAGTAGATAGGTAGGGCTTGGTTTAGTTTTACTGATTATGGCATTACAATCACAACTTGCTATGAAGTTTCTCATGTCATTTAATCTTAGCCTTTTGTAGCAGTTGATCTAGAGCGTTTTAATAATGATCATTACCTAAGTGTAGATCAAGCACTAGGGCAGCCACAGCTTGAGGAACACTGATGACTTGCTCTGACAGTTACTTCAAAAGAGTTTTGTGTAGTATGTAGAAAGAATAAGTGTATTTGGAAGTTTATTTTTCAGAAACATTTTTAAGTTTGTTTTTGTTTTTGCTTCTTATTCCAGGGCATTGAAAACACAGTTTTTACTTTAAGTGAAGGACATTCATCACAAATTTATAATGTTGAAATGGACAAAGCCAAGCTGCACTTAAAATTGCTTGACTATCTTAATCATGATTGGAAAAGTGAATTTCATATAAAACCTAATCAACAAGACATCAGTTTCATCAACTTTACCTGTCTCACAGAAATGGAAAAGACTGATTTGGATATTGCTATCCATATGACTTACAATACTGGTCAGACAATTGTGGCATTTCACAGTCCATATTGGATGGTCAATAAAACTGATCGGATGTTACAATACAAAGCAGATGGAATCCATCGAAAGCACCCACCTAATTATAAAAAGCCAGTTCTCTTTTCCTTTCAGCCAAACCACTTTTTTAACAACAATAAGGTATGTGTAATTTTTCCTAATTTTTCTCTTTAGATAAACATTGTTTCAGTTTTTAAAGTTCTGAACAGTAAAATATGAAATTTCAGGAGAAATAACATTTATTAAATATTTGAGATTGAAAGGGTTAGCAAAACTGAATACAGTAGCATGCTCCTGTAATCCGAACATTAGGAAAGCAGGAGAATGTAGGGTTTTGGGGCCTGTGTATATACATAGTAAGTTACATCCAACCCTAGCTACCCAAGAGACCCTGTCTCGAAGCAGTACAGTAAGATATTTATTGTTAAAAAAGATTTATTACATTATTAATATAAGGCTTTTGCCTAACATACAAAGCTTTGAGTTTGACCACCACATACAGAGATGGTATCTAAGTTGTAATTTATCTCAAATTCCTCCCCTAGGTTCAGCTTATGGTAACTGACAGTGAGCTCTCTGATCAGTTCTCAATTGATACTGTTGGTAGTCATGGAGCCATTAAATGCAAAGGCCTGAAAATGGAATACCAAGTGAGTTTCTTCTGTGCTAAAGATACTTTCATTTTAAATTTATTTGTTGGATACTTTTATAAGTGTACAGTAGTAATAGTTTTCAAACAGTCTTAATTTTTTCCTTAGGTTGGTGTCACTATAAACCTCAGCAGTTTTAATATTACCAGAATTGTGGTATTTACTCCTTTTTATATGATTAAAAATAAAAGCAAATACCGTATATCAGTGGCAGAAGAAGGAAGTGATAAATGGCTCTCTCTTGACTTAGATCAGGTATGTAAATGAATTTCATAATGAACTTTGTACCTTTATGGTCAGTGTACATGAGACTATGTGAAAATACCAGTGAAACCTGATTTGTAAAGTTAATATATGCTGATTAAAATGTTTATTGTTTTATTTTTGATGTTACACTTCTTAAATTATCATACACTGTTTTAGTTCCCTTGTACTATAATTTTTTTTCAGTTCCATGAAACTTTATTGACTGTTTCTCCTCCATTTTATTTAATTATTAAAATCTGAATGATTGCTCCCTAGGATTGAATAGCTCAATCAGGATGATAGACACTGCCAGTTCTCACAAATCTGGTTAAATAACTGCATTAGAAATTTGGAAATAACAGTGGAAGTATAGCTATCCTGGAAGAGTGAGAAACTATTAATTTTCCTCAAACTGTTGGGAATCTTTTATACGCAAAGCTTGCTTGTTAGAAGAAAGTAAGAGACACTTAAAGAGAGAAATTTGGCTTTTGTGTCAGGCAGCTAGATGGGTTTTCTAAATGATGGACTGAGGTTGATATATTATCTAGTTTTGAAGAATTATTATACTAAAATGGTAAGATTCTAGAAAAGCATTTGCTATTTTATTCATGATTTTTTTTCCTGTATATGAATTCAATCCTTAAAGTTTTAAAATTTCTACTAGGTTTGATTTTGAGGCAAATGACATCACTTTTTTTGTCCACTGAAGGTTTAACCATTATCTTTTATGGCAGTTTTTTGCTTTTGTTTTATTTTGGTTTGTTTTTATTTTAAGTTGTGGGGTTGGGGGGGTTATTTTGTTTTTTCAATGTCTTATATCTTTCCCATCAGTATCTTTGGTTTCCATTTTCTTGAAAATTATGTTATGATTCCGTCATTTCTTTGGAAGTGACTGGTCTTTATCTCTAATTGGAGTATAAGTCTGTTTTTCTCTTGTTGATATCAGGTTGCTGTGTTTGTATATGAGTTACTAGTTTTGCGGGTATTTTTTAGGTACTTATACATCTATGGTTTACTGCAACTTTCTGTAAAACTTAAAACTACTATTTCCGCTTCATTTGTAGGTTACCAAGTTAAGTTTGTATATTGTCTAAAGTCTTCCCTGTAAACTTATGTTAAGTGCAGGTTCATGAGATAGACTTTTCAGCAATATGGTTATCTTGCAAGTGAGCATTAGTGACAGAATATAAACATATTGGAGGAGAAGTTTTGACATGTTTGAGAGGTAGTAAAAAAGACCAATATTATAGGAGAAGGAAAAATTAAAGGATAAAGCCATAATAGGAATAAGGGGTAATTATGCAGATTTTTGTAACCATCACAAATATTTTACCTTAAAATAAAATGGAATCTGTTGGAAAAGTTTGATCATTGATTAAACATGGTAAAATTTTTTGGCAGTGTGCTATGAAATGGCTAGCCAGAATATAAACACACACACACACACACACACAATCTATTAAAAAATATTTAAAGCCAGGAGTTGTGGTTGATACCTTTAATCCCAGCACTTGGGGAGGCAAAGGCAGGTTGCTGTGAGTTGTGGAGTTGTGGTCAGCCTGGTTTATATATTGCTTTCCTCAACAGCTAAGACTAAGTGGGGATACCTTTTCTCGAAACAAACAATATTTTGCTCAGTGATTAAACATGGTAGATTCTCAGTAAATTTTTGTTGACTTAACATGATTTATTTTTGTAAGTGTTAAACAAGTTCTCAGCAAGTCTGTTCCTAATTTTTTGTATGCAAATTTCTTGGTCCTTCCTGCCAGTTTCCAAATCATAACACAGAGACTTCTTACTAATTATGAAAGCTCAGCTGATAGTTAAGGCTTGTTTCTAACTAGTTCTTATAACTTTAATTAACCCATGATTTTGAGTCTATTTTCTTTTATGTGGCCCAGGTACCTTTACTTTGTAATGCCTATGCTGCTTTCTCTGTGACCCTAGCATTGCCTTAGGGTCACAGTGTTCTCTCTGCCCCCAAAATCCTTCCTAGCTATTCAGTGTTTAGAATTTTATTAAACAAATCCCAGTGACATGTCTTCACACAATGTAAAGAATTATCCACAACATTTCCCCCTTTTGTCTAAATAAAGAGTTTTAATTCTAATACAGTAAAACTATATTTAATAAGAACAATTGTCAAGTAAGCATTACATTCATAATATCCAATCCATTCGTATTTGGCAAATTTAGAGAGAAAATATTTCATTGTCTGTTCTCTCCTGATGAGTCTAAAGTCTTGTACCTAATTTACCTTCTGTCATAACTAAGAAAAACTATAACTATAATTATCTAGTCTTCAACTAGAAGGACTTCAATTTAGGACTTTCCCACCTTGTTTTGGCAAAGTTCAAAGTCACTTTGCTGTGTGTTCTTCTTGTCCAGTTTGTACAGTATACTGTCAGCAATTGAGGCAAGACAGTTTGTTGCCCAGTGTCTAACCTTGCCACTATGAAAGCAAACTCCATATGGAGTTTCTTCAGTGTCCATCATCTTCTCTGAAGTAAATTAGTGCCACCAAGAACAAACGTATCTTGTTACCATGAAAAGCCTTATGTTATTAAACCACCTTAAATACCATATTCTATAGATATCTGAATGTTTGAAGACCACCTGTCTATCTAAAATATATCTGTTTGACCTTGAAAACATATCTAGCATGACTACAAGTTTGATTATAATAGGTGACTAGCTACAAACCTTTATTTCTTTATTATTTTACATAGTTTATAATAATAACTTTCAAGGACTAGAAATTTACATTACATTGTTAAATGAACTGCATAGGTACAATCCCTCAGACAAGTAGAACATATATACAGTATAGCAAAAGTAACCTTAAATTTGTATCAGTATATAAAAGTCCATACCAATGTAACATATTTGAGAGTAATGGTTGTTTAAAAGTAGACTCAGCAATCCACCCTTTTATCTCGTCATTGTTATACTGCATATCCCCCTTCAGAAAAAGATTCTTGAATCTAACTCCTTTGTTTAGCTTTTTCCTGACTATGACCATAACAACTTGCAGCCAATCACCGCCCCCCCCCCCCAATGATGACAAACATCTATAACCTAAATGACCAAAAACCATCTGCCCCATTTCTTGGGTATGTGGGCACTGTGTTCTCTAGACTGGCTCCTGTTGTCTGGGGACACTGGCATCTTTGGGGCATCCTGAGAAAATTAGGATAATGGTCAAGTCCTGACTAGAATAGTCTGTGAGGCTGAACCATCTCAACTAGCAGCCTTGAAACTTTTCTGGATGCAGACCTTCAAGGAAACTACAACAGAGGCATTCAGAGGGCCTGGATCACCTAGGCCACTATTTTCATTGGTGTCTGGTTCCCTTGCTCTGAAAACACAAACTTTCAAAGGTTGCATACACGTCTGCATTAATACAAGTATATACCGTGGATTGTACACAAGCCAGCCAAAGATTGTTCTGGGGTTTATGTTTAAGCAGATAAAATATACATCACCTGTCTTTTATTATATTTTCATTTATTTCTTTTTTATTATATTTATATTTATTTATTTCTGTAGCCAGGATTTTCAGGAGGTCTTCCCTAGCCTCGTTGTGGAGATATGATGGGAGCCATGTCACATTTTCTGCCCCATTCTAGGAAGTTTCTGGGTCCACACTACTGTAGGCATTTCTACCAAGTTTCATGCCACCGAGTAGTGCACTACCTGCTGCTCATAAACCCATTCAAGTGGTTGGTAGCAGAGCCTCTTAAAAGAACAAAGCCTCGCCGGGCGGTGGTGGCGCACGCCTTTAATCCCAGCACTCGGGAGGCAGAGGCAGGCGGATCTCTGTGAGTTCGAGACCAGCCTGGTCTACAAGAGCTAGTTCCAGGACAGGCTCCAAAACCACAGAGAAACCCTGTCTCGAAAAAAAAAAAAAAAAAAAAAAAAAAAGAACAAAGCCTCTCTATGCCGCTAACACCTAGCCTGTCTGAGAGACCACAGTCATCAGGAAACTGTTTATTTCTAACTAGTTATTATAACTTAAATTAGCCCATATCTTTTCATCTACATTCTTATGTAGCTTGGTTACGTTGACTTTATAAAGCTCATGCTGCTTGCTCTGTATCCCTGGCATCGCCACCCTTCCCCGAATTCTCTCTGCTGCAAAAATCCTACCTAGCTGTTGGCCATCTAGCTTTTTATTTTATTTATTTATTTATTTATTTATTTATTTATTTATTTATGGTTTTTCGAGACAGGGTTTCTCTGTAGCTTTGGTGCCTGTTCCAGAACTAGCTCTTGTAGACCAGGCTGGCCTCGAACTCCCAGAGATCCACCTGCCTCTGCCTCTCGAGTGCTGGGATTAAAGGCGTGTGCCACCACCGCCCGGCTCTAGCTTTTTATTAAACTAATCCCAGTGACATGTCTTCACTCAGTATAAAGGTTTATTCCACAACAATTTTTGGACTTAGAATTCTTGGTATATCTAGATGATGGTAACTATAACTTTCTTTTATGTACTTCATAGACATAACTTTTCTTCCTTTGTTTTTTTTTGTTTGTTTGTTTTTGTTTTTGTTTTTCGAGACAAGGTTTCTCTGTGGCTTTGGAGCCTGTCTTGGAACTAACTCTGTAGACCAGGCTAGTCTCGAACTCACAGAGATCCGCCTGCTTCTGCCTCCCAAGTGCTGAGATTAAAGGCGTGCGCCACCATCACCCAGCTAGACATAACTTTTCTACACTTTAATTTTTAACATTTTTATTTTGTATACTTATCACTCACAGGTACTATTGGGTCCTAATTATCTTTTGGAAAGTAAATCTGTGGACAGTTTTTGAATTTTAATTTTTTCTTTTTCAATTTCATCTAAGATTAATTTTCTTTTGCTAGCTTAAAATTTTGCATTCTTATTTGACTTATAATAATTACTTTAAAATGTATGATCATGACCATTATGTCTTGTTAAGCTTAGACTCTACTTTCCAACTAAAAGGTTTAGAAGAAGCTTGGCATATTCTCCAGTCTTAAGAGATCTCATACATAACACTTAGAAAAGATACTGCATTATTATTCTATATGTTATTTAACATTAAAATATAGTGTGAAACTAGGACTCTAAAGGAACATCAGACTTAAGGGTGTATAGAATACACATCATTTTTAATATACTTGGTTTCTAAGGAAACGCTTCTGTGAGTATTGTCACTATTTTGAGTCTTGCAGCTTCCCGGGTGATGACAGCAAGTATGGGCAGAAAAGATTACTTGCTACTCTGTAAGACTATTAAATGTTATATAAATATTTATGATGAGATCTGTTTAATACATTTTTAGTCTATCCCCTTCTGGCCTGAGGATGCCTCCAATATTCTTCTCATTCAAGTTGAAAGAAGTGAAGGTCCCCCCAAAAGGATACATTTTAACAAACAAGACAATTGTATTTTATTACGACTGAATAATGAGGTAAGTGCTTTTTCTTGATATTCATGATCATTATCATGTGTGTATCATCAGAAAATCTACTATATGTATATCAGCACTACACTTTGCTTTTCATAACAATTTTCTGATAATTTTCCTCCTTTATATAAAAATTTCTTTTTATGAAAGAAGAGGTGAAACAAATATAAAATAATTTGTTATACAGAAAGTTAGTTGGCATGTCTATACTGAACTTTCATTTGCATACAGTAGTTTCATTGTTTGCCAGAAATGACAGAAGTCTGAATTGTCTTCTGATTGTTCACAGAAAGTGAACTCTAAGTTGCTGTAACATAGTGAACATACATAGAGATGATGTAGAATATTATTGAGGCTTATTTTGGGGTTAATCCTCTCAGGGTTCAGAAAGATTCACTATAGCAAGTGAAAAACTGACTAATAAGGTCTGAGGGTAAAAAAAGAAATAAATTTATTCACATAAATCTTTTTGTCATGTCCAGTTTATTCTCTCTAATGCCCATGTTGTTCCTCGTTCTTTGCTCTTCCCCCTCCTATGAGGTTTCCTGTCTATATAACCCACACAGACATTGACAATAATATCAGCATGCATTTCAGAATCATAAAAACAAACACACAGGTAGGACCTGACAAAGCAGCGTTTCAGGAAAAAGTAACACTATTCAGGAAGGACCAACATTCAAAGGGAAATACCTGACCTTCCAAACATTTAGATAAGATCACTAGAAGTCACTGAACCCTGAACTCATCCACTCCCCTCACCTCAATTTCTGTTGTGATCATCAGCTTTGGGGATGCCCAGACCTGTTTGTCAATAAAGGCAGGCATGCTCTCTTTCTATTCTTTTGAAGTTCCTATGTGGTCTATTAGCAAAGGTAATTGTGGGGGATTGAGTTTATGTAGGTTTGACTGTTAAAACAAAGGGTAAATGTTACCATCTAAGGCCCCATGGAAGGTCTTTCCATTGCCCATACGGGAGGAAGTTACACTGCTGAGGTATTTTGGGAATGAATCCCATTATGGAAGGGGGGAAAATGCCATGATTTCACAAGATTTTTAAAGAACTGACAGTAACTATCCAAAAGACAAGTATTCCCAAAGCTCTGCAATCGGGTTCTTCATATGGAGTGTATATGTATACTCCCATGGATCTGTCTGTTGGTCTCTCAGCTGTACATTCACTGTATAATACTTGTGACTCCAATAGAATACTATTTTAACTAGGTAACGATGTGTCACGTCTGTTTTTGCTGTGGAATATTACATTAACTGAGTAAAGGGTGTTGCATTTGTTTAATCTGCACTTGTAATTTTTTAAACGATCTTTTCTCATTTTACATACCAATCCCAGTTCCCTCTCCTTCCACTCCGTGCACCTCCCACCCATCCACCCCCATCCACTCCTCAGAGAGGTTAAGGCTTCCTTCCCTTGTGGAGTCAACAAAGTCTGACACATCACTTTGAGGCAGGACCAAGGCCCTCCCCCCATATCTAGGCTGAGCAAAGTATCTCTCCAAAGAGAATGGATTCCAAAAAGCCAGTTCAAGCAGTAGGGATAAATCCTGGCTCCACTGCCAGTGGTTCCATAAACTGCCCTAGCCACACAACTGTCACTCACATTCAGAGGGCTTAGTTTGGGCCTATGCATGTTCCTCCACTGTTAGTCTAGAGTCAGTGAGCTCCCACGAGCTCAGGTCATCTGTTTCTGTGGGAATCCCCATCATGGTCTTGACCCCTTTGTTCATATTTTCACTTCTCCCTCTCTTCAACTGGACTCTGGGAGCTCAGCCCAGTGCTAGCTGTGGATCTCTGCCTCAGTTGCTGAATGAAGTTTCTATGATGACAATTTAGATAGTTATCAATCTGATTACAGGGGAAGGCCAGTTCAGGTACCTCTCCACTATTGCTTAGGGTTTTAGCTGGGGTCATTCTTGTGGATTCCCGGGAATTTCTCTAGTGCCAGGTTTCTTTTCTTTTTCTTTTTTTTTTTTTTTTAAGATTTATTTATTATGTATACAGTGTTCTGTTTGTATCCTTGCTGGCCAGAAGAGGGCACCAAATCTCATTACAGATGGCTGTGAGCCACCATGTGGTTGCTGGGAATTGAACTCAGGACCTCTGGAAGAGCAGTCAGTGCTCTTAACCTCTGAGCCTTCTCTCCACTCCGCCAGGTTTCTTGATAACCCCATAATGTTTCCCTCAATCAAGATATCTTTTTCCTTGCTCTCCTTCTCTGTCCTTCCCCAATCTCAGCCATCTAATCTACGTTGGTTTAATTATGTAAAGGTGCATTACATTGCTTATGTTGCATTTGTTTAATTATGTAAAGATGTGTTACTGTTTCACTTTGCCTGCTTAAGGCACTTGATTGTTCTAATAAAATGCTGAATGGCTAATAAGTAAGCAGGAAAGGGATAGGCGGGGCTGGCAGGCAGAGAAAATAAGTGGAAGGAGAAATCTAGGCTGAAGAGGGAAGAAGAGGGGTAGAATGAGGGAGAGAAAGAGGAAAAAATTCCCCAGGGCCAGCCAAGCAGCTGCCAGCCAGCAGACACAGAGTAGGAGAGACAGAAAGAAAGGTAAAAAGCCCTGGGCAATAGATGAAGAGAAACAGATTAATGGAAGTTAAAGAAAGCTAGTCAGAAACAAGCATAACTAAAGCTAAGCATTCATAACTAGTAATCTAAGTCTCCATGTCATGATTTGTGAGCTGGTTGGTGGCCCAAAAAGGAAAAAATCTGCTACATTTGGTGCCCAGTGTGGCATAAACTATCATGAATAGTTTTATTATTAAATGCTATCAGTTAATATTCTTAGCAAAATGATCACATTAAATTTTTTCTTTTATTTAAGCTTGGAGGAATTATTGCAGAAGTTAATTTGGCTGAGCACTCTACAGTTATTACATTTTCAGATTACCATGATGGTGCAGCTACATTCCTACTAATAAATCATACCAAGAATGACCTTGTTCAGTACAAGCAGAGGTAAGGTGATTGTCACAAAGCAGTAATTTATGATTAGCAGATTTAGGTAAGAAAACAAATTCCTTCGAACGATTCCTTTAAAAAATTGCCACTAATGTCAATTGAGTTTATGTTAAAGTGATTCCCTTTTTAAAACATTGTATTTAATTATATAGAAGTAGAACAACCTTGTGTTTATAATTATTTTTAAATGAGTCAAAGACGTGGAAAAACTAAAGCCAGTGCCATATAGATTGGTCATTTTGAAATCTGCTGAAGAATATATTGTGAGTAGTCAGTCATGAGTCTCCAAATTTTGTCCTATTTTTCCTTCTTGGTTTTCTTTCTTCTTTTTTTTTTTTTTTTTTGTTTTGTTTTGTTTTTTTCTTGTTTTGGTGGTTGACTTTTGAGACAGGCTCTCACTATGCATTGCAGCTAACTTGGAACTTAGGATAGAGTCTACACTGTTCTTAACAGTAGGAGAGTCCACCAACCTTGACCTCCTACGTACCTACATTATGTGTGTAAACCACCACACTCAAGTTTTTCTCTCTCTCTTTCTCTCTCTGTCTCTTTCTCTTTGTGTGACATACACACAGAGCACGAATTCTAATTGGTATTAATAATAAAAACCCATGGTTACATTCTATTTTTCAAGTGAATGATTGCAATGAGTACCAGTTAAAAATAACAGCATGTTTTCCATATCCCTTACATGATTAAACATTTTACATATTACTGATGAAAAACAAGTTACTCTAAGAACCCACAAACATTCATATCTAAGCAACTTGTTATAGATTGTCAGAGTGTAAGCAAGCAAGGTATTTTTCTCAGCCAGTTCTTTTGCTGCCAGGTTGCATTTTGCGGTTACAAAGAAAGGACTAATCATTTTATTATGTATCTCAAAAGTAAAAAGAAATCTTAAAAGAATCCCAAATCTATATAAAAAGAATAAGCCCATTCATCAACTTTTTTTTTTTTTTTTTTTTTTGAGAGAACATTTCTCTGTAGCTTTGGTGCCTGTTCCAGAACTAGCTCTTGTAGACCAGGCTGGCCTCGAACTCACAGAGATCCGCCTGCCTCTGCCTCCTGAGTGCTGCGATTAAAGGTGTGCACCACTACCGCCTAGCACATCAACATTTTTTTATATCAAGAAACTGTGGGCAGAAATGGGCACAAGGAATTAAGCATCATCTCTGATTGCCAACCCATCCTAACAAGAAAGGCATGTCAGCTAAAAACAATTGGGCTGCTTTGTTCTTATTTCCTGACCTTAATGAGCTCCTTACTCAACTATGTGCCTTTCTGAACTTTCGATTGTTTCCTTGGGTTTTTCACCTCAACGCTATTAACAAAAACATCTTACGGCTTTGTTTTAACTATGATGTACACCATAAATTTGTGAATACATCTCTCAACATTAAAATTAAAATAACTTGAGCTAACTTAGCTTCTGGGACTCAACTGAGGTAGAGGTAAGAGCCAGTGGCTGGCTGTTTTGCTTTTCTGACCTTCAGGTTGAACTCCAGTTTCTGCCTCTGGGTTTCTATTAGTCGTGCTACATTATGTATAGCAATTACAGGATCACAAAGAGCTTCTTAGCAGTCAGGCCCATCTTACAGGGAAACACCCAGGGAAGAATGTTTAGGAAATAAAGACCTTAGTTTTGTAGTGTAAGAGGCATACCACCAAGAAAAGTGCTTAGAAAGGTAGTCTATTTTTTAGACTTAAAAAAAAAACCCCACTTTTTTATTTAATCAACAATTAGAACAATACTTCTTAGGAAGTATGCATAAATGCACTGAAATGAACTAAACAAATGAAAACTAACAGAAAAACAAGAAAAAGCAAATTTGAGGCAGCCGGGAGTCACTGAGTGGAAGAACATACATCTATAGAAACTTTAGTATCACTTTATCCATGGAGCCATATCTCCTGTCCTTCGTCATAATATTGTATCATATTTATTATCTAATAATTTAGAAAATAACTTCCTATTTGTGATTATGTGAAACTACATCATTTCTGATTAATCTTCACTCTTTTTTGTTATTGTTGTTTGGTTAGTTTTGAATCTGGGTATTAAACTAAGGGTCTGCACTCCTTTCGATCTGCAGTACTTTTGTCTTTATGTGTATGTGGTTGTGCATGACATTTGTGTGCAGTGGCCTTCCGGGCCAGGAAGGCTGTCTGGCCCTCTGGAATTAAAGTTACAGGTTGTTGTTAAGTCTCCTTAGTAAGTGTTGGGAACTAAGCCTGAGTCCTATACAAGTCCTATATACTTTTAACATCTGAGCCACTTCTCCAGCTCCTATGTAGTACTTTTGAATATTTTTCTACAATTTAAAGTAAAATAAAAAGTAATTTTAGATTCTTGAAGATCTTTATTTCCTCAAAAAAAAATAGTCTTTTTTTCTCAGAGAATATATTTTTAATTGTAAGAGGTATAACATTTTGAAAGGAAATACAGACTTACTCTTTTCATTGTGTAAGGGGGAAAAAACCTTTCCTAGTCTTAATTTAAAATTTTTACAAATCTCAGTTAATGGGATAAGAATGAAATATTATTTAGGATTTTTATGTATTTGTCTATTGTATTTTATTTAATTTACTACATTTTTTTTTTTTTACTTAATGTCAGTTCTCTCAGTGAAATAGAAGATTCCCTTCCTCCTGGAAAAGCAGTATATTATACATGGGCTGATCCAGTGGGTTCTAGAAAGCTGAAGTGGAGTTGTGGGCAAAGTCATGGTGAAGTAACACATAAGGATGTAAGTACTGAATTGGTCATTATGGAGTTTTCAGCTGCCTTTTTATATTTTATGCAGGTGTTATTTTACACCTAGTGGATTTTAAGGACCGTTTTTTGCTATTCTGTAAAAGTTAGCAAAGATTTTAAAAAGCTTTATTGAAGTTGTTTTTAACTTTTGCAAATTTTATTTAGGTTTGCCTTTTTCAAACTCCAACCAGAAGCTAACAGAAGTGGAAATTTTTTGTTTGTTTTGCCCACCATTTCTCTAAAGGAGCATGCAAGGCCATAGCAAAAGCTGGCATTTAGAGAAACAGGAGAGTGTAATCTTTTTTGTGGTCATTGTGCAGAAGTCGTCCTGTCACACTTGATCTTTTCCAAAGCTACTAAGAGCTGCAAGTCTGATTTTATCTACATCATCATTTGTTTTTACTGTTAGCAAAGTTGATGTGCTTGAAAAAGTCTTTCAGCATTCCCCTCTCAAGTGTCTTAGCCCCATACTGACAGTCACCTCACTAGAGTTCAGCTCTGTAAGGTGCCTAAACTAAAAGGAGTTCATTTCTCCGTGGCAAGCTGTAGAAACCAATGACGAGCATTTCAGGGACTGGGATCACCAGTTGTACCATTCTTAACGACTCACCATTTTCCAGCCCTCTACAAACATTTTTATTTTGCATACTTTTTCCAATAAAAAAAATTGTACCAAGAAATTCTATACTCAGAGTTTCTTTACCTTTTTATTCTACTTACACGTTTTTTAGATTTTAGTTTCTCTTATGTGTTGGTATGTATGCCTCCGTACTGTCTATATATGTGTTACATATGCATACAAGTTCCCATGGATGCCAGAAGTGACTGTCAGGTCCTATAACCTGCATATATGTGGTAGTTGTGAGCTGCCTGATGTTGATGCTGGGAAATGCTTTTAACCATTCGCCATTTCTCCAGACCTCCTGGACTAGTTTTTTTACCATTGTCTGTTACTGTGGGCTTTAGTTGGTTTAATTTTGTTTTAAAGCGTATTTTATAAATTAGCCTAACTTTTAATTTTTAAAAATTCTTGATTATTAGGTTTTGTTTTCTTTTGTTTGATTTGGTTTGGTTTAGTTTTTTTGAGACAAGGATTCCTTAAATAACCCTGGATGTTCTAGAGTGTGCTATGTAGACCAGGTTGACCTCAAACAATGGATATCTGCCTGCCTCTACCTCCTAAGTGCTGGGATTGATGACCCATATGATCTCTTTATTATCACAGTGCATAATTAAATAATGCTAATAGTTAAAAGTTTATAAAGATAAGTCTGAAGTTTGGTATATTAGAGATTCCAAATATTTGGGAATACCCATTTTCTTAATTCTCTGTACTTCTAGTACTGTGTGTTTTATTTTAGAAGTTTTTGTAGGTAAAGCTATGATACCTAGGTAACAATTTTGTGGTAACTTCAATTTATAATTTTTATGTATTATTATATAAATGTGAATTAAATATTAAACTTTTCTATGAATCAGAATACTTATTAACTAGAATGCATGCAGACCTGATATCAATACAGTGTTTATTCATTTATTTTTACTTTCTCCGTGTGTTATTATTGTATCTGTAGATTTGTGTGTCTATGCATATGTACACACATGAGTACAAGTGTAGCACGATTAATAAAAACCCAGATGCAGATGTTGGGGTTCATCCTGAAGGTCAGGAAAGCAAAATATCCAGCCACTGGCTCTTCCCTCTACCTCAGTCTGAAATGGCAGTCCTGCCTCCAGGAATCCTCAGAATGAGGGGTTGTCTCCTCTCGTTTTGTATTTCTAGGGCTGGGATTAAAGGTGTGTACCACTACTGCCCAGTTTCTATAGCAAACTAGTGTGGCTCCTGGGATTAAATGCATATTCTACCACTATCTGGTCTGTAAGACTGACCAGTAGGACTGTTTTACTCTCTGACCTTCAGGCAAGCTTTATTTATTAAAATATAAATGAAATATCACTACAGGTACAAGTGTACTACAGGTCAACTTGTGTAGGTGAGAGGACAGCTTGAATATCAGATCTCTTCTTCTACTGTATGATTCCTGGAGATTGATTCAGGTCATCAGTCTTGGCTACACGTATTATTACCTGTTGAGCTGTCTCACTGACTCCCAACACAGTATTTATAAAGGAAATTCCTAAGTGACCCTGTAGAAAATCAATGCTTTTTTTTTAATATATGATTTTATTTGTCTTATATTTTGGAACAAGGGCTCCCACTGTACCTAGGTTAGCTTAACTCATGGCAATCCTTTTGCCTCAACCTCTCAAGTCCTGTAATTGAAAATGTGAGTTATTGCACCAGCTGCATCAGTGCTCTATAAGGCTTGCAACTCTTTCTTACTCTGCTGTGTAAGGAAATGTGAATTTGAAGCTTAAACCACCTTTAATATGTACTATATTTCCCACAGAGTTAAAATGAAGTAGAAAAAAATATTACTTTGCGTTGTTGGTTTATCTTATAGGATTTTTAAATTTGGTTTTATTATGATCTAAAAATACTTAAATAACTGGTTTTACTTCATGATTAACAATATCATTACAATGTAGCAGGTGACATCAGGTTATTTTAGTGAGGAAATCTTCCAGGTATTGTACAATTATTCGTTCTTTGGATTGCTGTGAATTGTCTGAACTAGCTCATATGAGTGATAGCTCTCTCCAAGTGATATGCAAATGTTCATTTAGTTTGCCGCCTCAGCTTTAGGAAGTAAAGCCATTTGTATTGTCATCATATAAATGTCAAGTATAGACTTAATGTTTGTTGGGTACAAACTGATTCCATTTTTCATTGTTTTCTTTTAGGATATGATGACCCCTATAAGTGTTGGGAAAAAAACCATTTATTTAGTGTCATTCTTTGAAGGTTTGCAACGTATTATTCTATTCACTGAAGACCCAAAAGTGTTTAAAGTAACATATGAAAGTGAAAAAGCAGAGTTAGCAGAGCAAGAGATCGTATTGGCATTACAAGATGTTGGAATTTCACTTGTCAATAATTATACAAAACAAGAAGTAGCCTATATAGGAATTACAAGGTTAGATGCTTTAATATTAGAAATGATATTTGAAAGATAAAACTCAGAATCTGTTCCTAAAATGGTTTACTTCATTTGGCCTCTCTGGCTTCTGTTACCTCTACTACTGTGTTCCTACCATGCTAGTGGTCTCTTTGTTCTTCTCCATGCACCACAGTGTCTATTGCTCTAGGATCCTTGTTAAAGCTGCTCCTGTATCTGAAATGTTTTTACCCTTTTTGCATCCCTACAGGTTGTAGAAGTTTCACAATCTCAGTGAGGCCCTACTGGCCATTCCATTTTAATTTAGTTCTGGTATTTAAGACTGAAGTTCTGCCTTAGATTATATTTTCTTATTTCAGAAGTATTTTCCCCTCTTATATAGTCAGATTGATCTATTCATGTTTACAATTACCTGTAACTCCCTAGTGAAAATGAAGAATGACAGGGATGCTCAGTGGTATTTTTCTTCTACTTAGAACATTGCCTGAATAAAAACTAAATAAGTATTAGTTGGGTAAATTTAGGTTTTTAAATTGGAAATGTGCTTACTTACAACTGAGGCTGTTGTGAAATGTGGATGGAAGTTCTGTAGTTCGTGTAATTAAACACTAGTGTAATTGTTATAAATTAATACTATGATATCTGCTTTCATATGTAAGTTCTGATGTGGTTTGGGAGACAAAACCAAAGAAAAAAGCAAGGTGGAGGCCAATGAGTATAAAGCACACTGAGAAGCTGGAGAAGGAGTTCAAGGAATACACAGAATCTTCACCTTTGGAAGACAAGGTTATTGAGTTGGACAATAACATTCCGGTAAATTTAAAAAGTGCTCATATGAACTTTTAATTTTACATTTTTGTTTGAAATCTTTCTGAATTTTAAGGAGAAATTGACTTCTTACAAAACATATTGAATGTAATTAGCACTAATGTAGACTTCATTTGACCTGCTTTTATATTAAGAAATTGAACATTCTCAAGATACCAGTTACTAATAATTCTTTAAAGTAGCAAGAAGCAAGATCTTTTTTATTTTAAGATTTGCATTATTTTCTTGAAGTCAGTATCAGTTTTAGTAATTAAATATAAAAAGTAAGCCTAGCTAGTTTGGATGCTCACCTTCCTAGACCTAGGTGGAAGGGGGAGGACCTTGGACTTTCCGCAGTGCAGGGAACCCTGACTGCTCTCCGTACTGGAGAGGGAGGGGGAAAGGTGTGAGGGGAGGGGGAAAGAGTGGGAGGAGGGGGAGGGAAATGGGAGGCTGGGAGTAGGCGGAAATTTTTTTTTTTCTTTTCAATAAAAAAAATACACACTGAGAAAAATATAAAAAGCAATGCAGCCAAGCTATAATCTTTGTATGAATATTACATTTTATGGATATGAACATAAAAATTTGAATCTTAAATCTGTACTTTAAAAACGTTTTTTTTTATTTTTGGTTTGTTGCGGTTTGGTTAGTTTTGCCCTGGCTGGCCTAGAACTCATTGTGTAGATTAAGCTATTCTTAAGGGTGGCAATCCTCTGTGTATGCCCCCAGAGTACTGCAATTACAGACACGCACTAGCATATTCAGCTTTTTTTTAAGTTAGCATACAAAGTAATGGGTTTCAGTGTGAATGTGTGTGTATATATACATATGTATATGTATATATAATGAATATTTATCATTATATTTTGCTCCTACTCATTTCCCTGACCTCATGACCCTTTTATGTAGACTTTGCTTTTTAAATTACTGTATCCTGAAGTTATTTTCATATAAATTGATGATTTTAATCAATGGTCAAAAAGAAACAACTCACTGTTGGGGGATAATTTTTGTTTTCAGGTTCGCTTAACACCTAGTGGCAATGACATGAAAATTCTGCAACCACATGTGATAGCTGTACGGAGAAATTACCTCCCAGCACTAAAAGTAGAATATAACACATCTGCACACCAGTCATCGTTCAGAATTCAGATTTATAGAATACAGGTGAGTCTGGAAAGGAAGGCAAAACAATAAAAACTCAGATTTGTTCCCCTGGTCTATTTTATCTAGTACAAAGTCAAAGAAGGCAAGAGAGAAGTCAGAAAGTAGAAAGTAAACTGAGAAACTGGGAAAGAAGCCAGAATTACATGCAGGCAGTAATCCTGGCCCTTGATAAGATGAACTTGGGATAACCATGAGTTCAAGACCAGCCTGGGCTCCAGAATGAGACTGTGTCTAAGACTGAAGGAAGTCATGCAGCAGGGAGGAATAGTTTGAGAGAAAGAGAGAAGGAAAATAGAAAAACAATAAAGAGGAAGTGAAAGGAGGGCGGGACTGAAGTTAGAAACATGAAGGGGTATAATGAGCTTCACCTGTATCAGCTGTGTTGACGTCTGAATCTAGTTCTGAAATTCTAGTATCCTGGTCAACTTGTGTATGTGACATGATGTATACTGATTCATATTTCATCTTCTTAGATCCAAAACCAGATTCATGGTGCTATTTTTCCTTTCGTGTTTTATCCTATTAAACCGCCAAAGTCTGTCACCATGGACTCAGGTTTGTGTTTATTTTTAGATTGTGCTATAAATAGTTGTGTGGCTAGGTTTTTACTTTTGTTTTGTTTGGCGATTTTGGGGGTGGAGTGGGGAGGGCTATCTTAAATTTAGTTTTTCTAGATTAGATAATAAAGCTGCTTACAGAAGGACTAGGAGTTAATCATTCGAACATTATGTGAATGCTGAGGGAAAGGTTACTTAGAAAAGTTTGTATTGGAGATTTAGAAATAGGAAGTTTAAACCATATTGCTGATATGTAAACTACTTAATAAGCTATAATATTTGAACTGAATAAACAAGGAGAAAATTTATATTTATACTTTTAAGATTTTATTGTTTATTTTATGTGTGTGCATGAGAGTGTATATGTACACTGTGTGCATGCCTGGTGCCTAAAGAGATCAGATCCACTGAAACTTGAGTAACAGATTGTATGCTGCCCAGTGTGGGTACAGAAAGTCAATGCTCTTAACCCCTTAGCTATCTCTCTAACCCTAAGAATCAGCATTTTTCTGAATAGTCCTATGTTCTCCAAATGAGAATAACTGATACTCTTTCTTCAGTCTTTCTCTCCTCTTCTACAATTCTTCTTCTCTCTTTATTGTTTGTGCCTCTTTACCATATTTTCTTTTTACTCCTACCACCTTTCACTCCACCTCTCTTTTCCCCCTTTTTTATTCTCACCACAGACCGCATATCATGAACTTCACACTTTTTAGTGGCTTTTTTCATAATTTCTTGCAACTCTTAATCACATGTATACTGATCCCCTTAGAAATGTGAACCCTATAAGTCTCTAGAATATGTTTTCACAATTTGCTGATGATTTTAATCCATTCTTCTAATTTAAAGTCCTTAATTTTTGTAATTAGTTATCCTTAAAGTGACTGTAAATAACCTAAAAGGTAATTCTGGGATCTGAAATTAAGACTAAATGACCCTATAGATGTCATTAATTTTAATTAATGCTGCTGATTTACTACATGATTGATTTTCCATTGACATGCATATTAAATTGAATGAAAATGCTATTCTTTGGCTTAAAATATGATGAGCATAATCATATTTTTAACCTTCACAGCACCAAAGCCCTTTACAGATGTTAGCATTGTCATGAGATCTGCAGGACATTCCCAAATATCACGCATTAAGTAAGTGTTTCATATATTTTTTGTGTGTTTACTTTTTTGTCTGAACATTTAAATAGTTTTGTTCTTATTAAAACTAAATTTCAGATGAGTCAAATACTTAAGTTCTTAAAGGTTAAAAAAAAATCTATTGAACATTTGATAATCTTAACAAAGAAGATTTGGGTATAATATACCTAAATGTTAACAATAGCTGTTTCTGGATCTCTGCTTCTTTAGTATATGCATTTTTTATGTTTTAAATTATTTATAATTACCATACATTGTTTTGGAAACAGCAACAAAAGTAATATTTCCATCTTTACTCACAACTTTCTCATTCCAAGAAGCAGATTATGGACCACAGCATCCATCTGTGTGATACTCCCCTCTTCATTTCTTCCTCCTTATCACTGAGATAAACTGTACTAATTCCCCTGCTTTAAAAAAAATGCAGTATTAGGACCTCCCAGGAACTAGGCCTGAGCCAGAACCTCTGCCAGTCTGGGCGTGAGTGAACCTGGGTATTCCAAGGGAATAGGCAGGAACCAGAGATCTCGGTGGGCCAGGCATGAGTCTGGGACCTCAGAGAGAGAAGGCCTAAACCAGGACCTCTGTGGGTTCAGGCATTGGTCTGGGACATCAAAGGGAATAGGCAGGAACCTAGAACCTCTACAGGTCCGAGTGTGAGTCTGGAACCTCTGAGGAAGTAAGCAGGTCCTCTGTGGGTTCGGGCGCACCCAAGCCTGGGACCTCCGAGGCAGTAGACCTGAAACAGAAACCTTTCCAGGTCCAACTCCAACCCAGGGACTTCTGCAGGAGGGAATCCAGACCAGGATCTACATATAAAGGTCCTGGGAGCCAAACCAGTCCCAGAACACTGGCAGATCAGGATTGAGCCAGCGACCAGATCCAGAGTCAGCAATCTCCACCAGAACAGGTCCAACTCCAAGCCAGGGACTTCTGCAGGAGGGGATCCAGATCCGGGTTTTAAGAATCAGATCAAAGCCAGCAACCTAGGCCAAAGTAGGCCTGAGACAGCAAATTCCAAGGGAGCAGAGCAAAGCACAGGAGTACTGAGCTATCTCCAAAAACATGAGTAACCAACGGGGTAACTAGAATTGTGACACTGTACCATGAGGAACAACCATCTGAGCTTTGGATTCACTGGCATCTAGAAGATTATTCAACAGAATCTCGGACAGCCCCAACCACACCTGTAGTGGGGGGCTGCAGGCTGTGTTCCTGCTGCCCCAGCTAGCTTATGCTCCGAAATAACAACACACAAACTGTACTCTTTTAAATACTGCTTGGCCCATTAGCTCTAGCCCTTACTGGCTAATTCTCATATCCCGATCAACCCATCTCTAATAATCTGTGTAGCACCAGTCTTACCGGGAAAGATTCAGCATGTCTGACCTGGCGGCTTGCTTCATCGCGTCTGGCTCTGAGAGGAGCTGCCCTGCATCTGACCTCACTTCCTCTTCCTCCCAGCATTCTGTTCTGTTTACTCCGCCTATCTAAATTTTGCCCTATCAGATGGGCCAAGGCAGTTTCTTTATTAGCCAATGACCTTCCTCCATCACACACCTATTAGAGGAAAAGATGAGTTAAAAAGGTAAGATCACATGCTACACCACAAAGAGCAACACAATACCAGTAAAACCTAAAGACCCTACAACAGCAAGACCTGAACAACCAAATATAGATGAACTAGATGAAAAAGACCTAAAAAATAAATTCAAGAGAATGCTTGAAATTCTTAAAGATAAGATGAGAAATTCCCTTAAAGAAATTGGGGAAAAGACAAAAAATTGGAAGATATCAGCAAATAACTTAAAGAAAACTGAGAAAAAGAAATCAAAAATATAAAAAGAAACTATCCAGGACTTGAAAACTGAAATAGAAACAATAAAGAAAACACAAGCTGAAGGAATTATAGAAACAGAAATCATGAGAAAAAGATCAGGAACCACAAATGCACACGTGAACAGCAAAATACAAGAAATAGAAGAAAGAATCTCAAGCGCTGAAGATACAATAGAGGAAATAGACTCATCAGTTAAAGAAAACATTAAATCTAACAAAAGCTTAACACAAAATATTCAGGAAATCTCGGACACCGTGAAAAGGCCAAATCTTAGAATAATACGTATAGAAGAAGAAGTTCAACTCAAAGGCACAGAAAATTTATTTAACAAAATCATAGAAAAAAACTTTCCCTACCTAAAGAACGATATGCTTATGAAGATACAAGAAGCTTATAGAACACCAAATAGACTGGACCCCCCCAAAAAAGTACTCTCGTCGCATAATAATCAAAACTCTAAACATACGGAGTAAAGAAAGAATATTAAGAGCTGAAAAGGAAAAAGGCCAAGTAACATATAAAGGTAGACCTATCAGAATTACACCTGACTTCTCATTGGAGACAGTGAAAGCCAGAAGAACATAGTTAAGCATTATGCATTATGCAGCCCAGACTACCCAGGAAAACTGTCAATCACCATTGAAGGACAAAACAAGATATTCCATGACAAATCTAGATTTCACCAATACCTAGCCATAAACCCAGCCCTATGTAAAGTACGAGAAGGAAAACTCCAACCCAAGGAAGATGGCTACACCAACAAAAACATAGACAATTGATGATCTCATAACAGCAAATCCCAAAGAAGTAAAAAACACACAAATTAACATCACCAACAATGAAAACTAAATTAACAGGAGATAGCAATCACTGGTCATTAATATCCCTTAATGTAAATGAACTCAACTCACCTATAAAAAGGCAAAGGCTAACAGATTGGATAACAGAATCCATTCTTCTGCATACAAGAAACACATCTCAACCTTAAAGACAGACATTGTCTCAGAGTAAAGCATTGGGAAAAAAATATGCCAATCAAATGGATCTAAGAAACAAGCGGGTGTAGCTGTCCTAATATCTAACAAAATAGACTTCAAGCTGAAATCAGTCAAAAGAGACGAAGGTCATTTCATACTAGTAACAGGAAAAATCCATCAAGTGGAAATTTCAATACTGAACATCTATGCCCCAAATAAAGGGCACCCTCATATCTCAAAGAAACACTTCTAAAGCTTAAATCATACATTAAACCCCACACACTAATAGTGGGAGACCTAAGCACTCCTCTCTCACCACTGGACAAATCAATCAGACAAAAAAATGAACAGAAATAAGAGAACTAACAGAGGTTATGACTCAAATGAACTTAACAGACATCTATAGAATATTCCATCCAAACAGAAAATAATATACCTTCTTATCAGCACCTCATGGAACCTTCTCAAAAATTGGCCACATAGTCAGTAACAAAACAAACCTCAACAAATACAAAAAAAAAAAAAATTGGAAGAACCCAATGTTAACTTATCACCATAGTTTAAAACTAGAAGTCACCCAATTAAAGGACAGCGTCATAGAAATAAAATTTAGGACATAGAATAGTATAAACAATTTGATTACATACAATTATAACAAAATTCTCCACATATCTATGGAATATATATTTGGAATACCTATGGTTGAGTACATTAAAATATTTTTATAATATTGTAGTCACTGAATAATTATTTAAGATAAACATGTCCTCCAAATATTGCAGAATAGCAAAATAAATTTTATAATATGATTTATGATGAAGATAAGCATATATATTTGTATATTTTATTTTGATAAATTATATAAAACATTCTGATTAGTTTTAAAAAAAATCAAAAAAAAAAAAACTAGAAGTCAACAGCAATACTAATTCCAGAAAACCTACAAACACATAGAAATTAAACAATGCTCACCTGAATCATCAATGGGTCAAGTAAGAAATAAAGGGGGGGAATTAAAGACTACCTAAAATTCAATGAAAACAACCACACAACATACCCAAATTTATGGGACACAATGAAAGTAGTGTTAAGAGGCAAGTTCATAGCACTAAACGCCTACATAAAGAAGCTGAAAAAATTCCACACTAGTGAATTAACAGAACATTTGAAAACTTTAGAACAAAAAGAAGTGAACTCACCTAAGAAAACTAGACAACAGGAAATAATCAAATTGAGAGCTGAAATCAACAAAATAGAAACAAAGAAAAAATACAAAGAATCAGACAAAGAGTTGGTTCTTTTAGAAAATCAACAAAATAGACAAACCTTTATCCAAACTAACCAAAAGGCAGAGAGAGGATATCCAAATTAACAAAATCAGAAATGAAAAGGAGGACATAACAACAGATAGGAAGGAAATACAGAGGATCATTAAGTCATATTTTGAAAACCTGTACTCCACAAAATTGGAAAACTTAAAGGAAATGGACAACTTTCTGGATAAATATCACTTACCAAAATTAAATTAAGACCAGATAAGCAAATTAAAGTGCTGAAGAAATAGAAACAGTCCTCAAAAGTCTCCCAAACAAGAAAAAAACAAAAAAACAAACAAACAAAAAAAAACCAGGACCCAGATGGTTTCAGCTCAGAATTCTACAAGACTTTCAAAGAATAACTAATACCAATACTCCTTAAATTATTCCACACAACAGAAACAGAAGGAACTTTGCCAAACTCTTTTTATGAGGCTACAATTACCCTGCTACCCAAACCACAGAAAGACATTACTAAGAAAGAGAATTACAGACCAATCTCTCTCATGAACATTGATGCAAAAATACTAAATAAAATACTTGTAGAAGGAGCTGCAGGCAGGCCTGCTTTTCGTCCCACCCGGCTCCCGCTTGGCTAGCTTAGCCCCAGAAATAACAACACACAAACTGTATTCATATAGACGCTGCTTGGCCATTAGCTCTAGTCTCTTACTAGCTAACTCTCATATCTTGCTTTAACCCATATCTAATAATCTGTGTGGCACCACAAGGTGGTGGCTTACCGGGAAGATTCTAGCCTGTGTCTGTCTTGGGTCAGAGCTTCATGGCCTCTCGCTCCATGGCATCTGACCTCACTTCCCTTCTTCCCAGCATTCTGTTCTATCTACTCCACCCACCCAAGGGCTGACCTATCAAATGGGCCAACACAGTTTCTTTATTAACCAATGAAATCAACACAAACAGAAGACCCTTCCACATCAAATACTGGCAAATTAAATCCAAGAACACATCAGAACCATCATCCACCATGATCAAGGAGGCTTCAACCCACAGATACAGTGATGGTTCAACATACAAAAATCTGTCAACGTAATCCACCATATAAACAAGCTAAAAATTGAAAACCACATGATTAGATACCAAAAAAGCTTTTAACAAAATATAACATCCCTTCATGATAAAGGTCTTGGAGAGAGCAGGGATACAAGTAACATACCTAAGCATAATTAAGGTAATATACAGCAAGCCAGCAGCTAATATCAAACTAAATGGAGAGAAACTCCCAGAGATTCCACTGAAATCAGGAACAAGACAGGGTTGTCCACTCTCTCCATATCTGTTCAATATAGTTCTTGAGGAATAAGACACCAAAGGGAGATCAAGGTGATACAAATTGGGAAAGAAGAAGTCAAACTCTCATTGTTTGCTGATGATATGATAGTTTACATAAGTGATCCCAAAAATTCTACCAAGGAACTTCTATAGCTCATAAACATGTTCAGCAATGTAGCGGGACACAAGATTAACTCAAAAGAAATCAGTAGCCCTCCTGTACACAGATGATAAAAGGGCTGGGGAAGAAATCAGAGAATCAACACCCTTCACAATAGCCACAAATAGCATAAAATATCTCAGAGTAACTCTAACCAAACAAGTGGAAGACTTGTATGACAAGAACTTTAAATCTTAGAAGAAATTGAAGAAGACACTAGAAAGTGAAAGATATTCCGTGCTCTTGAGTAGACATAATTAACATAGTAAAAATGGCAATCTTACCAAAAGCAATCTACAGATTCAACGCAATGCCCAGCAAAATCCCAGAAAAATTCTTCAAAGACCTCGAAAGAACAGTACTCAACTTCATATGGAAAAGCAAAAAACCAAGGATAGCCAAAACAATCCTGTTCAATAAAAGAACTTCTGGAGGCATCACAATTCCTGACTTCAAACTCTACCACAGAGCTCAGTAATAAAGCAGCCTGGTATTGTCATAAGAACAGACAGGAGGACCAGTGGAACTGAATAGAAGACCCGAATATCAATCCACACATCTTCGAACACCTGATCTTTGATAAAGAAGCAGAAAAATATCAAATGGAAAAAAAGAAAGCATATTTAACAAGTGTTGCTGAAATAACTGGATATCAACATGTAGAAAAATGAAAATAGACCCATATCTATTCCATGCACAAACAAGTCCAAATATATCAAAGACCTCAACATAAAGCCAGCCACACTGAACCTTATAGAAGAGAAAGTGGGAAGTACACTTGAACGTATTGCCACAGGGAACCACTTCCTAAATATAACCCCAAAAGTACAGACACTGAGAGAAACAATAAATGGGACCTCCTGAAACTGAAAAGCTTCTGTAAAACAAAGGACATGGTCAGCAAGACAAAACGACAGCCTACAGAATGAGAAAAGATCTTCACTAATCCCACATCAGTCAAAGGTCTGATCTCCAAAATATACAAAGAACTCAAGAAATTGGACACAAAAAGATCACATAATCCAATAAAAAAAAATGGAGTACAGATCTAAACAGAGAACTCTCAACAGAGGAATCTAAAATGGCTGAAAGACACTTAAGGAAATGTTCAACATCCTTATCAGAGAAATGCAAATCAAAACAACTCTGAGATTCCATCTTACACCTGTAAGAATGGCCAAGATCAAAACCACTGATGACAACATATGCTGGAGAGGTTTTGGGGAAAAGGGAACACTTCTGCATTGCTGGTAGGAATGCAAGCTGGTACAACTCCTTTGGATGTCAGTGTGGCGATTTCTCAGAAAATTAGGAAACAACCTTCCTCAAGACCCAGTAATACCACTTTTGGGTATATATCCAAAGGATGCTCAATCATGCCACAAGGACATGTGATCAACTATGTTCATAGCAGCTTTGTTTGTCATAGCCAGAACCTGGAAACAACCTAAATGCCCCTTAACTGAAGAATGGATAAGGAAAATGTGGTACATTTACACAATGGAGTACTACAAGCAGAAAAAAATAATAACATCTTGAATTTTGCAGGAAAATTGATGGAGCTAGAAAACATTATTTTGAGAGAAGTAACCCAGACACAGAAAGACAATTATAACATGTACTCACTCATAGGTGGTTTTTAAACATAAAGCAAAGAAAGCCAGCCTAGAAACCACAATCCCAGAGAACTTAGACAAGAATGAGGACACTAAGAGAAACTTACATAGATCCAACCTACATGGGAAGTAGGAAGTAGAAAAAGACAAGATCTCCTGAGTAAATTGGGAGCATAGGGACCTTGGGGGAGGCTTAAGGGGGGAGGGGAGAATCAGGGAGGGGAGCAGAGAAAAATGTAGAGCTCAATAAATATCAATAAAAAATTAAAATAAATGCAGTATTATGGATCAGTATTATGAAGAAGTCTTAGTGAATAGACACTATCACAGCATAGTAATGTCTGAGTTTGATCCCTAGAACCTTCATAATGGTGGAAGGAGAGAATTGTCTACACAATGTACTATGTCACATGGCCCACACACACGCACACTGATAATAGATCAAATTTTAAAATAAATAGATTTTTGACTGTATATGCATGGTTAAATTGTTTTTATTTTTATTTTCTAGTTTTCTTTAAAATTTATGCCATTATTTTTATGAGTATGAATATCTTTCCTGCATATATGTCTGCACACCATTTTATATGTCAGGTGCCTGCTGCGGCAGTAGAGGTAATGGGATTCCGTGGGACTAGAGTTAGAGGCAGTTATGAGCATTCAGTGGGTGATGGGAATCAAACCCAAATCCTCTGGAAGAGCAGCAAATGAGGTAATCTCTCTAGCTAGCTGGATTGATGCCCAATTTTCTCAAAATATTTAAAACTGTAAAAGACTTATAGGACTTGCTTTTCTAATTAAAATTTTTTATTTAGATGTAATGATTCGTCACATATAATTTGTTTATTCATTATTGTTGTTATGTAATGATCTATTCCATGACCTTTTGTCACAAGTCAATTTCTTTTCTGGGGCCACTTTCATGTTTTGAGTTTCTTGATGTTAAAGTATAGCATGGTTCATTGCATTCTTTAGTCCCAGGTTTCAAAGTTCTAATTTATTTCATCTAATTTCTTAATTTATTTACTTGAAAAAAAAATTGAATGCTTCTTACATTTTAATATAGGTATTTCAAAGTGTTGATTCAAGAAATGGATCTCAGATTGGATCTTGGGTTTGTGTATGCCATAGCAGACCTTGTCACAAAAGCTGAGGTGACTGAGAACACAAAGGTAAGACTTAAAGTGACAGCATCTGACAGGAAAGGATATGAAAAGAGAAAGTCTAAGAAAATATTATCAAACTTTGTAGGTAAAGTTGTAGTTATTACCTGATCAAATTCAAGAGTCTCTCAGCACATCTTAAATGTTTTTATACTACATAATGTGAATGTGCTTTCTCCATGTAACATTTGCATGCACAGAATCATACCATGTGCTGCTGGTTCAGAATTATTTTTTTATATATGAAAATTTCATACATGTATACAATGAAATATCATATTCATCCCCATTTCCCCTCCAGCTCCCTTCAATCTCTATCACTTGGCATATTTTTAGAGCCTCTCTGTGTTGTATCATGTATCAACATGTCATTTCAACTAATAATCCTTTACCTGGGTTTGTACTGCACCTGTTTATTTGTCACTCGCTTGAATCTGGATTGCTTTTACATTTTTTCTAGAACGATGATGTTCTTTATGAACATAATTTTCTGTCAACTTAGACTATTCATTTTTCATATATATACGTGCCTAGGAGTAGAATTGCTAAGTAACATAGTAATTATGTTTAATCAAATTTAATCTTTTAAAAAATTCGCTAATAATTTCTTGTGTTCAATCATTTTAAAATTTTAGTTTCTAAAGTAACTCTGCCATTCTTCCATCTTACCATCTTTAGTTTCAGAATGTGAGAACTCTGATTTCTCAACCTTACCTAGAACAATTACTGTTTGTGGTTTTCGTTCTGGCTATCCTAGTGGGTAGAAACTGGCTCCTCACTGGGGCTTGTATGTCTGATATTGATGCTAGTTTTTTTAAACATTTATTTACTTGTGGGGAGGTAGGAGTGTGCCATAACATGCATGTGGAGGTCAGTGAACAGCTCACAGGAGTTGGTCCTCTCCTTTCTCCATGTGAGTGCCAAGACAGGTTTGGCAGTGTCTTTACCCACTGAGCCAACCTAGCCCCCTGCTGAGAATCTCTTGATGTGCTAGGGATGTGTGTATCTTCAGTGGAGAGTGTCTGCCCAGGCTCTCCAAGTTATATAATGGGGCTGTCTTCTTACTGTTGAATTTCCAGAGTTCTTTGTGCATCCTAATTGGTCTTTGACAAGCCATATGATTTTTCAAACATTTTCTAATGTTCTGGTAAGTTTTTTTAATGTTAAGAAAGTACAAAATATTTTTCTTTTATTATTCATGCTTTTAATATGCTTTTAAAAAATTATTTGCTAAGTCCTGTGTCATAACTATTTTACCATGTAGCTAAGCCTTTAAAGCCTAAACTCTTACAGCTACGTTTTGATCCATTTGTCTTACTTCTATGTATGTGTGACATAAAGACCCCAGTTCTGGAAGTAACGGATAGCTGCCTCAGCAGCATGTTTTGAAACACTGCTTGTTCCTCTATTGCGTAGTTGGATTCTTTTTGCAAGAAAAATAGATAAATAATTTTATTTCTGAAATCTGTATGTCTGTCATTTTGCCAGCCTTAATTGCTCTCATTGTCAGTGAGTTCCATAATTGGGATATGATCCAGTACTTTGTTGCTCTTTTTGAAGATTATTTAGGCTAACTTGAGCCCTTGCAGTTCCATATGAATTTTAAAATAAGCTTATCAAGTTCTTCAAACAATTCATTGTCATTTTCAGAGTGTAGATTTTGCACTGTAAATGTATTCTTAGGTATTTATTTTTACTGGGCTATTATGCATGAAGTTGTTTATATTATATAGTTTCAGCGTGGCGTTATAATGCTGGTACATATAGAAATACAACTGGTCTTCATATGTAGCTCTTGTCTTTTACAGCTTACTGAAAAAATATGCGTTATCTTTCTTTTTGCGGGGTGGGGGGCGGTAAATGGTCCATTTATTTGCAGAGCAGAAAACTGCTTTCTCTGTTTTTGTTATTTTAAAAACACCTGGTGCCTCTTGCTGCAAATGAATTTTCTTAAATTTTTACTTAAAAATTTCCACCTCCTCCCCTCCTCCCATTCCCCCCTTCCCCCATCCCCTTCCCCCATCCCCTCTCCCTCCCTCTCCAGTCCAAAGAGCAGTCAGGGTTCCCTGCCCCGTGCGAAGTCCAAGGTCCTCCCCCCTCCATCCAGGTCTAGGAAGGTGAGCATCCAAACAAACTAGGCTCCCACAAAGCCAGTACATGCAGTAGGATCAAAACCCAGTGCCACTGTTCTTGGCTTCTCAGTCAGCCATCCTTGTCCGACACGTTCAGAGAGTCTGGTTTGATCATATGCTCCATCAGTCCCAGTCCAGCTTGCTTTGGTGAGCTCCCATTAGATCAGCCCCACAGTCTCAGTGGGTGGGTGCACACCTTGCGGTCCTGACTTCCTTGCTCATGTTCTCCCTCCTTCTGCTCCTCATTTGGACCTTGGGAGCTCAGTTCAGTGCTCCAGTGTGAGTCTCTGTCTCTATCTCCATCCATCTCCAGATGAAGGTTCTATGGTGATATGCAAGATATTAATCAGTATGGCAATTTAGACATATGGGGGGTGAACTGACCATTGATTGCTTATACATAGGAGAAAAAAACCTTTATGTTGTTTTGCCTTCCTCCTCTCCTTTCCCCCTCCTATTCCTGTTCTTCTTTTAAACCTCTTTCTCCTCATAATTCCTCTTCTCTTTTCACATATAATTATTTATATATGTAATTATATATACTTACAAATTGGAATTAAAGTTATAGTTATATTAAATCTTGATTCTGTATATGAGAAATAACAATACTTACCTTTCTGAGAGTGGCTTACTTTTTACTCACCTTTTCCCTGGGATTTTTGCTCTTTTGTTCTAATTCAAATTAAAGTGTGAAGTCATATGATGGCTAATTTGTCTGCTTGACACTCTAAAAAAAGACACTCTGTCGAGAAATTGTCTAATTAGGTTGGCCTATGCTGTCTGGGTTTCGAGGGCTGTCTTGATAACAGGAACTGATGGGAAGAGGCCCAGCCAAATTGTGGGAGGCACCATTCCCAGCTTTGAGTCCTGGATTGTGTAGGGGAGGAAAGAGTAAAGTGAGTAAGTAGCACACCCAGTCTCTGTGCAGTCACTCTCTGCCTGCCTGTGGGTGTGGCTACCCCACAGTGATGCACTGTGACCTAGAATTGTAAGCTGATCATCCTTTAGTCCCTTAAAATTACTTGTGTTGACGTATTTCATAGCAACCGGAAACAAAACTAAGCAGAAACGTTCAGTACTACATTTTTGTAGCGAGTAGGTTAGCTAGTCAGATTCTCAGACTTTATATTGGAATATTCTTTATGGCTTCTTCACTTCCAAAAGTAGTTATTTTGTCCTTGGGTGTCTAGTCAGTGGGGCATACAACACTCTGAGTACTGTACCTTCCTGACTTATAAAATCAGCACTTACCTTCTGGCTTCTATACAATCAGCTTTCTGCTTTTAAGATTTTTCTCTGGTATTTTCCAGTATTACTATTATTATTAACATTATTATTACATCTATTGTACTTGGACTGAGTTCACACAGTTCCTGGATATGTGTTTTATCTTTCAGTAATTTAGGGAGAGTTTCAGGCAATATTAGGAATATTGGTTTTATTTTTATTTGTCTCTGCTTCTTGGTACAGGTATAATTACCTATATGAATATGTTTAATGGTATCCAACGTAATTTAGAATCTGTTCAGTTTTTACTTTTTTTAACTACATAATCTCTGTAACTTCAAGTTCTTGGGACTTTTTTCAGGACACAGAAGTAACATGGGTTTGTGCATATTTGGAAAGGAAGTGTTAATGATTACCAAAAATAAAACCACTGCTACCTCATGCAAAATTATTTAGTGCCTTCTCCTTTTTACATTTATACTGCTGGACTCTAAAACTGCTGCAAGACAGATACTAAAGTGCTACAGACTGTTATAAAACTGTGTTTAAAAAAGCAAATAAACACAAAAAGATATATTGCTAGAATGTATTGGTGCTGTCTTAAAATAGGATCTGTAGTCACATGATGAAAAACCGGGTACCATTTAATAGAAACTTAAAAGATACATGCATCATGTGGTTTGTGGCAGACTTTCTAGCAGGAATAATACAAGTTACTTCTGAGACAGTAACTTCCAGTTACTGGTAATGTTGACTCTGAGTGTTAGGAGTTTTTTTTAACCTGTGAGGTATTGAATTTAAATATCTTACAAAAGCAGGTCCTTTTGGTGTTTATATTTCTTGTATAGGTTGAATATTTTCATAAGGATGTAGAAACATTTGAACAAGAATATGAAACAGTTTCTTCAGTAGATCAATCTCAAATCAATCTCTTCGAGTATTTCCATATATCTCCTATCAAGGTAAGGAAATACACATTTTTTGTTTTATAAACTAAATAGTTAGAAATTGATTTGATGTTTGAAGGAATTAGCACTTAAATTATCTCCTTTAACAACATAGTAGTTGTATAGTTTTACAGTTACATATATAAATAACAGAGAAATTGATTCTTTACATTTTTAAAAAAGTATATTTTATCATTTAGAAATAATATATAACCTATGTCTATATCTTGACCTTTTGTTATTTGACTTTTTTTTTAGTAAATTGTGATAATTTTTAAAGTTTCATATATGATGGTTGTTTTAGTTATTAGTTATTAAGTGGACTTCAGAATCAGAGGGTCAGTAACTTCTAACTCCAACCTGTGTACACATGCATACATGCACACTACAACACAAAAAGAGTTGAGCACAGAATATAATTATAAGTTTTAATTATTTTAGTTATTGTGTGTGAGTGTTTGGTGTGTGTGCACAAAATGTGTATATGTGAGTATGGGCCTGTCTTTGTCAACGGTGGATAGGAGGTTAGAAGATAACCTTCTCTCCTTCCACCATGGGTTCTGGGTTTGAACTCAATTTGACAGACTTATCTTGCAAGTAATTTTACCCACTGAGCCATCTCGCCAGCCCAAATCTAAGTCTAATGTGTGCGTGCGCTTGTCATTTGCGAACATAGAGACATGTAGGAGTCAGTTTTCTCCTTTGGCCATGTCGTTTCCAAGGATTGAATTCAGGCTATCAGACTTGGCAAAAAGCTCCTTTATATACTACTAAGCCATCTTGCTATTGTTAATCTAAATTGCTAACATAATTTCTACAAGTTATTTGTAGCACATTAAATTATTGCACAATCATACATACATACATACTCAGACAAATACATGCAGTACAACACAAAAGTGCTTTTAAACTGGTTTTATTGTGCTAACCTAATTCTAACAGTTGAATTTGTAAACTTTAGGAAATATGTGGTTATTATTAACAACTTCAAAATCTAGGTCACTAATGTTACTAACAAATATATTGAGTGAACATTTTCCTAGGATCAATACAGTGCCATGAGAATAGCGTTGAAGATGGGTGTATTTGTAAGCTCAGCACTCACGATGCTGAGGAAAGAGGGATTCCAAGTCCAGATAGTCTGGGCTATGTAGTCACATTCTATCTCATAAAAATATAAAAGGAGTAGAATTCAATTATGACATCTTAAATGGTGAATTTTAAATTAAAGTTTAAATTGCAGAGGTATGTTGGATTTTGACTTAAGCTCTTAGTTTCTGGGTTTTGGCTTAATTCAAGTCACTTTAAGATCTTATTTATGGTTTAATGAACTCAATATTAAACTGTTTTGTGTAAGTTAAAGTAGTCACTATGGGGAAAGTGCTTCAATGTATTTCTTTATCTCTTCAGTTGCATTTGAGTGTTTCACTGAGCTCTGGTAGAGAAGAAGCTAAAGATTCAGGACAACGTGGAGGACTGATTCCCGTTCATTCTTTAAATCTTTTGCTGAAGAGTATTGGTGCCACCCTTACAGATGTGCAAGATGTAGTTTTTAAGTATGGTTAATACTTATATCTATAAACTGATGAATGGTTCGTTTATGTTTACCTAAAAATTTTGTAAATGTGAAAAGCATATTGAAAATTATGGGTGAGCCGGGCGATGGTGGCGCACGCCTTTAATCCCAGCACTCGGGAGGCAGAAGCAGGCGGATCTCTGTGAGTTCGAGACCAGCCTGGTCTGCAGAGCTAGTTCCAGGACAGGCTCCAAAGCCATAGAGAAACCCTGTCTCGAAAAACCAAAAAAAAAAAGAAAGAAAATTATGGGTGAATTGTGGTTTCGGTCTTTAATCAAAATAATACCGAGTGTTTTACCTGATCTTGATGACTTAGTTAAGAATAAATTTTAAGTAATTTCCTTAAGAAAAAGAGATGCAGGATATTCAGAAACTCTAGTTTGAATTAAGGTTCCTCAAAAGAAGTGGATACTTAAAAGATATGATGTCACCCACTGAAACAGTTTACCTGAGCTAATGGGAGCTCACCAACTCCGGGCAGACAGAAAAGGAATAGGTCCAGACTAGACCCTGTGAATGTGGGTGACAGTGTATGAGTGGGGCAGAGTGCAGGGTCACTGGTAGACACCAAGATTTATTCCTACTATTTGTACTTTCTTTTTGGGAACCCATTCTCTTTGAAGGGATACTTTGCTCAGCTTAGATATAGTAGGGAGGGCCTTGGACCTTCCCCAAAGCAAAGTGCCTAACCCTCTCTGAGGAGTGGATAGGAGGTTGGGGTGGGGGGAAAGGTGGAGGGAAGGGGAGAAGGGGAGGGAGTGGAAACTGGGATTAGTATGCAAAATGAAAGAAAGGTAGATTGTTTTCTTTTTTAAAAAAATTAAAAAAAAATGATAAGGCTTGCAAGTCCATCAGATGAAGACTTTTCATTGAGTACGTGACTCGACAGAATAGAAGGAAGTGGACGATGAAGGGATTAATTTAAATGTATTGTAGTCGAACATTTATTTTTAGACTAGACATTTTGGGGCACCCGTGCAGTCCTGCCCTTGAGAGGCTAAGGTGGAAAGGTGACTGAAGTTCGGGAGTTCATGATGAGCACGTGCAGCAGAGTGAGAGCTCATCTCAAAAGCAGGCAAAACCCACCTTTATACTTGAGTGTGAGTTGCCTACAGAAGTATCTGACTAGTAATTCAGCATGTCTGAGTAGAGACTACTTAGAAAAGAATGATCTTTCCAGGTAACATGTCTTAGCGTGCCTGCTTAGTAATAGCAGCATGAGAGTCAGAGGCAGCTCTGAGTCTAACTAGAAAACAGTCAACACAAGAGCACAGGTCTGAAGGCATCAGAATAAAGTGAAATGGATCTTTCTGTTTTCGTGGTCAGCAAAAAGAGTTCTCCAGTTAGTGAGTTAGTTACTGCCTCTGCTGTAGTCCTCGAAGGAAGACTGGCAGGCAGCAGCAGAAACCTGGGCATTCCCAGGTGGCCCCTCAGTCATCTCAGCTTGTCAAAACATTTTCTTTTGGAGTCTTTTTGAGCAGAGTTGGGAAATAGTTCTGTAAGTCCATGGCTGAGATCTTTGTCTTGGTCTTCAGTGTTTTTTCCATAGGATATGAGTTATAGATTTTATCAGATCATTAGAGAATTTCTTTCACTAGAATGTGCCAAGAATTATATTGAATAAATGTATTGGGAGAAATCTGGAGATGAAAATTCTAAAGAAAATAAAACTAGTCATCAATATTTTTTTTAAAAAAATTGTTCCCCTCCATGCAGACATATATATTTGTAGATATACATATATTTGTTAACTTTTTTTCAGACTTGCCTTTTTTGAACTCAACTACCAGTTCCGTACAACATCTGAACTGCAATCTGAAGTAATAAGACACTATTCAAAACAGGTTAGTGTGAGATTACCTTAAAAAGGGATAGAAATATGTGAGCTAGTCAGGCCTTGTGCGTGTCCATGCATGTGCACTATAAATGTGTCAGGAAAGCAAATAACAGATTTCAAATTTTTAAACATGGTTTTCCCCCCTTAGATTTATTAATAAGAACTTTAACCAAACCACCATTTCAATTTTTTGTCCTTGTTCGTAAAACAAAACAAAATAAAAAACATTGTTAGAATTTTTTTCTGAATCAGTATGGATTAGAAATACATATATTTTTTAATAATGTGTTAATTCATCATGCTTAGTTTCTTCAAACTGTCAGTCACTGATGAGCACAAATATTTTTAGTGTGGAGTTATTGAGTCAGCTACATACCTTGTTTCTGTGAATCTGTTCAACTTTAGAAAGATTCCTCTATCTCAACATTTAGACTTGAGTTCTGGGCGTGCATTTCACTTTTGCCATGTGCTGTGGCACTGGGAAATGTGTAGGACGCTGCTAGCAGTAGCTCACAAGTAGTAGAACGCCAAAAACCTTTTCTGTGTTGTAGACTCTGGAGTCTAGAGTTTCTTTTTATCTCTTTTCACAGTAACACCAAGCTGCTTTTCAAAAACTAAGTATAAGGTTGTGTGAAGTGGCTTAGTCACTTTGAAGTACTTGCCTTGTAAGCTTGACGACCTGAATTTGAGCCCCAGAACCCAGGTGAAAATCCAAGTATGCTAGTATGTACTTACAGTCCCAGCACTGAGTGGTCAGAGACACAGTCACTGGGGTTTACATGCCGTCAGTCTAGGCTCATAAGAGCCTGTCTAAAGAAGAATGATCGTATTCCTCAAGATGATGCCTGAGGTTGAACCCTGCCTTCCACAGTTACCCACACACAGTATGTACCTCCACATACACTACAAACACATGTTTTTAGTAATTATATTTTTTAATGAAGAATCAAGATAAGAGGACTGGAGAACACTCGCTGTTCTTCCAGAGGATGGTGGTTTGATTCTCAGAACCCACATGGCAGCCCACAGCTTTTTGTAACTCCGGTCCCAGGGCATCTAACACCTTCTTCTGTCCTCTGAGGATACTGCATGCATGTGGTACACCAATGTATATGGAGGCAAAACACCCATATAAATAAAATAAAATGCAAAAAAGGAATAGTGATAAAGTTTAGGTCTTGAGATTTGTAATAAAGATGTTAGCCTGCACAAACTGGATGTGTCTACTATCCTCTCATGACGTTGATACTCATGTTTTATTTTTAGGCTATTAAGCAAATGTATGTACTCATTCTCGGACTTGATGTTTTGGGAAATCCATTTGGCTTAATTAGAGAATTTTCAGAAGGCGTAGAAGCATTTTTTTATGAACCTTACCAGGTAAAATATTTAACTTTGTATTATGTAATGAACAGTATAAAGTAATGATTTCTTAATGTATAAAACATTTCGATTGTTAACTTAAACTGTATATATAAACTAGTTTTGAGAGACCTACAAAATTACATTTATCTTAATAGGAACAATTTCTACCTTTTTCCTTCAAATTTCAACTTAAGATTTTAAGATCCCTAACTTTAAGTGTTGTTTTGAAATAAATCATAAATGCAGTTTAGATTATAGGAAAAGGAAGCTTACCATGGATGGTAATTTTGTTTTGCACAAAAGTATGTGACTATAAAAATAACCATATAAGCTGGTACTATGCAAAGCAGTCTTCATAGGAAATAGAAAAGAAGAATTTGTTCTACATTTCTTCATAGTTTCCATAAACATATTTGGAATTTACCCACTTTACTTACGAGATGCATAACAAAAGCAAAGTAGAACTAATTTTTATTCTGTACATTGTGATATAGAAATCAGAAATGGTAAGAATTTTAATTTTTCTAAAAACTTATCAAGAATACTATATAAACTGTGCATATGATATGAGATGTCCTTCTGTAGATGTGTTGCTTTTATTTTTTCATGAATAAAGCTGTTTTGACCAATGGCTTAGCAGAGTAAAGCCAGGCGGGAAATCAGAACAGAGATATAAAGAGAGAGTAGGCAGAATCAGGGAGATGCCGTGTAGCCTCAGGAGACAGATGCCACACGGAACTGGAACCTTCCTGGTAGGCCACAGCCTCATGGCAATACACAGATTAATAGAAATTGGTTAATTCAAGATGTAAGAGCTAGCAAGGAATATGACTAAGCTGTTGACCAAATAGTATTGTGATTAATATAGTTTCTGTGTGATTATTCAGGCTAGGCAGCTGGAAAATGAATGAGCAATCTCCATTTACATGCATGTAGTTTACACTGCAGAGCAAACATCTTTTTGGTTTTTTTTCTTCGTCTGGAACAAGATCTGTTGTACCCTTTACACTTTGAGTGTCGTGAAATTACCCTGCAAACTGGATGTAAAGTTTTTGCTGGTATCATTTTCTTTGTTCTTCTAGTTGCTATCACATTCCATGTATCAGTGAGCTCATCCTTTTATTGCCACTTTGTTTTGTCACCTTAGGGAGCCATACAGGGTCCTGAAGAGTTTGTGGAAGGAATGGCACTAGGACTGAAAGCACTGGTTGGCGGAGCCGTTGGTAAGCAGCAGAAAGCCCAGCTGCACTGCTAGACAGCAACCACAGTTGAGCCTCTAGCTAACATATTACTCTCTCTACTAGGTGGGCTAGCTGGTGCTGCCTCCAAAATCACCAGTGCGATGGCTAAAGGAGTAGCAGCCATGACAATGGATGAAGACTACCAGCAGAAAAGAAGGGAAGCAATGAATAAACAGCCAGCTGGCCTTAGAGAAGGCATCACTCGTGGAGGAAAAGGCCTGGTTTCTGTAAGAAATTTCATGGGGTCCTGAACATGTGAGGGAATAGCTTTTTTAATATATAGTTTATATTTTATGTGCATTGGTATGAAGGTGTCAGATCCTCTGGAATTGTAGTTAGAGCCAGTTTTTTTTTTTTTTTTTTTTTTTTGGTTCTCTGTGGCTTTGGAGCCTGTCCTGGAACTAGCTCTGTAGACCAGGCTGGTCTCGAACTCACAGAGATCCGCCTGCCTCTGCCTTAAACTGCCATGTGGGTGCTGGGAATTGAACCTGGGTCTTCTGGAAGAGAAACCAGTGCTCTTAACTGCTGCCCCATCTCTCTAGCCCCAAGAATAGCTTTTAAATCAACATTTTATGAATAAAGAAATAGACTTGTAAGTCTAGTTAAATTACTATTGAACATTGTAATAAGGCATATAAAATATTTAGGTAATCTCTAAAAACATTTTGTTTAATTAAATACTTAGGAAGTAAATATGTTAATTTTGTGATCTATAAGAAGAAAAAAACTCTGAGATTTTTTTTTGTCAGCATCATATGGAAATATAACTTTTCAATTATGCTTTCCTTCCAGGGTTTTGTAAGTGGCATTACGGGGATTGTTACAAAACCGATTAAAGGCAAGTGTTGCAGTTGCTTTGGTTGTCACATAGCTCACAAGTTGCTTCCATTCTCATTTGATCCATTTGCTTAAGCTGGTTATGTTTTCTAGGTGCTCAAAAGGAAGGCGCAGCGGGTTTCTTCAAAGGCGTCGGGAAAGGTTTAGTTGGAGCAGTGGCAAGGCCAACAGGTGGCATCATAGACATGGCCAGCAGTACCTTTCAGGGGATCAAAAGGTAAAAACTCTTCGGTAGTGACAGAGGCGTAACATTCTGAAGCCAGGAACAATGAAATGTATCTACCAATGCTTCTCAGGTTCTTAGTTATGAACTCCATGGTGTGGCAGATGGCTAAGGACTTCCTAATCTTGATTCCTTCTAAGGTGCTGACATTATGTGACTTCAGCATTGTAGAGCTCTCCTTTGTCATCTGTTCCTAGCAATTGTTGGCAATAATGATTTAGTCAGCTAAGTTTTTATGATGAAATTTATCAGTATATTCTGTATGTGTCTGTTTTAAATCAGCAAATCCTCCCTGCTTTTGAGAAAAAAAAAATGCCATTCTTAGTTCATATTGAACTTGTCTTTACCATACATTTATGATCTTATTTTAAGATCTGTTCCATTCATTCTTCTCTCTTCATTGTTTGTTTCTGGTTTTGTATAGTTTAGAATTAAAGGAGGAAAGGGGTCATACTTTGACTTCATAAGTATAACATTTTGAGCCATAGTTCTCAGAGAAGCTCAGAAGTTTGAAACCCAAGGAATTGAAAACATGTAGCAAGCTATACAGACATCTCACAAAGCTGCTAGATTTACCTTGCATTGGTAAACCCTTGCCATTCTGTACCTGACTTCATTACCTTCAAGGATCAAGTACAAAGTAAAACATTTTAGAAGGATTAATAAAGCCAGGAACTATTAAGGGATATATTTATGAAGAAGCACATCAAAACAAAGAATAAGTTATAAGAATCAAAGGCAAAATAATTGAAACAGTGTTAGAACTAAGTTAGTATAAAATAATAAAATATGATTTGGAAAGGAAACAATTATCTTGAATCTGTTTAATGTTATTTGTAAAGTGCACGTGCTTGTTAAGATGGACTTAGTTTTTTGGGGAAACCACTTTTGAGAATGAAATAAGTAGCAAATAATAAACACTCAAAAAGATAACAAACTTGAGCTTGTATTCAGTTCAGTTCCTCAACTTTTATAAAACAAAAACTGATGCAATTATAAGAACTTCTCAGATATGTATATAATGGAAAGCTTTAACATTTCTCTCAACTTTGATGCATCAGGAAGATAAAAGTAAGTAAATAGATTGAGACGTACTAATTTAGACATACTAATGAATTGTTGGCTACACACACACACAGTTATGTATCTCTATAAAATGAATTAGAGAGTAGTCTTGTCACTTAAGAAACCATTTCTGAACATTATTGGCAGTGTTCCTGTCCTAACACAGCTTATACTTTAGTAGGAGAGTAAAGTAAGTGACTGATAAATATGTGTGATATGTTAAGTGGTAAAAGGGAAAAAAAAATGCCATGAAGGCAAAAGCAGATAGAGTTGGGATGGGGCTCAAAATCCTGGGTTTAGCCCCCAGTTTTAAAAGACAAAAAAGAATGAAGAAAAAAGGGCACATTAAGAGAGACAAGGCTAACAAAAGTGGCGGTAAAAGAGTGCTGTCTTCCTTTCTTCTTCCTTATTATTTCTCAAAGAGTAGGTGTAAGGGAGGTTGGTCCCCTCAGAGTCAGTACAGGACACACACAGACACCAAGTTCTCAGCATGAAGGTAATTCATTACCCCAAAGGGTCGAACAGTGGGAAGAGGTTGCCTCTGGATCAAGCAAAGGCAGACAGCAAGCAGCTGTGGTAGCTTGGATTGGGACTGTTCATTGCAGCTTAGATACACAGTCTTCCCTTTGCCTGAATCTATCCATAGAAAATAACAGTGAGGAGGAGGGACCCTTTGCCTGGCTGTTGATAGCTCTCATTCTTGTGTAGATTCAGGGTTGTCATCTATACTTGTTGATAGGACTTTGGCTTTTTCTTAAGACTCTTAAAAGGTTTTAAGTCAGAGGAGGTATGTGAGCTGTGTTAAACTACAGGGAGATCAAGGATAAAATGGACTCCTTGACTGTAATCAAGAAGACAGGTGGTAACAATTTGACCATTCCCATGCCAGGAACCATGAAAAGAGATCTAACTCTGTGAACATGCTGGGAAAGGTGTGAGAACACCAGAATTGAAAAGTATTTTGTAAATTTATTGAGCTTTCAATTTCTCTTACACACCCAAATAGAAATGTCAAATAAATTATATTAGTCTGGAGTTTAGGAGAGAGGTCTCAAGTTCCCATGAAAAGTTTCAGGCTATCTGGGAAGTGGTGGCACACGCCTTTAGTCCCAGCACTTGGGAGGCAGAGTTTAATTTGAAGATGATGGTCTCCCTCTTTACCTTTGTAGTCCCGCTCCTCTGGATAGAACACCCTTCCCTGATCTACACAAAGACTCATTTCCTTTTTTAACAATTGCTTTTCCACTAAGGCTTTCTGTGGCCACTCTAAAATTTTATTTTACCCATACCTTAGCTCAAGATATTTTGAATTTCCCTTCCTCTCTTTATTTTTAATCTTAGTTTTTTACCACTATTTAATATACTGTATATTTTACCTTAACTGTGTCTTTCTAAAATGCAGATTCTATGAGTGAAGTGACTCTTACCTTTTCCTACTACACTTAGACTATCACTGAGCATATATATGGTAGTCTGGTTTTTGGTTGTTATTGTCTTTTAATTAAGCTATTATACATTTGTATGCAGTGGCAGGAAATAATATAGAGGGATTCTTTACATACTGCATAACATGTCTTCTGGCCAATGTAACAAACTTGGTGACAAGAGAGATCGTTTCTCTCACAGGGCCTTGCCTCTTGAAGATCTCAGTAGCTGGTGGCTTTCCTTGCTTTGTAGCTGCCCTGTTGCATTTTCTACCTTCATTTTCATATTCCTTTCTCCTTCATGTGTCTGCTCTCTCTCTGCCTGAGGACACTTTTGGTGGCATTTAGAGTGTGCCTACATTATTCCCTTAGTTTGCAGTTCTTAATTTAATCACACAATAGACTCTGCCGTGAAGGAACCCTTACTCATTTTGGAGATTAGAACATTAGACTTCTATGGAGGCACCATCCAAACATTATACAGATCTTGCCCATTCTCCACAGGGTAACAGTTAGTAAAACCATAGTATAATGAGACAAAAGGGACATTGGCAGAATCTACTGATCTATTTCAGATTTTTTTCCTGTTTAACGTACTAATTTACTTCTATGTCACTGTACTAATCTAATCATGCGTGCTTGTGTTATTTCTTGTAGGTTAATGTATCTACAACCATAGTAAAGATATCAAACCGTTCCAGCACAAAAAATATCCCTCCTATTTCTTTTTATACTTACATTAAACCTGCCTTTTTTCTAAACCTTTTTTCAGTTCTTCAATTGGGCTAGTTGTTCCTTTATTATTGAGTTTTAAGAATTCTTTATATACTCTGGAAACATACTTTAATAATTATACCTTGAAGTGTACATTAGAGTAGTTTTTAGTTTTATACTACTGCTATCACTAACAATTTTCCATTTTTATCAGCTCCAAAGAAAATCTCATGATTGTTAGCAGTTACTCCCCATTTATATCTCTCCTTAGCGTTAGCCATCACTGTTACTTTTTGTATGTTTATTTGCCTATTTTGGATAGTAAATTTAAATGGAATCATACAGCCTTTTGTGACTGGATTCTTCAGGATTATAATTTTCTTTTCTTTTCTTTTCTCTTCTTTTTTTCCCCCCAAGACATGGTTTCTTTTCCTGACAGCCCTAGCTGTCCTGGAACTCACTTTGTAGACCGGGCTGGTCTCCAGCTCACAGAGATCCACCTTCCTCTGCCTCCCAATTGTTGGGATTAAAGGTGTGCACTACCGTGCCAGGCTAGTGACATGTTTTCAAAGTTCATTTATGATGTACCATAAAGGAGCTTAATGAAATATATCACTGTATTAATTTCATTTCTGTTGCTAATGATAATATACATGACCCAAGAGCAACTTGTAGAAGAGGTTGTTTGGGAATATATGTTGTATATGGAACTATAGTTGCAAAGGTTTACAGTGGTTATACAGTTCCAGTCTGAAATGATAGAGCAGGCATGGCAACAGACAACAGGAGCTGGAAGTTTGTTGGTCTCATCTCTCCACATGGAGAAAACAAAGAATGTGACTGGAAATGTGACAAGTCTGTAAGCTCTGAAAGACTACTTCTAGTAACACACTTCTGCAAGGTATTCCACATCCCTAAAGTTCATACCACTCCTCTGCAGCCAGTACTTCCAGTGTTCAAATGTTTTAGTGTTATGCAATGTTTTACTCTTTTGACTTTTGGGGGGGCCTGCCACCCAGTTCCCAAGTAAACATGTATGGAGGCTTATTTTTATTTATAAGCACCTGTCCTTAGGTTGGCTTGTTTCATTTTTTTAATTGATTTTTATTGAGCTCTACATTTTTCTCTGCTCCCCTCCCTGCCTCTCCTCTTCCCTTCAACCCTCTGCCAAGGTCCCCATGCTACCAGTTTACTCAGGAGATCTTGTTTTTTTCTACTTCCCATGTAGATTAGATCTATGTATGTCCTTATTTTTGTCTAGGTTCTCTGGGATTGTGATTTGTGGGCTGGTTTTCTTGACTTTATATTTAAAAACCACTTATGAGTGAGTACATGAGATAATTGTCTTTCTGGGTCTGGGTTACCTCACTCAATATGATGTTTTCTAGCTCCATCCATTTGCCTGCAAAATTCAAGATGTTGTTATTTTTTTCTGCTGTGTAGTACTCTGCCTCCCAAGCATCAGGACCTAACTCTGTCCATCGTAATAGTGTTTCCCATTTTTAATGTGGGGGAAAAGCTCTCTTTTTAAACTAATTCCTCCCTTTAAGAATTTTCAATTGTCTCACCCAGTCTGGGATTAAAGAAGTGAGCCACCACTGCTTGGCTCTTTCTCTTTTAGATAGACTCACTCTCATGTAGCCTATGGCGGCCTTGAACTCACAGAGATCCATCTGCCTCCGTCTCCTGAGTGCTGGGATTAAATATTGAGGTTTATGTTGGGGTGCCAGCCTCCCTAAACCACTCAGGATTCAGAAGGAAAGCTATAGCAAGCTGACTTAAAAGGTCTGAGCTTAAATAAATTAACTCACATAAGTCTTTTAATCATATTCTATTTATTCTTCCTATGCTTTCGCCAGTGCTATCTAGATATCCCTCTTGATGTCCCTCGCTGTTCTTTGCTGTTCCCTTTCAATGTTCCCTCTTGATGTTCCTTTTCAGTGCTGCTCCTAATCCCACAAGGTTTTCGGTTTATATACCCACACAGACGTAGTTAGCAATTCCATAGGCGTTAACAGTGGTACCAAGCATGCATTTCTTAGGGCTAACAAGATGGATGGGGACTATGTCTTAGAAGGGGCGTGACTGTGAAGCTCCCCTGTAGAGACCAGGAGGATTGGGATCTTTGTGTGGTTATTTAAGCTAGAGTTCGTAATTGGTAAATGTAGGAAAAGAGGGAGGAAAAAATGCTGTAGTGTTGTGTGCTCTTTAAGCACTTCCAGTGACTGCTAAGAACACAGTGCTGTGATAACCAGGGCAACCAGTGTAAGCCATGCAGGAGGAAAGGGGTTGGCACTTGGCCCCTGGTCTATGTACCAGGGTGCTGTGGGGGTGCTGTATTCACTGGCACCCAAATGTGAAGGATTTTTTTTCTCTGGGTCTGGATTAGTGATCTCAGCTTTTTTCCTGTATTTCTGTGGGTAAAGACACAAACAGTTAATTTCCTAGGTTAAGATCTTGTGTCAAATGAAAGGTAAAGGTAAGTACAGAATATTAATAACTTGTTAGGGTAGAGCAAAAATTACACCTTCTGAGTCTGCAGCTAGAGAATTCAGGGCCATCCAGACCTGTTTATCAGTAAGAACAGACATGCCGTCTCCCCTACTCAATGCCCGTCCCTGTTGAGGTTCTTGTGTCACCAAGTTTGCAAGGCTCCTCTCTTTGTGAAAGTCCTGCCAGTAAGGAGAATCGTGGGGGACTAGTTTTATGTAGATTTGACTTTGAGGATGAAGGCTTGGCTGAGTGAATGCTTTCATACCAGGGCCCCACAGTGTGGGATAAGGTCACCCAGTTGCCAGTACAGGAAAAGTCATGTTTAAGGAACGATTTATGCGTTGCTGAGATGTTTCAGGATGAATCCCATTTGGGAAATGGGAAAAGTCATGACCTCACAAGATTTCTACAGAATTGACAGTAACTGTTCCCAAGGCAGGTGTTCCCGAAGCTCTGTAAAACAGGTTTTATTGAAATATACTCCCATGAGTTTGGCTAGTGATCTGTAAGCTGTACTTTTACTGTTTAGTGCTTGTGACTCACAGCAATTAAAGGTGTGTGCCACCACTGCCTGGCCTCTATGGCTAAATAGTGTGGCTAGCTCCATTCTCTGGTCTTCAGGCAAGCTTTATCTGTTAAAACACAAACAAAATATCCCCATAACTTACTCAGTTATTGTGTGTATATGGTTTTAAGGCTGAGCACTCTGTAGACAACCAATAAGAGGGCTGTTCCTGAGAGAGGTTAGTTTTCCTGCTCCTAGCAGTCCCCCTGCAGTCAGTAGTTGTCTGTAGTTCTTTGTCTAGGAATGGGACCCCTGAGAAATCTTTTCTTGTCCATGTTGACCTGTTCGTTGACGCTGCCATTGTCTGGTCTTTTTTTTTTTACAACTTTTTCTAGGAGAAACTATCTCACAGTAGATTTTCTGATGTTCTGGCTCTTGCATTCTTTCCAAATCTTCCTCTATGATGTTTACTGAGCCATAAGTGCAGTGTTTTGGTAATTTGTAAACTTTCTCTGTGTGTGTGTGTGTGTGTAAATTTTATTTTATTTTTTTAGAGCTACAGAGACTTTTGAAGTAGAAAGTTTGCGACCTCCCCGGTTCTTTAATGAAGATGGAGTTATCCGACCTTACAGGCTGAGGGAGGGTACAGGAAATCAAATGTTACAGGTAGGTGAAAAAAATCTTACAAACTAAAATCAAATCGTGAAATTTAGGGTGTTTTAAAATAGTTACACAATACCTTAAAAATAGATTAGACTTTTATTTGTCTTATTTAGCTCTATTTATACTTTTATTTACTTAGGCTTTTAAAGTACATTTATTTACTATAAGATTCTTTTTTTCTTTTTTACAGGCCTCAAAAAGTTTGATATGAAAACTGTTAATGCATGACTTTGCAAGTGAAAGCCAACACTAGATTTTAGTCTTAAACTTGTACAGACTCTGTGAATCTGTTTCAGTATTTTGAATATAAAGAAAAGATTTTTGTATTGGTAACTTACGTTAAGATGTGAATCAGTTAAACCTTTCCATAGACCATTCTTGGTTCTATTTTGGGTGTTCTAGATCTGGTCAACACCGATATGCCGTGTATGCCTTTAGTGTTGATAGTATATACTTAGCTAGTTAGGTTTTTCTATTTGGGGTGGTACTTTCATCTTTCATACCACTACTAGTTTTTATATTAAATATTTATATTTTATATTAAATATCCATTATGAAGGAAGGGAAAACAAAACTCACGAACACTGCCACTATAGATCATCGTGGTTCTTAAGCATTTTTGAGAATGTTAGTAGAGCTTTGTGGGATTTGCTGCACAGTTCAGAGCAAGCAGTATCTTTTAGTAAGGAGATAGAATGTGTGGGACAATAATCTGAGTCAGTAGTCTGAGGCTAGAATAGTTTGTCAGCTCAGACAGTATCATTACTTGATAACTCAAGTTATGGTAGAAATAACAACTCATACCCCAGGCTATCCCATTGTCAAGTTGTTTTGGTTTGGAATACTAAAGTAAGCCATTTGAAAAGAAGGAGTCAGCATTTTTATATTTTTGAAAATATTCCTAATAATAATAAACTGTTGAAACATGGAGTTTCTCAAGTTTAAATAACCAGGATAAAAAGTTAAAACTTTTACTGTTTCACTACTGCATGTAAAGTACATATATTTCATTAAGTGTGCTTTCCATCACCTCTGGGTCATCTGTTCAGTGGTTTAAAATGTACTGTATCATGTAAGTTCAGTTTTTAGTAAAGTGACTTTACCTTGATTTTTAGTCCTATTGAAGTGCCAAAATAGTTTCAGATTACGATAGAATTGGCAGTCTCTTGGGAGTTGTACCTAAAGAGCATGTCTGTAGTCTCTACAATGAGATTGTTGAGAGACAGGAAAGTTACAGGTGTCACTTGGCTAATCCAGTTGAAGCATTTCCGTCCTATATCTGCCTGCTCTTTTAAAGAGGAATTAACATATTTTTACTATATTGAAAATGCTTTTCAAAACATAAGTAAAAATAAGAATGTTTCTCAAGAACTATTTTAATACAGTTGCTGCAAAATAGGAATTCATAGTGAAGAGAATTTAGAGATAGACTATCCTCATTATCCAGGGACAGGTTATACCAAAAGTTTCTAATTGATAACTGGATTTCAGTGGCAAGGAAGTTTATTCCACACCGTAATTAATTGTTTCTTTGGAATTTAAAACCATGCATCTCTACTCATCACATTTAAGGATGCATATTATTTTTGTTAGGCCAGTATTTGCTAAAGGTTCTATTTCAGTAAATAAAATATCATAATCTTTTTCAGCTTTGTGTATTTTTTCAGTTAAGCACATTATTAACTTGAATACTTAGAGGAACTTAAGATGTCTTAGTTTTTTGCAGTTATCACTGTTAGTTTACAAATGTAAAAAGTTAGTTTATGTTATGGTAGTAATAGTGCTTTTCTAAGTTAAAGCTACTTTTCTAAAATTTAAAAATAAAATTTCTAGCACATTTGTTAATGAGATAAAATACAGAGTAAAAGTGGTGGAGCAAAAGCCCCGAGGTTGGATCCCGAGCACTGCATCATCCAGCATGGTGTTACCCAGTACATGCATCCATATGTGTGTGTGATCCAGTAGTTGGAGGTGGAGATAAGAGGATCATAAACTACATAGCAAGTTTGAGGTCAACCTAGAATAATGAGACCCTGTCTCAAAAAATAGGATTGTTATCTGCCTAGATTTCACCTAAATGATTTAATGGCAATGTTTTATAAAAAGTTTGTTGCTTTCTACTTTCTAATGTTTCTACTTTTTATCTCTTTTTCTACAAAAAAGGTTATCTGTATTGACTAAAAAGTATATGCTTGCTTATACATAATATAAATATAAAATATATTCATTTTATGCCATTCTGTCTAAGAAGCAGAATGTTATTTCAGTGCTTCCTAGAAGTCAGTGAAATGACTTGTAAAGAAGTAGAATAATCTTAATATATTCCTAGAATACTTTATTGATACATGAAACCATGTCTGACATGAGTATGTATGTAGAAGTTATCTTTAGGCCTGTTAAGTTCTAAAGTATTAATACCTACAATTACAGCATGGATGACAGATGAAAACTCTGCTTTAAAATTTCTGTAACACCTAAACATTTCATAATGTTAACATGTTTTTCCTGCAGTTTTCCATACTTAACTAACCTTTATGCTTCTTTTTCCTTTACCATGCCGACAGAAAACTCAGGTCTACAGGGAATGGATTATGACTCCCAATAGCAGTAGTGATGAGGAGGAAGAGACCTAGTCAGAGCCCAGTTGTTAAAGTTCATATGCTCCTTACCATTTCATTGAACATTTGTGTGACTGTTGTCATCACACCCAGATGTCCATTTTTAGGAACGTAAACACTGTTTACTTATAAAGTGTTTTTCTGAACATCATGATGGAGCAAAGCAATTTATTTACACACAGGCAAATGTTTTTGTCAGTTAAGGTGTAGAGTATATCATATATTATGAATTTGCTTTTATATATCCTCGCTCTGTGTCCCACAGTGTGTTGTTAAGAACTGAAGTCAGACTTAAGTGAGGTTTTAATGTTCATGACTTCTACTATAAATCATCTGCTTATTTGTTCGCAAAATACCTTTTTTTTTTTTTTTTTTTTGATAAAGCGTTATGTGAATTTTCTGGACCATAATGAAAATACCATTGTTAAGAGAAACTCAAGTGGGCGGGAGGAAGGACAGTAATGCCGTTCAATGTTTTGTATGTATTTAGCACTTAAAGCATTTTTGTCAAATTTCTTTTCATAATAAACGTACATAACTTGAAGCTGTGTGGATTTGTTCTGTTCCAGAATCATCTGAGTTTAACTATTATATGAAAACTCGTGATTTGTCATAGAAAATTAATTATAAGTATGCTCTAAAATCTTCAATAGTTATTTTAATGTTATTTCCTCGTACACTTCTGAGACAGTGAACAGTTTATCTAACTTACATTCCCATCTATTGTATCCCTATTAAAATACTATGAATTAATTCAGAATAATAGAATTTGTATAATCATAAATTTAGACATTTTTCTGAATGTTGTGAAGAAAGGGCATCTTTTGTCTCTTGAGTTTTACAAGCAAATTTATGTTTTGGTATTGAATTCTTTTTTAAACAAATATAATTCTCTTGTTCTTCTTTGTAAAGATAATTGATGTGGCAAAAACAACAAAACAGCAAATGCCCTAAAAAGATGAATTATTATAGTTACTGTAATGCATGATCACCTATGACAGCTAAGTCTTTTGATCAGTAAAGGAATAAGGAATATTTACTTTAACTTGCATTAAACACTTTGAACTTACATTAAGTTGTAGGAGATAATTTGCTAATTTTCGAGATTTCTTTTCAACTCATGATTTGATTTCTGCATTTGCCAAGTTTTCATTCCTATAAACCACTATCTTCTGTGCTCTGTGAAAATGACAGACCCACAAGAGCAGAAAGGGACAGCTATCTAGTAATTAGCTCTTGTCTTTCCAACATTCAGTGACATTAAAACAAATCAAGGGTATGTATAGCAAGACCTAAAATAAGCAAATGTCAAAGAATTTGTTGTTTTTATTACAGTAATAGTCTTGGAAATATGTAAATTAAAATAGTGACTATAAAGTAACGCCTTCTGCATCACACTGAATTTGTTTTACACCTGCTGTTTTCTAACCTGTAGCCAACATCACAAAGCTGCCTCTTCTGCTAAAAAGCTGGGCAACGCAATTGTCATACTTTGTGTGCATAAGGAAGGAAAGGTGGAGAAATTTCTTAATTTCTGATGTTGCAGAGCATAAGACCTTTCTCAGAGAGAAAGTGCCAAACTCGTGGTTTGCCAGACATTTGCTGAGTTTTCCTGTTGACAATCTGTGTAGCTTATTTCTGTGACTCCAATATCATGGAGATGTTCTTCTTTTTTTTTTTTTTTTTTTTTTTGTGTGTGTGTGTATAAAAGAAAACATTTACTTTTTGCCTTTTAAAGCACAAAATTTTCAGACTTTTCTGTAACATTAGGTATCCTAGTATTATGGGATTTTTTGGTTTTGTTTTGTTTTTTAATTGTTTTTATTGAACTATACATTTTTGTCCACTTCCCTCCCTTCTCCCTTTCTCCCCTTCTACCCTCTCCTGTCACTCCCATCCTCCCAGTTTATTCAGAAAAGCTTCTGTTTTTCTCCTTCCTGTGATCTATTTATGCCTCTCTTAAGGTCCTCTTTGTTATTAATATTTCTTAACTATTAAGGATTTATCTGGCTGGAGAGATGGCTCAGAGGTTAAAAGCACTGGCTGCTCTTCTAGAAGTCGTGAGTTCAATTCTCAGTAGCCACATGGCAGCTCACAGCCATCTATAATAAGATCTAGTGCTTTCTGTATACATTTATTATGTATACAGAATACTGTATAATAAATCTTTAAAAAAATAATTCATCTGGAAAAATGTTCCAGTTATTTTGACAGTGGCTTGCCATTTTAATTAAAAGAAAATTAGAAGTAGAATCATATTTATTTAAAATCTCTTCAAGAGGAAGATTAATAACAACATCACAGTTATGTGTAAGCCTTATTGATGTGTTCTTAGGGTTTCTTATTATTTGGTTTAGCCCTTAGGAGTATCATATGTCCTTAGCAGTATAATTGCCTCTTTCTGGTTTTCTGCCACTGGAAATGTTTTCAAGCATCTTTAATCACGAGTACTAATTGGTTTTACAGTTTTGCTTTTTGGAAAGCACTGCTTTTATCAGAGAAAAGTTTAAGACCGAGAATTGCTCTTGTTTTGTACTATTGCCATCTTGGTTGGAAGTGTAGAATTAGAAACAAGTACTATTTTGTTCTGCACCTACCCAGCGTAGGAAAAGAGTTCACATTTGAGTCTTATGAGGTAAATAGTTCCTTTCTTATTGTTTAATTAGCACGTTTTTAAATAGTGTCTGTCCAGTAGGAAAGTCTGTGGGAAAGCAATATTTGGAGCTTATTTTGTAATACTGTACCTTTTATATAGTCTGACTTTATGTTATAAATTTATGCATGATCTTTGCTTGTGTGAATAGAATAGGAATGGTCTCTCTTCCCTGAATAATTACTGTTGGGAATTCATTAATTCCCAGTTGTTTCTCCCTTGTGCTTGAATACCATACCGAAAACTGGCAAAATAAAGTCCTAAAATTGTGTACCTCAAAACTATGTATATGGTTGGTTAATTTTCTAAGCGCTGTTAAATGAAATCAGTTAGCACTCACAATACAATTAGATGAATAGAAATGCAGAATAACATTAGTAGTTTCGATGTTTATTTGAACCAAGAAGCCAAAATAAATGTCAATTCAGTCAAACTTACAAATTTCAGCCTTAGGGCCTTTCAGGATGGCTCAGTGAGTAAAGGCAGTGGCTGCCAAGCCTGATGGCTTGAGTGTGATCCCTGGGACCCGTATGGTGGTGCCCTCTGACCTCCACACAGGTACACATAGGTAAGCGCACACACAAACAAACATGAAAATCATTAAAAATATTTTTCATTGATGAGTGTCAGTTTTAAGGTCATGTTATAAAATGAATAAACTGGAGCCTTGTAGATGTCTTTTGACTGTGGCATCTCATACTTGGTATGAAAATACTGTATTTATGTCTGAAGGTCATGCACACTGAAGAATATTGCTGTCATTGCTACTGTTTTGTCTAGCTTATATTCTATGGTAAAATTCCACATTAAACTTTGTTACACTAATGGAAAGAGGATTAGAACCAGCTACCCTGTTACTGAGTCTTTTTCTGCTGCATCTTCAAGCCTCAGTTTTATAGATTTCCTTGCAAATGAATATCATAGTCTCCAAGTACTAAGTATCCAAGAGGTTTAAATAAAATGCTATGAAGTACAGACATTAATTTAGATGAGTAAGGGTGGTCATGTTAAAAGAATGCTTGTTTTATTCATGATTCTCACCTTGCTCCTTTGTAATAAATGATGATCAATTAAAAACATTACACTTAATTTAATCTAAGTCATTGAATGAACAAGTAAAAAGCATCATAGGAAATCTTGAATCGAAAGATGATGAAGTACATGATTCAGAATAGATTTGAATTAGAGAACATATTAGAGTAATTTATGATTTTCATAAATTTGTGACTTTATTTTAATGTGGTAAAGCATTTTCATATCCATAATTACCTCTCAGTATGGTAAAGTCAGTGTAGAGAATATTCAGCAATGATTGTCTACAATGTGCCTTCCTGTGTCAGTTTTACAACAAATGTATAATAATTCTGTAATACTGGATTTTAATGTAGTCCTCATATATACAAATTTTAATAAATAACAAAGAATCTCTGTTAATTGACCTATATTATTCTTGAGAATCTTATATAGTGTTCAAAATTTAAGGCAGACAAAATAGTATATAAATTACTTTTTCAAAATCAGACCAGAGTTTAAGATAAGTACATATAATTTGATTCTACTAAGAATATTTTGTAAGTTGTCATTTATCAATAATCTGTTATCTATATTATGTCTACAAAGATTTTCTTACTGTATTTGATAAAACTTGGCAGCTCTGTGAATGTATAGTCTTAGAGACTCTAACCAGGTGAAAAACATCAGAGCCTATGTAACCCCAGCGCTCGGGAAGCGAACCTGGATATAGAACGAAATCTTGCCTCAAAAATACCAGACTGGTAGGTAGATTCATTTAGATTAATGGTCATTTCTGTAAAGCCCGAAGTCCTGCTCATGAGTGATTTCACCAACATTGATTCTAATAAAAAACTTTCATAGCTGATATGAAAACTCTATTTTTCATAAATTTCATAAATTCTATATCCACATTTGTTAAAATAATATTTGTTCATTAAAGAAAAGTGGGGGATGGGAAGATAGCTAAGTGGGTAAAGCTGCTGGTTGCTGAAGCCTGGAAACCTGAGTACAGAACCAGACAAGGTAGAGACGATAGTGCAAGCCTGGCCTGGCTCACAAGGTGGAGTTAAGTTATCCATGTTAAGCAAGACAGAAAGACAAGAGCAATCCTTGGAAGGTGTCTTCTGATCTCCATACACGCTGGCATGTCCCTCCCACAGACAGTAGGTGAACATATCTCTCTCTCTCTTTCTCTCTCTCTCTCTCTGTCTCTGTCTCTCTCTGTCACACACACACACACATACACATCTCACACACTCAAAACTTTTAAAGTAAGAATTGACAGAAAAAAGATTATCGTTTGTATTCTTAACCATGTACAGGTTATTTCCTTTTTAACATTTTTTGTCATATAGTTATGATTCAGATGCGTGAATTTCTATTTAATGTTTTATTACAAACTTTTAACAGGATTAATAACTTCTAAAGATTAAAAAGTTCTACTCATTGCATAATTCCCACATATGAGATGCCTAGACTTAGGTCTTAGGGACACAAATGGCCAGTTGACATTTCTTGTTCTAAGAAGTTTCTTCCCCTTAAAATCAAATCTCCTGACCTGTTAGTGTGAGAGTGCCTGGCTCCACCGTAAGATGCATACTGCCACTGTATGTAAACATTGAGACCTTAGTTGTTGTTCCAGGACATTAGCGTCTTCTTTACCATTTCAAGTGTTTTAAATTTAGTCCATATTGTCTTTGAATTCTTTACAGAATTGTGATAGTTGCTATTGTACAAGCTGTAGGAGGGAAACTGCTTTTGTTTGTTGTTATGTCTTTTCTTTCAGAAATTACAGGTGTTTAATTAGCTTCAAACACTGGCTCCATAGCCATGGAGGATAAAGCACCTTCAGCATCATGGTCTTTCATTTTACTTCAGGAAGAGAAATGCAGTTTATCTGGAAGAAAGGGCTTTAAAATAGCAGTCAGAGCACAGAGAGTGCTGGGCACTCTTCTTCTGGCTTCATCGAAAATCTTGAGTAAGTGGACAAGAAGTAGGAGACATGGCTTATTTAACTCCACTCTTCATTTTGTAGCTTTCTCTCTCCAGAAAGTTATTTCTCAAAGGAAGGGAAAACTGAAGAGAGCTTCACTTTTCTCTAAGCTCATTAGGATTTGTATCGGAGAAAGCAGAGCTAAGGAGAGGACACTGTCTGCTTGACACACTTCTGATCGCTGCTCCAGCAGTGTCACAGCGAGGGTTGGGGAAAGCACTTTCTGAGCAAGACTCTGAAGTCATTTGTGTCTTCTCCTGAAGTGATGGCTCTCCTGAGAGATTGTTCCATTTGTTGTTAACCTTAATTGAAAATTTATCAATTTAAATTACTACCTTAAATCCAGAAAATAAAACAAGACTAGTTGACTTCTGAATATTTTTTAAAATTTGTTACCACTGCAGTTGTTATGCTTGCAAATATAGTAAGAACAGGCAAATAGTATTGTATAGAAATTCAGTCTATATCAATATTTTTAAGCCCTTGAATGTTAAGATCACATAGGCTCCATTTGCACTTACTTTACCTTACCTCTTTTTTTTTAACCTAATAAGTACTAGTTGAGAAAATCTTCAGCCTTAATTAAGCTAAATTCTGCACCTAGGCTCACAGCCCATGATGCCACTGTTTACTTGCGAACTTTGCCTTTATCTGCTAGTTTCTGTGCACAGACAGGTTCTCTCATGGGGGAAGCTACCACATTTAATTGTCGGAGCACTAGTATTATGAAAGGTATTTTTGTTTGCTAAATGGAATAATTTTTATTTGGGTCTCTTATTCATTTAAATATGTAAAAAGAAATACCTTTTTTGTTTCTCAGTTAAGTCTTTAAAAGTCAAATGATATTGATATCTTAATCACTTATCATAATTCTAATGGGTTATATAATAACCTACCACCCATAGGACCACTTGGGCAGTACTGTGGAGAAATAGACACTTAGATATGTCTGAGACAGTTGCTGTAGTTAGAGATATAAGGTACTAGGGGCACCAGGATGAGAGACTAGATATTTCTTATGAAATTAACTTTTCTGGAGTAAGTTGCTAAGCTGCTCTGAACCTTAAAATTGCCCAAACAAAAAAGATGTTACATGTGTATAATTGGATTTTTCTCAGCCTGATTTGGGACCATGATTTATGTTTAAACTTTAAACCACACTTTAAATACTCTGTGTTCATTTGTCTTTGTTGAATCCCTGTTATTTGTGTCATGGGCTTTTTGTTTTGTTTTTTGTTTTTTTTTTTTTTGTGGGAAAAAAATGGGGTTACAGTGCTTCAGACAGTAGTCAGAAAAGTTTCACTCATCACTCATAAGCTTAAGTATTCAGTGATAGGGATTAAATGCATGTCGTGGTGGAGGCTCTCTCTTAATGTCATGGTCTTCACACTCTCCCTGCTCATTAAAACGCGGGGCTCTCCAGAGCTCTGGGAACTGAGATACAGAGTACTCTTCTCAAGAGAACGATCCCAGGTCCTTCATGAACTCCTTAACTATGTCTCAGTGAATTGCCAAAAGGAGATTCCACAACATCTGCTGTAATATTCTGCAAAATACATTTAAGTAGTCCCTCGGTATCTGCAGGGGATTAGTTCTGGGACCCCAGGGATACCTAAACCTCTGGATGCGTATACAGTAGCATAGTATTTATATAGAACATAGTATATTCTCCTGTATATTTTAAATTATCTGCAGATTACTTATAATTCCAAATTCCATATAAGTGCAATGTAAGTAGTTATCATATTCCTCAGGAATGCTGATGAAAAAGTTTGTATATCATAGATAACGGTTGTAGTTTTTAAAAAATACTTAGATTCCCAAGGATAATTGGGTGCTGAAATCACAAAACAAGGTCAATTGTAGTGCTGTGCTCAATTATTTTGATATAAAAAGTTATTACTTGAGATATAGCAAGACCTTTTGGGTCAGGGCTTGGATTTTTGAGCCAAATATACCTTAATTTAGTTTTAACCTTTCCTTTTACTAACTTTAATCTCTTGATGCCTGTCTGTCCTCTGTTTCAAAAATGGATGTAATACATAGCGTCACTTGTCTTGGGATTGTTATTAGGATTAAAACAAGTAAGATAGTGGATGTGATTATTATTAGTATGCCTAATAGACCTTATTGTATTTTTATTATTCCAGATGAATACCAATTTATGCTAGCTCTTGGCCACCATTAGTAAACTATGTATTCCTCATTTGTCTCCTCTTTGCCAGGATAAAAGCATCATTAAGTCTCATCCTTTTTCTTTTCTTTCAAGGTTAGTAGAATAGTTATAATACAGTGATAATTTCTGCATACTCAATGTTTAAAATAGAAACAATAAACTCATTTGGACAGTTTCTAATTATACATTATTGGAAAGGAAATGCTATTGTTATTTCAAATATATATATATATATATATATATATATATATATATATATATATATATGAGGGATAAATAAATACTGATGCGTGGATTCCTGCTTGAAATGCTTTAATAACTCTGCACTTTGGGGCTGGAGAGATGGCTCAGAGGTTAAGAGCACTGCATGCTCTTCCAAAAAGTTCAATTCCCAGCAACTAGATGGTGGCTCACAACCATCTGTAATGAGATCTGGTGCCCTCTTCTGGTCTGCAAGGATACATGCAGGCAGAACACTATATATAGAATAAATAAATTTTAAAAAAGAAAAAGAAAAAAAAATCACATAAAAAAATAACTGCACTTTGTTATTTTTCATGCACACACACTGCTTTTAGAATGTGTTGGGTGGGCTAATAGTTGGCTAGGAGCACTAGTACATTTAGCTATTTCAGGAGCATAATTCTTTGCCTTGCCTTTCTGTTCATTGTGTAAGAAAGCTCTGAGCTTTGAGGTCCTTGTTCCTACCATGGTTCATTACAGAGCTTGATTGATGCCTTCTTTTTTAATCATGGATTTAAGTTTCAAATTAAGTAACTTAGTAAAACTTTTTTTGAATCCCTAAATGCTTAATAGTTCTTAATAATCATAGTATTTGCCCCAGTTTTCTCTAAAGATAAGATTCTTTTAAGAACAACATCCAGTTGCCTATCTTTTTCTTCCTGTTCCTTCCTCTCCTTCACTCATCTCTTTCCTGGGATAGTCTTACTAGGTAGTAGAGGCTGACCTGGAACTTGTGAGGAAATCAGGCTGGCCTGTGTCATCCTGTTAAGTCCTGCTATTACAAGTGTGCACCACCTGGCCCATTTTAATTTCACATCTTGCTATCTTTATTGTTTATTTACTTATTTAGGGTCGTTTTTTTTTTTCTTTTTGAGACAGGGACTCTGTCGTTCTTGCTGTTCTGAACTCACTGTGTAGACCAAGCTAGTCTTGAACTAACAGAGATCTCCTTGCTCTGTCTCCTATGTTCCCAGGTGTTGGTATTAAAGGCATGTACCACCATTCCTGGCTCACATGCTGCTTAAAAAACAAAACAGACGCCTCACATGACTGTGAAGCACTGTTCTAAGAGAGTCATGTATTTTGACCATATTTTAATTTGGTTTAGGATTATTCATTTATATTGAGTAAAGTACAATAGGAACTTCCCTTTTTCCAAATTCAGACAGGAACTTTTTCCAATAACCATGTGACATGTTGCCTATAAATTCTGACATACACAGTGAATGCAGTTTTAGTTGTGTTTCTGTTTCTTTTATAAACTCCCCTAATGATAAGTAATTCATATATGAATCCATAATTCATTAATGGATAAGGCAAAATTGCTTTTCATTTATCACTATACTACAGAAAAATAAGGGTCACATGTCCTAAACCTACTGGTTGTTGTTTAGTCCTTGATACCAAATACTTAGTATCTAAAGTGTCTATATATTGGTGCCTAACCTTTATTGTACTCATTTTATTTTTGTTTTGTTTTGTTGTTTTTTCGAGACAAGGTTTCTCTGTAGCTTTGGAGCCTGTCCCGGAACTAGCTTTTGTAGACCAGGGTGGTCTCGAACTCAACAGAGATCCACCTGCCTCTGCCACCCAAGTGTTGGAATTAAAGATGTGCACCACCACTGCCCAGCTCATTCTTTTATTTTACATGGTATCTGAAGTTATTGTAGTGGAAATTTTCAAAACTAGCATGTTTAGAAGAAAGCAATGTAGGATTTTGACCTGTGGATCTAAAATATTTACTTAAATTCAGCTGCTTAAAGAGCCTGCCTCAGTAACTGGCATCTGCCAGATTTATCTAAAGACATTTTTAAGGAAAGTGTGACTGGCACTGTAAGAGGGCCATGTCACAGTGGAAGATGTGCATTCCTCGTGCAGAAAGCCAGTGTTCTGAGCCATGTTTGCAGTTCATTCCAAGCTAGTCAGTTAGCTGTGGCCCTACCACACAGCTGTGGGGAGCGCAACACCTGACCCTCGGTTTCTTCGTGTATAAAGATTGTGTTGGATAATAACAACATTTGTGTCAAAGTCTGTGGCACTTTTGATGGTGTTTAGAAAAGCATAAATCTTTATATAGATGAATTTACAAAGTCAACTAATGAGCCAGGAAATTGTGATCAAAAGTACATTTCTAGATTGTAACGTGACTGGTAACCTATCAAATTCTCTTCTATGCCTCTACAACTTTGGATTTAAAGTTTTAGACTCTGCCTACACTGTTTTTACTCTGTTTCACATGATGATAATGGAGACGCCTGCAGAGCTGTGCTGCATGGTGACTTTGTTCAACTATATCAGCTGTAATAATGGATACAGTTTGTTATGTCTCAAAATATGCTGTGACCAGAATGTCCATTTGTGTCTCCAATGTTGCATATAAAGATGAATTACAGGGCTGGAGAGATGGCTCAGAGGTTAAGAGCATTGCCTGCTCTTCCAAAGGTCCTGAGTTCAATTCCCAGCAACCACATGGTGGCTTACAACCATCTGTAATGAGGTCTGGTGCCCTCTTCTGGCCTGCAGGCATACACACAGAGAGAATATTGTATACTAAATAAATAAATATTGAAAAAAAATAAAGATGAATTACAGAGAGCGTTGCACCAATTACATTTGTAAAAGATTTGTAGCTTATTTCAGATGCTATTGTGTTTTTTGAAATTGGTTTAATTTAACCAGGCACAGCTTAGGATTGTTTGGTCTTAAGTAAAAAACCTTGAAAAAAAAACTGACATAGAAGCTAGATGCTGGGAGTTGGACATTGCTGTAATTTATTAGTGGACTATATAGACTTTTATCTTTTACACTAGTGATGTAAGGAAGTTGGTATTTGTATTATTGGTTTCAGAATTTGTCCATAAAAACAAAGAGAACATTTTCATAAGCTTATTTATGTCAAATACAAAGCAAATTCAATTAAAGTGTGTACATTTAAAAAACTGAGCCTGGCGATGGTGGCGCATTCCTTTAATCCCGGCCCTCAGGAGGCAGAGGCAGGCAGATCTCTGTGAGTTCGAGACCAACCTGGTCTACAAGAACTAGTGCCAGGACAGGTTCCAGAACTACTGAGAAACCCTGTCTTGAAAAAACAAAGATGAACTACTGCTGTCATCAGTGCTCTCCCCAAGCTTATAGAAAGAGGAGGAAAGGATAGGTGCATGGGGCTTCAAAATGACTGATAATATCCAAGAATAATACATGGATTTTCATTTCAAAATTTTCTTCATCAGTAAAATAACTGCTGGACTTGGTGATGCACACTGAGGCAGAAGAATTGGGAGTTTGAGGTCAGCCTGCTTTACAAAGTAAAACTTATGTTAGAGTTTTATATAGCTGTATCATATACTGTGCATGCTATTTATAAAACGGGGCTAGATTATCTTTTCTTACCACTGTGAAGACAGATTTTCTTCCTTCCACTTGGAAATGAGTTACCAAGGTTTTCAGGTATGCTGTTGTCTGAAAGTACCATCCACCCCTCCTCTGTAAACTTGATGCTGCTTTCTCTTAGCTCACAGTTGTTTATCTATTTCACCTAAGTTTTCAAACTTACATATTTTATAAATTATCTGATAATCCTCACTAAGTTCTTCTTGCTCTGCCTATGTCCCCTTTTCACTTTATGTTTAACTGTTGGCTACATACTGCAATAGAGAATAAAGATGTTTTCTGTAATACTTCATAATCTCAAAGTTAAAAATGTGCATGTCAGTTACTTCCATGAAAATAATCTGTTTCCTCACCCTGCTGCCTGGTGTTTTGTTTCCTTTCTTTGCTGATAAAAGTATAATGGTGAAGACTCTGTTCGTAGTCTTTTGTACCCAGATGTTTAGGAAATGATAACATTTTTTCTAAACTAAATGTTTTTTTAATGTAACTGCATGGGACGCAAATTTGTTTTGTTTTTGTTTTTTGAGACAGGGTTCCTCTTTGTGACAGCTCTGGCTGTCCTGAATCTCGCTTTGTTGACCAAGCTACTCTTGAACTCACAGACATCCACCTGCCTCTGCCATCCATGTGTGTTTTAGGATTAAAGGTGTGCGCCACCACGCCTGGCACCTAAATTCTTAATATACAACTTTTGAATATTCTTAGTCACAAATATTACATTGCTTGCCCTTTAAACGGTCTGCTTTTATTTTAAGTATCCAAGGTACTTTCATTCTAAAAGAAATGATATTGAAGTAAATAATAACTATATGTATAGTTACATTTGTATTTTCTAGAGGAAAAGATTATTAGCAGACATTATAGTTTTTTAACTGTCCTGACGTGAACTTGCATATTGTCAGTAGGCTTTGGGTTTGTCCAGACACTCTGCTATATGTTTTCCTTAACCAGTTCTGAAACTGGCAAAGAAAATGATTTTTAAAAACAGACAGGCACTTGTCTCTTCCCTAGTAATTTCTACATTTAAATGTGTGTACTTACACGTTTCTGTAAAAAATGTGATAGGATTCAAGGAAAAATTGTCTAGCATGTTCTAACTAGTAGATTGAGTTTGGACCTGAGAGGTAACATCTTCTAAGTGCCCACTACTTAAAAATTGCCATTTCCGTTTTTGTGTAACCTCAAATAAAGCAGTGTGATAAACACTTACAAAGGAAATCAACAATTTTATGCATATTTAATTCAGTTTTGGTGTGTGTGTTTACTGTACTAAGAATGTTAATGATTTGCCTAAGAAATTTTTTGAGAACCATAAAATACAATGGAGTATTTCAGTTTTGTTGTTGTTCTTTTTTATAGGTCATGGAAAATGGAAGATTTGCAAAATACAAGTATTTTACCCATGTCATGATCAACAAAACAGATATGTTCATGATAACGAGAAGGTAACTTCTTTTCCTTCTCTGATAAAGTTGATAAGGTGCCAGGTTCCCATGATCATTGTTTCTTTATCATCACACTTGATTGCTGTAAACTCTGGTCATATGCTTTGTGTGTGCTTATAGATAAACACAGCCAGGAATCAACAGAATTATAGTTAGTTTAGTATTTATTTCAGCTACTTCACTGATCAGAAATTGTGTAGATCTGACCTCACAGGTAGACTTTCCCACTCTAAATACCACTCAGACCTCGTACTGGCATTTCTTCATAACGATGCATAGGTTTACTGTCCTTGCTGGGTACACCCAATTGGACAGAACATTTTAGGAAGATACTCCCAGCTGTGGCATCCTCAGCGAAGCCTGTAGACTGGAGAACCTCTGGGTGTTTTTCAGCATCTCCAGCAGTCTCAGACTGGCAGACATGGTGGAGAGGACTAAAGCAAGAGCATGCCTGCCTTATGTCTCAGCCATGGGCTCTTAACTTTTATTTCTTTTTTTTTTAATAACAAAAAACTATCTTTTCTCATTTTACATACCAATCCCAGTTCCCACTCCCTCCCCTTCTTTCCCCTCTCCTCCCATTCTTTCTACCTTCTCCCCCATATCACCCCCACATGCATTCCTCAGAGAGCATAAGGCACATTGCTTTGAGGCAGGACCAAGGCCGTCCCAACTATATCTAGGCTGAGCAAGGTCTCCCTCCAAAGAGAATGGGTTCCAAAAAACCAGTATAAGCAGTAGGGATAAATCCTGATCTCACTGACAGTGGCCCCCCAGTTTGCCCCAGCCATAAAACTGTCACCCACATTCAAAGGGTCTAGTTTGATCTTAATGCTGGTTCCCTGTCAGGCCAGAGTTGGTGGGCTCCCATTAGCTCAAGTAAGCTGTTTCTGTGGGAATCTGTTGGGAGCAGTGAGACCCCAGATCCTGAATTTCTTGTAATCCCCTGATCTGAGTGCCTACAGCTGCTCTGTGGAGACCTTCAGGAGTTCCTGATGGCAGGAGAGTGGTTTCTGGTGGGTTTGGCTGGGGCGTGGCTATCTCTATACAATCTGCCCCTGAACACAATAAAGGGGGCATTCTTGGGGAATTCAAGGATGACCGTGTCTCTGTCTCTCTGTCTGTGTGTGTTTGTGTATTTTAACCTCCAGCTCCCTTGCCTGAAGCTCGCGAACTGGGTGCCAGCGCACAGAGCGCAGACACGGGGGCGCGGTGCGAGGCAGGAATCATATTCTCATTCCTCCCACTTTTTGACTAGACTTTGGAAGATCAAGCCATGGGCTCTGTCTTAAATCTCTCTCTGAAAGTATGTGCTGTCAACTTAAAATCAGTGTCTCAGCTACAAAAAATAACTGTGAGAATGTCCTTTAAAGAAAGGATTAAGTAGAACAATAGATGAAATGCATTTTTCTGATCTCTTCCCCCCGTGAAGCCTAAGATGTTGTATTTTTAACATTTCTTTCTGATTTTGACGATGACATGACTTAATTTTCCCTGGAAAACCCCAGGGTTTTCACTGTGTTAATTCTGCTCAGTGTAGTTAGCAAAGCCTCTTTCTGATGGAGGGCGCAGAGTGTATTATTCTAACCTGTTAAACGTTCTTGACTATTTTCTGGTAATTGGTTCTGTAAATGTTTACTGTTCCTTAGAAAGAGCCTCCTAAGACTTCAGCTCAGTTTTTCTAGAAAATGTCATGCTGTAAATTTCCCATTGAGCATTGATCAGCTACATCCCACAGATGTTATGTTTTGTTTTCACCCTTCTAATTATTTTCACCATTTGAGATTCTTTAACTCATGGCTTGTTTTAGGTATGCCTTTATTTTTAAACATTGAGGAGTGTTGTCATTTTTCTTCTTTCTGTTAACTAGATTCTTATTTTAGTCCATTATGCTCTGAAAACAGATACTTTTATGGTTTCCATTGTTTAAAATTTATTGGATTTTGTTTTATTTGTGATACTGGAAATCAAACCCAAGGCCACACACTTTTTAGGAGGCAGTTTACCATTAAGCCATACTTCAAGCCCTAAATTCATTAAGGTTTTTTGTGGTGCTGTAGAAATGGCTCGGCTGTTAAGAATACTAGCTGCCCTTGCAGAAGATCCAGGTTCAGTTCCCAGCATCTACATGAGGTAGTGCACAGTCACCTTTAACTCCAGTTCCAGGGACTTAATGACCTCCTCAGACCTCTCGAGGTACCTGCACACGTGTGCACATACAAATTAAATATTTTTGAAAAATAGGATTTTAATGTGACTTAGATTATCTATGAATGTTCCATGTGTGCTTGTAAAAAAAATAAAATATAAAAGTAAATCTTTTATTTAAGTTTTATTAAGTCCTTCAGTTCTCAAAGTGAATCCTTTCTTCTTCCCCTAGTGGTGTGTTGTTTGTAACAAAGGGAACATTTGGACAACTTACATGTGAATGGCAGTATAATTTTGATGAGTTTACCAAAGAGCCATTCATTGTTCATGGGAGAAGATTGCGTATTGAAGCAAAGGTATGTAGAACAGACCGGTTTTTGATGTTTATGTTTTCTAAAATAGTGCACTGGGGTTGTCTCTGATCTGTCTTTTATGAATGCTGCTTTGTCTCAGGATAGCTTTCCTTAGACAATCTAATTGTAGTATCTGTAGGAGGGAAAAAGCATTTCTTTATTGTATTTCTACAACTGGGTTTTCTTTTTAATGAACTTACGAATTCTGTTTGTAGGAACGAGTGAAATCTGTATTTCATGCCAAAGAATTTGGGAAAATAATTAACTTCAAGACTCCAGAGGATGCTAGGGTAAATATAATTAATTTTTTATTAAGCCTCAAAGAAACATCTCACTTTGAAGCCATATTTTTCAGAAGTTAAATTTTGTTTAGGTCTTTTGTTTTTAACAGCTTTAGTATATGTAATTAATGATATGTCCTTCAACCATCTTTCAATATATTCAACACTGACTTTTTATATCAAATTGCTCTTCATTTTTTTATTTTTTGAGACAGGGTCTCACTATATAGTCCAGGATATCCTAGAACTCACCGTTTTCCTTCCTCAACCTCTTAAGAGCTGAAATTACATGTTTCAGCATGTTCTGTTAAATGCTGTCATAGTTCAGTTTTTAAAAGTCAGCAAATAAACACCAAGAATCATTCTTTTCTAATGTTAATCTGTCCGCTACAGAAGAGAAAGTATAACTCTATGTCGCTAATTTCTTTATTGTACAGTACAATGGTGTAACAAAGCAAGAAAGAAACCAAGCCTGTGGTCAACAAGGTAGAGTTTAGTATTTCCTCTCTTGCTCACTAGTAGAACTTTGAAGGAAATCAGTTAACCTCAGTTTCTTTGGAATAGGAGTGGTCTAACTGAAAAAGACTGCACATGCTTTGGGTCATGATGAGGAAGAAAAGGAAGTCTGTGAACTGATGTCACATTAGTCAGTGCTAAACCTTCTCATGCAGCAGTGGGCTGTTTGGAGAAGCTCATCTTAAGAGCACTGGACCTTTCACTTCATCCCTGCCTCTCGCCTTCTTACCACCTTCTTCAGAAAATAGGATTATCTTCCAGTTCACTTGTCGCATCTAGACATTAATTGCTCTCCTCCTACATACCGTGGACCAGTTAGTGTATGCTATGCAATTTAACACATGCTTTGCAATTTCTATCAGGGTATTGTGAATAAAGACAACATTGCTGTACTAATCATAGGAAGGGTAAATGAATTACCTAGAAACAGGAATAAAACACTGAAGTTTTAATATATTTATGACCTGGAACAGGGAGACAGAATAGAACTAATACCTGAGCTTTTCCTTGGAGGTAGACTTTATTACTGCTTCAATTTCATTAATTTTTTATTGGACTGTGTGTGTGTGTTTCAGTCTTGGTAAGCTACATGCATCTTGAATTTATATATGACCACTATTTTGGTACATAGCTATTGGTAATAATTTCTGACGATATTTATTTCTATGGTGTCGTTTCTGGTTCTGAGTCTTCTATTTCATCCAAAAACTTGGTCTAATTTGTTTATCTTTTCAAGGAGTAAAGACTTCATTGATTTATTTGTCTCCCTGTCATTTATTTGTTTTGATTCTTACTCTTTCCCTCTAACTTGGAGTTTGGCTTGTTTTTTTCTGCTTCCTTAAAGCACAGTAAAATGGTTTATTCTCTGAGTCCATGTTGCTTTGTATCAAATTCTAATCTCTTTCTACAACTTTTGATCCAAAATTGATTTTTCTATAAGTATAGCTACTCCCTATTTCTTCTGAATTCCATTTGCATGGAATATCTTATTCAGTCCCTTCACTTTGCAATTCATATATGTCCTTAGAGATGAATGTGTTTCTTATAAATCACATGGTAGATTTGGGTTTGGGGTTGTATAGGTTTCTTTTTTTTTTTTTTTTTTTGAGACAGGGTTTCTCTGTGGTTTTGGAGCCTGTCCTGGAACTAGCTCTTGTAGACCAGGCTGGTCTCGAACTCATAGAGATCCGCCTGTCTCTGCCTCCCGAGTGCTGGGATTAAAGGCGTGCGCCACCACCGCCCGGCTTGTATAGGTTTCTTAATCTAGTCAGTCATACTGTCTTTTACTTGGAGCGTTTAATCCATTTATATTCCACATCATTATTCATAGGTGAGGACTTAATGCAGCCCATGTAGAACTCGAGTTTAACTGTCATGGCTGTGCCCTTCTCCCCAGCAGGCGGTATCTTGCTCTGTGCTCTGCTGCCTGAAGTTGGGGGAGGAGTGGTAATTGTAGTCAGTCACCTAGCATAGTTCCATTGGCCCAGTGACCAAGAGTTAGTTGGGGTTTCACTGTGGTATGGCATGATTGAGTTTCAAGACTAAGACCTGTGCTAGACTGTCTTGCCCCTGAGTGAGGGGCATCTTTCTATGCTGAGTTGACTGAAGTTGAGTTATAGTGGGGCGTGGTATCGCTTACCTTCCTTAGATGTCTTTTTGTTCTCCGTACTCAATAAGCAGGCATATGTCTCACCTGACTTCCTTAGCTCTTGTAAAGGCAGTTTGATACATGAGTGGCTGTTCAACTTGGTGGGGGACAGCCACCAAAGGATCTTATTTAGCTGCCTTGTAAATCTTTTGGAAATGGGACCCAGCTATATCATATCTTTCACTTATCATGCAGATCCCACAATCATGGGCATTGCTCATAGAAAGGTTTGTATTTCATTTTAATAATCTCTAGTCCTTTCAGCATAAATTTTTATCCTGAGATGATCAAAACTGCTCAAAGATGTTACTGTGCTACTCCCAACTACAGATTCTTTGTCCTGCTTTAACTGAAACTTATACATACAGAATGGCGCAAAGTGGAAAGAGCTTTGTAACAATACTGACTTTTCAGACAATGTCAGTTGTCTAATGACCAAATTATACATTTTCTGGCAGAATAGTTCATTGTACTTTTCTTTTTCCCAAGATAACGTCTTATTCCAAGGACCTTAGAGAAATGCTCTCCTCTGAACTCCAGCTGTGTCCTGCTCTCTTCTGTAGTCTGTAGGTTAACTGTTGGCTATCAGTTTATGCCAACATGTAATGTTGGCTTTGAGATTTCTACTCATTAAATTTTGTTTCATCACAAGTTCATTGAGATTAGTAAATGTTGCTTTATTTCTTCCCAACAGTGGATTCTGACAAAGCTGGAAGAAGCAAGAGAACCATCTCCGAGCCTGTGAAGAGGGAATGCTGCCTGGAGGGACAGCAATCCGCTATTACAGTTCCCTTGCTGTACCTTCTAACCCCTGTGGAGAATAGGAGTCATTCCAGGGATCCTATGCTTTTAAATGCCTTTAAAAAAAAAAAAAATCCGGAATCAATCGGGTAAACAGCTATGTGATTAAAATACTAGAAGGTCCATTTAGTTTCCTAATCTGAATCATGCATCTGGTTATGATTCTTTTTTATAAAAAGAAGTGTTTACTTCAGGGTATTCTCAGTAGTAGTAGACAGATTGCTCAGTCTTCATGTCAAACAAAATGTGGTTTCCCAGTTAACACTGTAAACTTCTCTCATGCTTACTTTGTCTCCCGAAGTGACGGGAAATGATCAGATTAAGCACTGCCTCAGTAGTGACATGAAAACTTTGGTAATTTCTTTAGAATCATGAAGTTCTTTTTACAAATAAATATTTTGGTATTTTCCTTATTTAAAAAAAATGGTTTGGATTATACTAAAATGCATAGTATAACTGTGAAAAACAATCTTTTTTGAGATTGGACATAATGCCCCTTGAATCACAGACTGAGAGGCTTTAAAAACTGAGTATCATACCCAAAAAATGGTACAATCTCTCCAGATCTTTAGAGCCTTGGAAATATTTCCTCAGGGAAACCCCATGGATTTACCCAGTTTGTGTTGTTAATAGACGGTTGTGTTTAAAGTAAAAATTTACAGCCTTAATATTGCTTACCTTCTGTTTACTGGTAAAAAAATTTAAAAATTCAAAAAAGAGAAGCTTTTGCTGGCATCTTAGCGCTAATGAATTATGCTCTGGAATAAAGAGCTCCTATCATGAGTTAAAGGACAAACCCTAAAATCTAACCAGTAAGCCATCCTAATGTCTTGGATTAAGAATTTCAGGTTTGTCTACTCTGTAGTTATTCAGGTGAGAAACACTTAGTTAAAAATACAGGCTCATCGCTACAAAAGTTCCAAACTCCATCACAGTAAAAAAACAAGGTTACAGGTTTTTTTCCCTCTTTGGTTTTAATCCAAGATCTTTGCTCTTTACTATTACTGGACTACTTAAAGTGAAACAGAATGATTGTCCAATTGTGACCTATAAACAGAATGTCTTAACTGGTTATTGAATACACACTTGTTAAATCTATATTGTAATGTTACCAACTTGTCATAAACTGGTGTTGAAATTGAAGAGTCTTGTTTGGTCACTGAGTATTTAATCTACAGGTTTGTGAAGTCTCTTGCTTTTATGTACAACCTGGAATGAATAGCATGCGAGTCTGTAGCTGCAGTTGTTGCTGCCCAAATCCTGCTATTGTTACCATATGATTTCACAGAACACATTAATTGTTATTGGTGGTGTCCTCCAGAATGCTTTCTCTGCTAAACATAAGTTGAATCAAAAGATGACACATCTCAAATTGTTTTAGTTATGTCTCCCTAAGATGACCTTTCTTCAAGGTAAGGCGCAAGTTTTCTCTGTTGCTGAGCCCCTCCAGGTTTGCAGATTAATCCTGCAAGGAGAGGTAGTTAGGTATCATCTCTGTATCTGGAATGTCACTTCTCTGGCACTGCAGTCACTGCCAGTAGTTAAATACCTCATTAGTTACTTCTTTCATGAGTTCAGAAAAATTAGATTCATAACTCTTCAGGTATGCCATGGCAAAGTGCAAAAGTACTAGCATAGCGATTGTGTATATTCTGGCAGCCGGCAGGATGGGTTTTATAACTGGTACACATACATAGCTAATGTGCCTTTTCTCCTTGTTCCTGTATCAATAAAAACCGAGAAATAGCTCTTGTTCCTTATGAATCATGTGCCTATCACCTCCTCCCATCACTCTCTGACTGTGCACTAGAAAGACACAGATTGTTCTAGGATAGTCTGTGTCTAAACAACTATGAAAACTAGGAACACTAACCACCATTGACATAGACAAGACACTCACATGACACTTTATAATTTACAGTTATGTGTTTGAGTCAGTAGTCTTTTTCAGAATCTTTTGAGAAAATCATCCAGGAATCATAGTATTCAGATTTCTCCAATAGCTTTGCTTTCACTGTGTTTGTGTGTGGCGGCGGGAGGGGGGGGGTCTTTCCTGGGGGGGTCTTCCCTGGCATCTGGAGTCCTGGGGTTTTCCATGATTTCTATCATAATCATCTCTTTCCAGTGAGTATCACTCTGCCAGTATCTAATCAGTTAAAAGCATCCACAGGTTGGTGCCCCATTCCTACCAGGTTTTTTTAAAAAGCAAAAAAAAAAAAAAAAAAAAAAGCTCAACCCTGAATTTCCTGTACTTTGGATCACTGTGTTGGTTCATTCTTTAGCTCTGCTAATTGCTCCCTTGTATAGGCCTCTGCATTAGAAAGATGAAGACAAAACGCATGTGCCATATGTACTTATAGGTGTCTGAAACTATCAAGTCTGTCTGTCTGTGCTCCAGGTTTTTTCTTTTGTTTACCTCTGATGCAACTGAAATCCTCCGCGGCAGTGTTTGTCAAATTATAGGTCTTAACCAGTGGGTCATGAAGTCACTCTAATAACTAAAGACAATCACAGGAACAAGAGAACACATAAGAACAAATACTCTTTCTGTTTATAATTTAAAATCACATTTTAGTGTTAGATTTTTTTAAAGTGAATAAAAAGCCTGAAAGACGAGGTCTGTCTGGAGCTGCTGGAGCTGTGGCCATGCATGCCCATGGCTCCCTCCCTGGAAACAGGGTGGTTTGAGTTGTTAGTTTCTTAGGTAGTAAAGAGCAGGCTCAGAGCACAGTGGTCACCCTTAGGGTGAGAAGTCAGGAGAGCTCTTGTTCTACTGTATGAAATATTTTACTTCCCTTTCCTCATAGAAAATCTGTGGAACCAGGAAAGGCATAGACAATTAACTCGGCAGATGACACCCAAAAAGACCACAGACTGTGGTAGAGGTCCTTCACACAGGACCTCTAACTCCCACCTGCCTTCTGTCTGGCTCCTCATGCAGGTGGCGAAGATCCTGACAAACCGGTAGCCAACCATTATTGTAGAACTGGAACTCACCTGCTGAGGTGCGGTACAAATACCAGCACATTTTAACTAAAATACTGCGTTCATTCATTTCCATAAGACCTAAGCAGAAAAGGAAGACTTGCATTTCTTATATCAGATTAATCCAAATTCATCGGTCGTTTTCCATTGGTGCTGCATAGAATCACATATCCTTCCTCACTCTAGAAAAGAACTAGATCTGCCTGATCTTCTGGATATATTTTTGAAGTTTATACTTCATTGTTAACGCTAAAGCATCTGAGTGTACACTAGTTGGCTAGATTGTGTTTTTTTTTTTTATGATCTGTTGTATGTAGTGTAGAGGGTAAGCACTATACCCAACAGCATGACTTCCCCCACTGACCTAGAAGGTGGTGCCTTGCTAAATGAGAAGGGGCTGTGTCCTATCAGAAGCCCTGCTAATGTTTCTTCGATTAAAACCTTTTCTATTTATTGCCTCTTTTGTAAAATAATCTCATGTCATTTAAAAGTATTTTTACTTTAGCATTAAAGGTTCTTGATTTTTCTTAAGCATTATATCATTCTCAAAAGAGGAAAATTTGATTTACCCAAAGCTTGACACATAAGAAATGTAACTTCAGATTTTACAGGTCGATATGAGTATTTTTTTTAAATTGAGGTTTTTTTTAATACAAATATAAATTTGAGTTGTAGTTTAACACCTGCTATGATCTCTTATCAAATTGCCTTGATTTAAAACCTGTCACTAAATACGTTTCTGTGATGGCAGTGCTTCCTTCTAGTAAACTGTCTGTAGCAAGGACCCTCGTGAGGCTGGGAAAATAAAAATGTCTAATGACTAGAAGTGTTACCTACAGCGGAGCGGGATGGAAACCTCAGTGTTTATGATGTCCTCCTACCATCGTTGTTTAATTGACTGTATGCAAGTTGCCAGTGTTTGGGCAGAAAAACATTTCAAAAAGCAACATACTATAGCTTAGAAAGAATATTCTCCGTATCAATACACACAAGCTCACCAATAATTATAAATTATACTTAGAATTAAATTATATTTAGGACCATTTTTTAAGTGGTCATCTCTGTATACAAGTATATTACAGTTAATGAAATTTTGGGGGAAGGTATGCTTTAAAAATACCTTCTTGCTAGTTTTTTAATTGTACAGTTCCATTTCTATGCAATGTCCAGACTAGTGTCTAACTATTTTTATATTGACTTAATAGCCTGTGCTTCTTTGAAATGTTTATTATTATTTGTTGAAAACATGACCATTGGTTATTATAAGTTTTAAAGTATTCCTCATTGCATCAGTATTTCCTTTTCTATTTCTAGTATCTCTTGTATGTAAACATGACCTAATTATCTATTACACTGTGGTTGCCGAAGTTTTGTGTATTTTGATATAGTCTTAACACAGGCATTTCAAATGAGGTTCTTATTTTTAAAACTAATCTTAGTCTTTTTCTTTCTAAAAATTGGCTGGAAATACTAACACTTGAAACACTACTTATTTCTTGGAGGTGGTGATTGCATGCTAAAATGACTACCCAGTGTAACCATATGTGAGTCCAATAAAGCTTTCTGGTCTTCGGTCTGTTTTGATTATTGAATAGAACCAGGAACATTCACCTTCTTTTTCCTGTCTAAAATCTACCTCTCTGTGGCCCAAGTCCCTCAAAGAAATCAGTGTCCCGACTTTTTAGGTGAAGTGGATAGATAGCCTTCTAGCCAAGCATGTTCACCATTGACTAAAAGTTTGAGGAAATACCTGGTGAATGGTTAGCCACCAACTTCAGATGGCTAATTTTTTCTGGCAGTTGTGGTGAGTATATTTTAAAAAGTTAGACTAAGGGAGAATTTCTGCACAACTAATTAATATTGACAGAAATCACTGACTCACTCCTGATATGGAGAGTTAACTTTGCTGTAACTGAAAAAGGTATTTGTTACCATCCTTTGATTTATTCCACACCTTTCTTGCCTTAAAGTCATCAATTTGTATCAATCAAATTTGTTAAGAACTCAATGCTAGAATGTACTCAATGTAGTGATATTTCGTTTATGTTTTAACAAGTAAAGCTTACCTGAAGATCAGAGTACAGAGCTAAGTCACTAGAGGTCAGGGAGTGGTGGCACATACCTTCAATCCCAGGATTTGGGATACAGAGACAGAGGGATCTCTGTTAGTTTAAGGCCACCCTGGGCTACACAAGATTGACTCTGTCTAAAAGAGAAACACGAGCACACACAAAGGTGACCTTTAATCCCAGCACTAGGGAGGTAGAGACAGGAGTGATTTGGCTGAGTAGAGAGAGGAATCTAAGGTTTGGTGGAGACAGTTACAGTCTGAGGATACAATCTGAGGACAGGATCTCCCCTTTGGTCTGAGCATTGTAGAGGTAAAAGGTCTCTAGTGCCTGGCCGCACTACTGCTCTGCTCCTTCAGCTTTCACCCCCATCTGACTCCAGATCTCCTTTATTCAGACCAATTAGAATGCTTGCTATGACTTGAAAAGAGAATCCCACAGTGCTTAACATCCTTGATTCTGAGTCTGTTGATATGCTTCTTTTTAGATTAATTGACTAATGAGACTAGTTAGTCACCTTTAACCATTGGTGAATGTTTTCTTTCTTTGATTTTAAATATCTTGAAGAGCTATCCCTTTGTCTTTCTCTTGATGGCTACATGTTTAAAATAAAATTTAGCATCCGTTTGTCCAGTTCATGTGTTAAGATTGGCTTTCAAAACCTAATGCTACTTTGGTAGAATGTGTTTACCCTTGGAATTGTTCCAACAAGTTGACAATCTGAAGGTCCGGTAACTGAGTATAAGAAAGGCTTAGTTCAGCTCTAGGAATTTAACCATGGGGTTCTGAGCAACAGATATAGCCAATCTGAGAATGTTTATACAGACTCAACTAAGTAAACCTACAGTGACTGGAAGCATCGAGAGTGAAAATGCATAATAGTATACTGACCCTCTGGAACATCCAATCCAGCAGTGCACCACCGAGAGGTTACTGCTTTCCCCATGATGTTACTGGCTCACTGGGAACTGCAGCTTACAACGACCCATCATCTCAAGAGAGTACCAGGCCAAAAATTATTAGCCTGAGAAAGGATCAAAATTCAAAGTACAGTTCCTCTTGGATATATGTCACTTTCTCACTGTTATAAAGGCTAAAGCCTTATAAGTTAGAGACCCTTTGAAAATTTCTGGGAGGTAGATATACCCTAAGTACACACATACCTCCCAATGAGCAGTGGAAACAAAGCCATCCTAGGCCTCCAGTCTGAACCACTCTACTTCCTGGGGATCGGGATCAGTTCTGTTTACTGAGCCAGCTATGAAGGATCTCCAGCATACAGAGTTGAATGAAGACTTACTTCAAAAGGGGGAAACAGGAAAACTGCTGAGTTGTTGATAAGACTGGCATTTTTCATTTGAATACAACCATCCACGAGCTCCAAGAAACACATCATCATCAGTGCTCTTGGTAGAACAGTATATTCTCAGTATCCAGAAAGGCACAGTGTACACATTCAGACATAGCAGATTTGTGATTACCATCAGTTTTGGCAAGGCTTACATGACATTTGTTAAACAAGTTATGCTTTAGCCATTCCATAAGTTTATAAAGACCTGACCATACGCATTAAGATACACACATGCACTATCTAGAGTCCGTTTCTCCTCTCGGTGTAGTCTTCACCACCAAATTGTGGCAAAATTAAATTAGAAGTTGGGATAATATTAATTTGGCTTATAAAGTTGACAAGAATAGAATTACTGTTTTTTTTTTTCTTTTAAGAAAACTTTGCTGGGGGCTTGCACAGCACCCTGGGTTCCATCCCAAGCATCACATAAGCTGATTGTGCTGACATACATCCTAGCACTTACTAACCTGTAAATATCAATGTCAAATCATACAGTTTGAGACCTCTTGATGTCAGGAATAATTAGCAACAGGGTGAAAACTCTCCTGCTCTAATTAGGCTATATATATGAAGACAAGAGAATCAAAAGTTCAAGGTCATCCTCGACTGTACTATGTTTGAGACCAGCATGGAATACATGAGACCCTGTCTCAGAAAAGAAAATAATCTTAGCTGAAGACCAACAATTCCAACAAACACTTGGGGAGTCCAGGCAGAAGGATCAAGGCCATCCTCAATTACATAGCAGATGTGGATTGGAAGCCTGCCTGGGTCACTTAAGGCCTTGCCTTTAAAATTTAAAGAATTAAAATAAGGGTCGAGGGGGGGATGCATAGAAAGTCTTCGGTTGTTCGGTACAAATGTTAGATGAGGGAGGAAATGTAAGAAATATCTTTCAAGGTTTATTTAGAAATCATTAAGTCTATTAAGATTTCTTAGTCACCTGAATTAATCCTAGAGGTCTGAAGGCATGATCTGTAAATTAACAAGTCCTCTCTGTTAGTGATCTGAATAGTGATTGAACATTTTAGTTTAAGAGGGGGGAGGGGTCTCACAGTAGCCTTTTGAAATTCTATAAAATACCAAACTCAGAAATTATGCCTGACCTCACAGCCAAAAGGTAAGTAAAGACAAGAGTTGATGACACTTAAAAGAGTTGGTAGAGCAAGTGTCCTTGAAGTCACACTATTCATCTCTGTCCCTGGGGGCTACGTAATGTCCGTGGAGCCTGGCCCAGAGATCACCCTCTGTCTGGGAGGAGTGGGTCACAGCATTTACACCAAGTTGAATTCCCGGAGGTTTAGTTGTAGGATTGTGTCTTTGACAGCAGCAAACACAAAGCGGATATTCTCAGTGTCTGTAGCACATGTGAAGTGAGAATAGATGACCTTCTCTTTGTCAGGATTCTGGTCTTGATACAGCTTCAGGATAAAGTCCCTGGCGGCTTTCACATCTTGCTTTGGTCCTGGTCATGAGAGGAATAAAGATACAGAATCACCATCATGTCCTCCCACAATCCATTTTTAATGTATTTTCTTATTTCAGATCCTTTTTATTTCATACCTAAGGAAAGGTTACCTGGAATAGTTATTATATTTCATATGAATCTACAAAATGTTTTAAAAATATTTTCTGTTTCACGGAGTATATATGCATGTATACATACATGTGCCCAGAGAACAATTCCATGTTATCGTCGGGAATGCTATGCACCTCCATTGACAAAGATCTTTCTTTGGCCTACAGCTCACCAACTAGGCTAGACTGACTGGCCAGCAAATCCCAGTGGTCTGCCTGTCTCTGTGATTATAAATTCTCATTATCATGCCTGCTTTTTTAGGTGAGTTCTAAGGATTTAACTTGGTTATATGCTTGCTTCCAAAGCAAATGTTTTTACCAACTGAACCAGCCATTCCCTTGCCCAATGTTTGGTCTTTTTAAAGTGTCTACTGGTATCTAAAAATTGTACTGTAAAGTGATTTGTCTAAAAATAGTGGCCTAGTTTTGTTTTCTAACCACTAACTTGTACAGACAGGCAGCTGTGGGCTGGGGGAGGGGGGTGTGGCGCAGAAACTAATGTTATTAGTTTTGTTTTAAAGCCTGACAGTTCGAAACTATACTGCCAGAGTGTTTAATCAAAGGAGGGTATGCTGAAACACTAACATGTAATGCCAATTTCGAGAGTATACTATTTGAGACATCTTGTGCCAGGAGTGATTAGTGAGCATGAGAACTGTCCTGTCTTGAGCAGGTTACATACATGAAGACTCCAGCACCCCACAAAGCAGCATGTGCTCCGACTGAAGCTGCAGGAGCCAGCTCTGCCAGAGAAAGCTGAGTGAATGCATATGCATCAGAATGACCAGGCTGCCAGGGCAACAGAAAGCGGTGGTACCCTAGTGCAAGCTGTAGACAGGTGCAGAAGGGTTTCCTAAGTGAGGCTCCCAAGTTGGGGCCTCACCAGTCAAGTGGAGTAAGCCAAATGAGCTGGCAAATGTATCCAGGCCCTTGCAGTGGCAGGTGTTGAGGTGAAAACACTATGAGAAGCATAATTTGAAGGGGGAACATGAGAGCCATCAGGGAGGCCCCCAGAAAGCTGGGGAGTCAATGAGGCTGGTGTGAGAGCAGCATTCCCCAAATACTTACCTGTGTATTCTGGGAAATAACTAATTAGATGAGAGTACATGATTTTCTCTTCCAAAAGATCCTTCTTGTTTAAGAACAAAATTACAGATGAGTTCAGAAACCAGGGGTAGGTGATGATGGTTTTAAACAAGGCTTTGCTCTCTTCCATACGGTTCTGGGGAGAAACCAAGTTAGGATAAGTCATAAAGAAAAGCAAGACTTGGAAACAGCATGCTAGGAGGCTGGGTACGTCCATCAGTCCTCTCCCCTTAGGGTCACTGTTCTTAAAATGGCAAGAATGCGGGTCCATCAGACCTGCTACCGTTTGCCCTTCCACCCTGCCCTCCCACACACACCTGATTTTCTCAGCATTTTTGGAGCACTAACTCTTCTCTTGCCCTAAACAAGGTTCTTGTGCATACTTGTGCCTCAGGAGCATTGGAACACAGGAGGACCACAACCCTGAGCCCTCAGGCCTGGTCAGAACAGAAATAACACTGCAGAGCGCCTTAGCCATGCTTTACAATCGGATGTTGTCCCAATTTCCCAATTTAGTGGGTGACCACAGCATCCCAAAAATTTAACTTTCCCAAGTCCATAGAGACATGAGTCATGTGACAGTTGTACTCATGAACAATAATTTTAAACAACACATTTTTTTTCCCTAAGGAAAAAAGAAAGAACTTTCCTTTAGAGGAAGAAACAACCCTAAACCATTGACGCTCCGCACACGCTCCAAAGGGATGTGCCGTGATTGTACTTCCCTACAAGCCCACACCTGGCCGTTCTCCCGCTCTGAAGACTGAAGTACAGAAAGTTATCGGAAAATTAACCCATTCACTTTTAGAGATTCTCTAAAGTTTAGAATTATCTTAATCTCCAAAGGAAAAAAAATCTGTATGGCAGAATAGATGGATCCAATGCATATCTACAAGTAGAAGGAACGGGGAGGAATAACAACCATTTACATGCTCTCCAAACACCGGATTCCTATAACTTTTGTAGGAGAAACGAATATGTTTAATTTCTAAGAATATTGGACTGGGCTCTTGGTGCTCTGAACACACAATCCTTTGACTCTTCCGAGAAATACCACAAGTAACTCCTAAGAATTCCTATTATTTTTTATGCTGAGAACTATCTCTTGAAATTCCTCTTGGGAGAGCTACAGCATCCTCTATTACTTTGATGGCACAAGTAAATGCGTTCACCCTCCCCTAATTAACTAATATAATGGAACTCCTCGGAGAGAAGCTTTCACTCAAGAGGTACAAGATATGATTTGTTCATGGGCCAATGCTTAATCCTGGCAGCACACTGATGGTTGACATCCCTGTCCTTGAAACAAGAGCCAAGAAATCTTGCATACATTAAGAGGACATTGGCCAGGCGGTGGTGGCGCACGCCTTTAATCCCAGCACTTGGGAGGCAGAGGCAGGCGGATCTCTGGGAGTTCGAGGCCAGCCTGGTCTACAAGAGCTAGTTCCGGGACAGGCTCCATAGCTACAGAGAAACCCTGTCTCGAAAAACCAAAAAAAAAAAAAAACAAAAAAAAAAAAAGAGGACATTGGTATTCTTCAAAAAATAACCTTACGAAGTGACCACTTTCTGTCAGAGCATCTAATGGAACTAGAGCCAGCCAGCACCTTGCAGCTTTGCAGGAGGCACAGTACCTGCCTGGACTGGGCCAGCCCCAGATGCCTGAATGAGACCTTGCAGGGGAGTAAGGCCAGATGCAGTCTCAGGTGCTGCTCTCATCTCTGAACTGCTCCATGTGTGGGCACCCCTGCTCTGACAGCTCAGAGAGCCTAGTTTGGGAGCGGCATTCTCTGGAGGCTGAGGGGTCTGCTCAGATGGTGTCAGAAACAGACTGGGCTCGGGAGAGCTAGCATGATGAAGCCACAGGTTCAGTCCACATAATGGCACACAGGTGTAATCCCAACACTTAGGAGGTGTAGTGGAAGGCTGGAGGATAATAAAGTGAAGGTTACCCTTTGCTCATAGTCAGTTTGAGGCCAGCTTAGGCTGCACAAGACCCAGTCTTGAAAGAGGTGGGATGGGGGAGAATTGTTAGACAATACTGTATGTATTAGGGTCTCTGAAGGGACTTGGAAATGAAACTACCCCTTTGGAACCCAAAAAATATAGCTGTAGCGCAGAACCCAAAAGGCAGTAATTTTATTTTTTTTTTGCCAACACGCCACCAGCAGTAAGAATCTTAGCTTTGTGTATGTAGGTTGGATTTTTACATGATTTCTAAGGGCTGACTTGGTAAACTGAGCTCTCTTGACCCAGTCTGCTTCTTCCTATTTTCCACCCTTCATGACCCATGACACTTACCTGGGCAGGTGGACTTTGTGAACATCCTTACTCTCAGACCGTAGCCACCATCAGTCAACTAAATCAGAGTCTGGTATTTGACTCAGGAAATGTTCCTTAGGAAATTCTGGGCAACTACCTTGGATCTAGGGTCCTGGTCCACAACTCTCAGTATGCAGTAGGCTGCACCATTTAAGTTCGTCACACGAAAATGAAGTCTCTTCTGGTTGGTTTGTGCTTGTCTTTGCCTCCTGAGTGCTGTGCCACCAAACCTGGCTCTGAAATCTCAGGATGTAGTTTGTTGTTAAGTGACATGTGACAGTATTTAAGTTGCAGGGGACTATGGGAATGGGTCTGCAGTGCACCAGAAGCTGCATTAGTAACAGATACCTGAGCGCCGGCTTCTAGAAAGTTACCACCCCACCCCGCAGCATACCTCATTGTCACACTCGGCCAGGACCTGGTCATATTCACTCAGAGCAACCAAGAAAATGATGGAGGTGACGCTCTCAAAGCAGTGAATCCACTTCCGTCGTTCAGAGCGCTGGCCACCGACGTCCACCATCCTGCTCAGCGGAGAGAGACGGTCAGAGTTGGAATGCAACAGCTCCGGGAAATGGGATGCAGGTCATTACACCACGGAGTTAGTAACCTTTGTGGTCCTCGGTGATTCAGAGGGAAGGGGTTCTTAAGGTTAGTGTTAGAACAGTGCTGCCCTGGGCACTGGGGAACCATTGGTGGATTCCAGGCAAAGGACTCAGATGGAACCTTCCTGGGGATACTGGGGAAGAACCAGCTGCGGCAGTCCTTTACTCCAGCCGCCCACACCAAGTCCTAGGACACAAAAGGGACAAAGGCAAGCCATCTTCCTGGGACCTCTTCCGCAGGTCCTGTATTTAAATGTATGATTTGTATTGTGTCTTTCAGGATTGTGTGTGTGTGTGCGTGTGACATGAGAGCCTGAGGCCAAAAGAGGCCACTGGGTCTCCTGGAGCTGGAGTTACAGGTAGCTGTGAGCCACTCGGTGGAGGTGGAGGCATTTCAACCCAGGCCCGTGGCTCTGAAGGCAAAGCCTGGCCACCAAAACTCTGGAAAACTCATTCTGAGATGCCTGGGAGGTTGTAAGCAGCCTTTGAAGTTGAAAAGGTTTAAACCCACTAGTCAGCTAGGGAGAGAGTTCTTATTAAATGAGACATGGAGAGTATTTTTATACCGCCCTCTCCATGTGACAACGCTGAAGGAGAGCTAAACAGAACCACAATAGTGGTCTCCGTGTGGGAGGGCGAGAAAGGTGTGCAATGATTGTCGTTAGAAAGGATAGAGGGATAATAGGTACACGAGCTTTGAGGGGTTGGAGAGGAGGCTCAGGGGTTAAGAACTCCCGTTGCTTTTCAAAGGGCCTGAGTTCAGTATGAGAACCCACATGGTGATCCAGTCCCAGGGGATCTGATGCCCTCGTCATCTCCAGTGACTCCTGCACACCTGGCACACACACACACACACACACACACCCCTCAGGACATGTCCCCTGAACAGATTGACCCTTAAAGGCCTCTGTCTGGGAGACAGACTTACCGGAAGATGATGTTCTCCAAGTCAAATGGATACTCTATGATGCCGGTGGTGGGCACCCGAACACGAAGGACATCCTGTTGCGTTGGCACGAAAGAGGGCATGGCGATTCGGTCAATGTCAGTCAGGTAACTGTGACATTAAAGAGTTGAGATGCTGAGGCTCCGTTGTGAGAAAGGAAAGCAGCCTTCCCTGCTCAAGGGAAGTCCTCCCTGACCACAGGGCCCCCACAAGACTGGGAGGTCAGCAGTAATACGCAGAGGTGACTATGCCAGGCCTCGATCCTCCCAAGACCATTCTGAAGGGGTCAGGATTCAAGTAAATCTGGAAGCCTTCTGAGAATGCAGGCTACCCCATCCCAGTTCCCAGTTGCATCATCTCTGTGGCCATGAGGGAAGCAGCAACCTAGAGACCAAGAAGGTGGGAGACGATACTGGCCCCTCACCCACCAGACCCACCCACTTGCCTCCACCCAAGAACTTTAATAAATAGACATTGTTCTCCGAAGGCTCCGATCAGTGATAAGAACAGCTTCTATGAAAATACGCGGTTGTCAAACAGGCCATGAAACAATTCTCTCAAAATAAGAACATTTTCCTGTTAAGAACGCTGGGAAGTGAGACATCTAAAATAATCCAAAGTCTGTCTCATGGTATTTGGTATTTATGTGTAGTAAAGTTCTGACTTTAAAATACATGTGTTTTTTTTTTCTAAAGTCAAATAAAAGAATGCCTTTAAAATACACTTCACCAGGGAGTGTAACTCAGTTTTCAGAGTACTTGCCTAGCATGCACACAACACTGGGTTAAAGCCAGCACGTCCTGCAACATGGCAGCACATGCCTGCAATCCCAGCACTCAAGAGGTAGAGATAGGAGGATCGGAAGTTTAGGGTTCTGCGGAAACACATGGAGAGTCCAAGGCCGGCCTGGGCTAGAGACTGTGTCTTCAAAAAAATCACTTAAGTCCTGAGGTCTTTTGTGATTTTTAAGTCCTCAGTATCTGGGCCAGTTATCATACTAACTGCCATGGGATCACAGCGCTGGTAACCAAATAGCTCAACTTTTACTCAATAGCTCTTACTATACCTAATTTATCAGTTCGTCTTATGCTGCGTCTGTATAGGGAAAAACATAGAATACAATGTCATCATCTGCGATTCGGGGCATCTGCTGGGGACTCTGAAAGTGGCCCCAAATTATGAATGGGTGAGAAGGGAGACACACCACAGTGATGGGTTGACTGAAGAGTGATTAGAACAACAGACTGTGCCGCTCCTGAGATTAGAGGGCGTTGGTTGGTAGCCACATAGCCCTTAGCATGCTATCTGGTACACTCACCTGGGCAGTATAAATACAATCTAAGCCGGCCGATGGTGGCGCATAGCCTTTAATCCCAGCACTCGGGAGGCAGAGGCAGGCGGATCTCTGTGAGTTTGAGGCCAGCCTTGTCTGCAAGAGCAAGTTCCAGGACAGACACCAAAGCTACACAGGGAAACCCTGTCTTAAAAAAAAAATGCATATCTAAAAACGCAGACATTACTCGCAGATGACCAAGAACCACAGGCCTAAACCAAGAAAATGCACAAATAACTTAGGCCATCAACCTTTTCTTTCTTTCTTTCTTTCTTTCTTTCTTTCTTTCTTTCTTTCTTTCTTTCTTTTTTAAGTCAGGGTCTAGCCTAGGGTCACAGGCTGGCTGGAGATCCTCCTGCTCCTGCCTCCCCAGGTTGCTATGCCAGGCCTGTGCCACCACACCTACTGACTCTCAGGACTGGCATCTGTCTGCCTTTATTAACTGCTGTTGTCTTCTGTATAATCCGTTTACCTACCCAGCCGTCCCGACATGCCTCCCAGTGAACTTGCTTAAGTTTTCAAGATTTCCACTGAATTAGTTCTACAGCAGTTCTGGTAAGCTTTCTCCAAATGGGTCTAAACCCACAACGCTGTCACAACACCAGCAACAGCAGGTCGCTTCTGGGAGGGAATGGGGGTGGGGAGTGGCTGAGAGCAGCCCCTGACTCCTTAGACTTTCTTCCTCCCTTCTCCATTGCCAACGTCGTGGCTTCTTTTCTTCTCCTGACATCATGTGTTTTGCTGATGTGGTTGGATCAGCTGTTCCAACCTAGAATGAATTGCACACTGCTTGGGATGAATGTCTAGGCAAGGTCACTAAAGCCACAGAAACTAATGCCTTTCCTGACAGCTGTTTTGTCCGGTTTGAGCTGCCTCAAGAGAAGGCCAACACTTACGAGAAATCGGGTGTTTTGGGGGTGGAGGTGTCATGGTCCTGGGAGGAGGGACAGCAGTATGGAGGAGGGGAAAAAAATGAGCTACAGAAGTACAAACAGACAGTAACCCAAGAAATAATCTGTGTGCTCAGTCACCTACTGGATGACACACAGTCCCAGGGGACTCTTAAGAAAGGGAAACGTTGCAATCTTTCCAACGTGGTGTGCAATAGAGATGGTGGCGGGATGATGGTTTAAAGCGTTATGGATCCAAAATACGTAAGAGGTAGACTTTCTGAAAGGGTCAAAAAGTTGTGTGCTGGTCCTGCAGATACCGATGTCTACCACTAGAGGGTAGCACAAGACCAGTGGCTGATTTAAGTAAAGCCTACACCTGCCTGTGGTTTCCAAAGGAGTATGTCGAGAAGAAAGGGAACCGCCAGAGGCAGGTGTGTTCTTTGCTTAAGTTACAATTCCAGTACCAAAACTTAGATCCATTCTGCTAAGGGAATTTCCAATTTAATTAGGTGGGCAAAAGTGGGTACTGACCCCAGGGTACATATAGGAACCCACAGAAAATTAGGAGAGAAAATGCTAAGAGTCAGAGCCAGGGGTCGGGAAAGACCACCCCCTTTCCTCAGAGCAGGGAGTGAAGTCTTGCAGAGTTGGCCTAAGGGCAGTGTGGCGGCGACTGTGTCGGGGCGGAGTACTCACTACTTAGCGGAGTCTGACAGCTGGTATTCCCGCCTCCTGTCGTAACACTCCTGGATTCCCGGATCCAGCCACAGCTGCTTGATGGCTGCCACCTGGTCCTGGGAGAGTGCCGAGACTTTGTCTACTTCCACTTCTCTGATGATCTGGGCATTTTCCTAGTCAAAGGAAAGAAAACATTGCATGAAGCAAAGGCCAGGCTAGCAGATGTAGGGATAATCTTGCTCTGGATCCTGGGTCGAGGGTTCCGATAGGTACGGGGCTGTGCGCAGCAAGTCCTCAGAAACTGGTAGACTGCGTGCAACAATTTGACTGCGCAGTCTGGGGAGGTAAACCGCAGATGACACCAGATCTGCGCCTCAAGTCCAGCGATACTGAGACAGCTGCTCAGAGGCAGCCCTCAATAGTGAACAGAGACATGTCTGCGGTGCCGTCTGCTCATTACAACATCTGTGTAGCCAGTGCATACACAAACTGTTGCATTGGTGGCGCAGCAGGGTTGTGTGGTAGAAGTGTCCTCCTGCCCCCCGGGTACAAGAACAGGGGCATACTATCTCTGAGAATGAAAAATCCATGCCAATTGTCAGTCGGATATTTTTCTCTTCCCTAAGTCTTTTTCTTTTTTCATTGTATTTAATTTTTTGAAGTGGATTTTACTATGCAGAGCAGCATTATGTTCAACAGAAAGCTTCTACTCAACAGCAAGTTCCCACATTCCAACCATATAGTCCCGTGAATCACTGCGCACCGAGGAACCGCTCCCAAAGCACCTGCTTTGCACACTAATCTCTAGACTGCGTTGATTACACAATTATTGCTCTATTATCACACTAATGATTATAGCCAGGAGCTCTGCGAGAGCATACACCCAATAAATATTTCTCATTTACAAAACTAGCACATATCCACCTCACAGGAGCCTCTGCATCTAGTCCTCCCACTGTCGTTAGCCAGGGAGAGTGATGGCGGGTCCTGGGGAGCCTTGTGTGGAGCAGAGGCACTGTCCCAACCTCCTCACTCCCCACTGCCACTCTGTCCTTCCCAGGCAGGCTCAGATGTTTTCCTCCGACCCTACGGCTACCTCTACCCTCTACACTTAAAATGGTCATGCACCTCTGTCTTCAAACTAGTGTAGCACAAATTCTAATTGGTCTTAATGATAAAATCTCAAAGTCAGCTATCAGGGGTGAAAGCTGAAGGCTCAGAGAAGCAGAATGGTAGCCACTAGAGAGTTCTTGCTTCTATCAATGCTCAGACCAAAGGGGCAATCTTATTTCTACGAACCCTCAGACTGCTACTGTCTCTACGAATCATCAGACTGCTACTGCCTCTACAAAACCTCAGACTACATCTGAGCTCCAGTCTTTTCCTCCCTTCTATTCCTCTCTCTGCCCAGCCATATCACTCCTGTCTCCACCTCCCTAGCTCTAGAACTAAAGGCCTGTGACCCCAAGTGCAGTATCACCTTTGTGTGAGCTCTGTTTCTCTTTTAGACAGATTTTTTTCTCATAAAACTCAGGATGGCCTTGAACTCACAGAGATCCATCTGCCTCTGTCTCCTGAGTGCTGGGATTAAAAGGTGTGTGCCATCACTACCTAGACTCTCTGGCTACCTAGTGACTTAGCTCTGCACTCTGACCTTCAGGCAAACAAAATATCCCCACAAACAAGTCTGAAAGCTCCACAAGAGCAGAGGCAATGCCTTACTTACTCTCTTATCTTGGCGCCCAATGCAGTGCTTGCAAGTAGAAGGTGACTTCCACTGACATGTGAACTACCCCAGACCCTTACACAAATGTTGAGAGACCAAAAAAAGGAGCTAGAGCCGGGGATGAGTGAAGGAACGGGTCTGTATTTCCACCAGAGGATGCCGAGGGAAGGAAGAAGGGCGCTGGTCCATTCCTGACACCTCTGGCACCATGAGTTGACTGTGCTGCCCATTTCTGCCAGCCCTTCCCAGGGGCGGGACCAGGGAGTCTCTTGGCTATACATTTCACGTGACATTCCCTCTCCTAAGATGTTTGGACGTCACCTGAACCGTCCAGTCCTAGGGTGGGGAGTCATGTTTAAGGTGTAACTCATCAGAGGGTCTGAAAGCTTCATCCCAACCCTTAGGTAGATAGTTGACTCTCGTGCTCTCCAGGAATCAGTTCCGGGACCCCCCATGGACACTCAAACCCAAGGATGATCAAGACCTTCGCTAAGATGTCACAGCATCTATGTAGGACCTACTCACAACTACTAAACCATCAGTAAAAACTTTGTAAAGTGTTATACAAGTCTTTCTTAGGCACTTGTACAAACTGAGGCCTGAAGGCCACATACAACCCAAAACAGTTATGATTACAGTCTGACAGAAAATAACAAACAAACTTACTTAAAACATCATGAGGTTTTTTTCCCAGTTTTTGTAACCTGTTTGCATAACTCCTAAGTATGACCTTTGTAGATGATGTCATGTTACAATGTCAACATGTCAGGCACTCCTGGTAGAGAATGATGATGAGAAAGAGTCATTCCGCGGTACAACCTTTAATCCATCACTCTGAAGGCAGAGGCAGGCAGATCGCTGAGTTCCAGATCAGCCTGGTCTGCCAAAAGGATTGCAGGACAGTCAGAGGCTATACAGAGAAACCGCATCTCAAGAAACTGAGGTGTGTGTGTGGGGGTGTGTCTGTATATTCAGGACAGGCCTGGGATTTCACTTTTCAAGTATTTTAAACCTAAGGCTGTTAGAATCACAACGTGGAACCCACCAAGAGGAAGAGCTCACTATGTGGTGGTGTGTGATATTTTGCTTGCATTCTGACAATAAAGTTTGCTTTGAATCAGAGAGCAGAGGTAGCTACTAGCTGGACAAAACTAACCTTAGCGGTCTGGGAGAACTGAGGACAAATAGGGAGACAGGAAGCAGTAGGGTGGGGCTTAGAGAGGGTCTCAGCTCTTTTGGATACGGGAATGAAAGAGACAGGAGGTCACTGGCTGCTCTCTGATGCTCCTCCGATCATTCAGGTTCCTATCCTTATGTCTGATAAAATTTTTACTGATAAAGAATAATTGATAAACACTTCAGTGGGGTCTGTGAGAGCTGCCCCTTGGGTGACCTCTTCTTTAGGGTTAGTTGAGTTGCATGTGCCCAGAGACCTTGTGATGTGTCCTGTGGGAAAACGGGGTTTCTTGCCTCTGACTTCCTCCTTCTCCGACTTTTAAGTGTCCTTAGCTTCAGCTTTGTATTTTTTTTACAGGAGACAGCTCACTCAAACAAGCAGAAGATCTCATTCTCTTTCCGTTTCTGTTCTTTATCTAGGTTTGTGTCCGTGGTCTTAGCAAGACAGACTTATTTATTTATTTCACACCTCTTCTCAGTCCTGTAGGAGGGCAGCTTCACTGTACACTGTTACTCAAGGGTCATGCCAGGCTCACGCCAGCGTGTAGCTCTAACGAATGTCTGGGGCCCTGGAGTCCTCCACACCTGCAGACAAGGAAGAATGTGGACCAGTGGGCAGGAAGTTCTGTGAGCAAGTCTACGTGGAGAAGACATCGCTTCTAGAGACAATTCATGAGTCAAAGTACCCACTGAGTGTGGAGGAGGCAGGGAAACCTGGCTTCTTGGACTCACATGGAAGAGGAAGTGAAGCTGGGTGAAAGCTGAGCAAGGACTGTCCCACTTACTGACCCACAAAACCTCTTTGCCACGGTGACGCCTCTATAATTCTAAGGTAGCCAGTAAAACTACAACTAGTGGCCAAATCCAGCCCCCGACTTGGTGTGTGTGAACACCTGTGCCTGTCACACTGCCTCCTTTCACGCTGACCACAGCAGTGCCAAGTTGCTGGTCAGAACCCAGATGTGTAAGGCTTGAAACACCCCCTTGGCCATTCACAAAACAATGCTTGCTAATCCCAGAAATAGCTGGATAATTAAATGCGTCCACACAGCACACCACTGTCCCTCGATTCCTAAATCAGTCATCTGGGGTCCACTTTAGGAAGGAACCACTGCACTGGGTCCTAACGGGTACAAGAATGTGACTGGAAAACGTCTAAGCTGTTCTCATATTCAGCCTGATGGTCCCGCAGAGAAGATGCTCACAGACATCCAGAGTGGGGGAGAAGAACCATAGAAAAATGAACTCAGTGAGTATGAAGGGAGAAGGAGGGGAGGAGGGGAAGGGAGGAAGAAAGAGAGACAGAGAGATAAGAGGGAGAAAGGGAGGGGAGGGGTATTCTATCTATACAAATGTATCCACTCTAAGACTTCCAAAGAGCAATGGCCTGCCAGGGGCCTTGCCCTGGAGCGAAATGAAACGAAAGTACCACCCAGGGGGAAACACTGAAAAGGTTCTGATTTTGATTCTTTTTATAAAATATGGAGAATTTTCTAACTATTTCACTTGAATTACTTCTTTAAGGAAGCCATGATGGTGTGTACTAGTCACCCAGAGGTTTAATACCACACTGCTTGCTTTTTATAAAGTCTTTATGTTGTGTCAGTTAGCTCAGGGCCAGTGAACATGAAATCCCAGACGTCATGCTGACCTCAGCGGAGGTGGACACTCCGCCCCAATTCTACCTAGACTACTGTCCTTTCACTAGAAGCCAGTGACCTGTCTCCAAAGAGGACTTCTACACAGTTCTAAATCATTCCCATCTCCCGGATGTTGTGAAATATTTGTTTGATGATGCAAAGATGTGTTGCATTCTTTATGTTGCGTTTGTTTAACTCTGTGAAGCTATGTTAGTTTGTCTGTCTAAAACACCTGATTGCTCTAATAAAGAGCTGAACAGCCAATAACTAGGCAGGGAAGAGAAATAGGTAGGGTGGCAGGTAGAGAGAATAAATAGGAGGAGAAATCTAGACTGGAAAAGTGGGAGGAACAAGAGAAGGAGGACAGAGGCCAGCCACAAAACAAGCCATGGAGTAAAAAGGGAAGAAAGACATAAAGAATTAAGAAAGGTAAAAACCCCAGAGACAAAAATCATAGTTAAAGAGAAACAGGTTAATTTAAGTTAGAAAAACTGGCTAGAAACAAGCCAGGCTAAGCCTGGGCATTCATAAGTAAGAATAAGTCTCCATGTATTTATTTGGGTGATAGATGGCAGACCCCCCCACCCCAAAAGTAAAACAAACCAACTACATCCTAAAGCAGGTTTCATGAACAACCAACGGCAAATGGAGGGAAACCCCTCTGTTGAACAATTGCCACTAGGTAGAGCCACACTGAAGAAGCAGCATTGAGAAGCACCAGGCCAGAGCCCGTATCTGGATTTCTCAGCTTCAAGCCCACCTTAGGGCCAGGCACAGTTCCAGAATTCTTGCAGATACTTCTACTGCTTCTGAGCATCTCCCTCCTCCTGGGCATGCAGCAAGAAAACTCACGGGGAGGGGAACAAAGGCATTAGAAACTGGAGCTGGTTAGGAAATGGCATTCCAGCCGTCCATGGCCCTCTACGTCTGGCAGCCATTGAGAAAACACGAGGATTCTGGTTCCCGCTGCTCCCTTCCTGTCTTCAGTTGGGTTCATCTCACTGTTCCTGACACGCAAACTGGTTCAAACCGGCTCAAACCTGTTACGACTAGGTCAAACCAGTTCCAACCGGTTTAGACCCATTCAAACCAGCTTCAACTAGTTTGACCAGGTCCCAAATGGTTCAAACCGATTTCGACCAGTTTAGGTTGGTCCCGATCAGTTCAGACAAGTCTTGGCCGGTTCTGACTCAAACCGTTTCTGACTGGTCCCGACCAGTTCAAAGCGGTTCCGACCGGTCTAGACCAGGTCAAACCGGCCCCAACTGGTTCAGACCGGCTCAAAACCGGTCACGACCAGTTCAAACCAGTTCCAACGAGCTCAAACCAGTCCCCCCGGTTCAGGCCAGCCCAAACTGGCCACAACCCGTTCAAACCAGTTCTGGCTGGTTCAAACCAGTTCAGACCGATTCAAACCAGCCCTGATCAGTTCACGCCAGTTCCGACCGATTTAGACTGGCTCAAACTGGTCACAACCAGTTCAAACTGGTTCCAACCGGCCCAAACCAGTCCCAACCGATTTTGACCCACTCAAACTGGTTCCGGCCAGTTCTGACTGGTCCCAGCCGGTTCAGACTGGTCTAGGCCAGTTCCAACTGGCTCAAACCAGTTCTGACCGGTCCTGGCCAGTTCAAACTGGTTCCGACCGGTTTAGACCGGTGCAGAGCAGACTATGTGGGTCTTCCATGTCAAAACATTTCCACTTTCCAGGGCTATTGTCGGCACCAGAAAATATAACATGCTTAGCTCAGACCTGGACACAGGAGACTTCCAGCAGAGGCCAGCAGAGGGCACTGGATCCCCTAGAGCTGGAGTCATGGACCACTGTGAGCAGCCTGATGTGTCCTTAGAAGTTCATGAGGGCTCGCAGCTCACAGGTCCTGTGTGTGCTCTGTTTAGCTAAGCTTCCTTCCTTTGTATTAGGAGAGGTCACTTATTCTACAGTGAGTGCTTTTTAAAAGTAGATAATTTTATGGTTCCAATGTTGTGTACAAGAAAATAAATTAAAAAGAAAATCATCACACAAAGTGAATAATTATTATGTGACATTCTAGAGTTTATTATGAGCAGTATCTCACTTAGTCATTACAATTCTAGGGAAGTTAATAACTTAATATCCCTACATAAATGAAGACTAGTGAAGGCAAAAGAGAGTGGAACAGGGCTCAGGGCTTTAGCAGTCATACCATGCTCTTTTAAATATATTAATATTTTAAAGGGAGGAAGGAGTGTGGAGATGGTTGCCTATTCAACCCTCTTGGCTGAGAAGAGAGCCATAAGTGCTAGGCCTATGGACGTGTGACCAGAGAGTTGTTTTTGCACACCATGTCTAGCGACTGCTCTGCTATACTCTAGTTCTTTGGAGGACAAAACTCAATTTCCCTCTTAAAGGAGAGAAGGCAGTCTAGAGAGATGGCGTATCAGTTAGGAGCATTACTGCTCTTACAGAGAATCCAGTTTCCGTTCCCAGGACCCACAACAGGCTACTCACAATGGGCTGTGACTCCAGCTCCAGGAGAATCCAGCGCCCTCTGATGGCCTCTATAGGCGCCTGCACTCACATGCACATACCTATTCACAGACATACACAATTAAACGTAGAATTTTTCCTCCTCCTCATTCTTCTGCTAAGAAAGGAAGAGGCATTCAGAGATAAAAGAAAGTTTCTACAGGAGTGGAAAAAAATCTGTTCGGGAGCATTTAATGCCAGCTGTTTTTATGCAAAAGACTTTGAAATGCTTTCCTTAAAAGAGGGCGGAAAGTCAAGGTTAGTAGCACACAGCCTGAAGGTGCACCCTTGATGCCAGCCCACACAGTCTTTAACTCTATCTCTGAAGAGTATGACTGTGTGCTTTTCTTGTCTTGTTTGTTTTAGAATTATTACGTAGCCCATGCTGTCCTCAAATGTATGTTCTTCCTGCCTCTGCCTCCTGAGGATATAGGCAGCAGGCACGCTACGCTAGCACACATGGCTCGAGAAAGAGTCCTTTCGACAGTCACTAATGTGCATTAGCAGTTAACATGAACATCAGTATCAATATGTTTGCAGAAAAATAAGCATCAGCGACTATCAGGGACCATAAACAGTGCGGAAACGCAAGAGCACGGGGCCACAGGTCACATTCTTATGACTCATGTCTCCACCTAGTGGCCTCTTCTGTAACTGCACGTCTGTTGACAGAAACAGTACTTCATGCAGGTAGCTTTGTACGCTGCGCCCATAAAGCCTCAGGCAAACTGCACGACTGAGGACTGACTACATTGCAGTCTCTCTCTGAGGTAACATTAGCCTAATGACCCAGACAGTCTCATCCTTTAAGGAAAGAGGGAAAGAATGAGTTAGATTCTAATGGAAGATATTCTGTTGGGGCCACTTTTGAAGCTAACGAAACAATCCCCCAGATTTGGGTGCCTTGGAGGACCGGCTTCTATCAAATCCTCTGAGGTGTTTGAAGGTGATGAGAGGGTCCACCAGTAGTGAAGCATTTGAGGTTCAAGGATGAGAAAAGCTGTCCCTGGCGCTAAGGCCTCAAGGCTCTACCACTAGCTTTTGCTGCTGTATGCATAGCCACCCATGAAGGCGGCCCGTTTCGTTGTGCACTAGGGCCTACGTGTGGCTGAACTACTCATTTTGGAGGATTGTGTTCCTAACAATTGTTTCCCGTTGCTTCTCTTTCATTGCAAAAACACACTCACATCCGGGCAATAGACCCCACGCCACCCGCCACCCTTCGCAGCTCGGTGATGGTTTCAGCCGGGTGGGTTCATCCTCCACATCAAAGCTGGCGCGTTTGAAACTCAGATGTCGCAACACATCTCTAGAGAGCCATCCGCCAACAATTCCACCCTCACCGCCTTTATTTTCGGGTGCCTCACTTTTTCCAGTCTTTTCAATAGGTTGAAAAACTCCTAAGCAGACAACAAATATGTGGGGCACAGCTTGCTTTAATAATGTGTTTTGGAAATGGTTTTAATGCTGGATGCATGCTTGGTGGTTGTTTTCCTTTTGCAGTGAGAACCCACAGGCATTTCGGCCTAGGAACGGAATGGAGGAAGCAGGAGGTTCTCGTTTCCCAAGGACCCCTAGTCCTCTGCTCCGTGGAAAGCCTCTGTTCCTCCCCAGCCCTGCAGGCCTCAGAGCCCAAGCCTTGCCCTCAGGCTAGAGAAGACATAAAAAGAGGTGACGACCTCGGGTAGCAACCAGCTTTTCCTCTGCTAGCTCTGCCCGCTCCCGTGGAAAGCAAAACCAGCTCAGAGCGTACAACTTTGAAGGGGCTGAAAAGCTTTCGGAGAACTCAGGGTGTTCTGCAGTATGTGAGGCTGGATGCTGCCTTGGTCAAATCCTGGTTGTGGTTAGACAGAGCGCCAAGGACCGGACTGACTCATGCCCATAAGGCTGTGGTGTCTCCAATGCTAGTGGAAAGAGACCCCATCGTAGCTCGACAAGGTTAGATCAGGGTCTGGATTTAATTAACCGAGCAATCAAAGGCTCATCAGGACACAGGGCCAAATAAAAGTACAGTACACGAGTCTGAAGTTCAGACACATAACGAGTACTTTTTAAATACGAGTATGGCCCCTTCATTTAATAAAAACCCATAATCTAGAATATGAGTTCAAGTCACTGTGGTAGAGACACTGAAAAGTTGCTTGCTCAGGATTGGGGGATGTTTATCAACAACAGTGGTGGTTTTGTTTTTGTTTTGTTTTTTGTTATTATTACTATTTTTTTTTGGGGGTGGTTTGGTTTGGTTTTCAAGGCAGAGTGACATTGATAAGGCTATATGAAGCAAGAGAACAGAAACGATGCTGGTTTGTCCCTGAAAATCGCTCTGGCGACTCCCGGTGCTCTAGGAAGGCCAATCACCTCCTTTCTTCACATTTCCTCCCTCTCATCCCCCATCCAGCTTGCTTCCTCTCTTGGTGCTCTGTCACCAGCATTAAGTGCAGAAGTTCCTCCCAGTTAACAGATCGGGAATGGAAAGCATTTGGAAAATAAAATCCCTGCACCTGCACTGAACAGATACCAGGACCCCCTCTGTCACCGTCCCCCAAACAGCACAGTGAATGTTTCACAGTGTCCACATTGGTTTCAGTATTGTGACATTACATGTAATCTAGGAATGACAAATGTACTCGGGAGGAGACCCACAGACTACATGTAAACTCCAAATGTATAAAAGGCCCTTGAACATCTAGGTGGATCTCTGTCCTGTCCTCCACATCATTCTTGTCCTCTATCCCCTATACATAATAACAACCAAAAGTCATGCATGTTGATATATTCATATTTAATATTTAATGCTACTTAAAAAGGCCATAATGGTAAACTTTGTTATATATATGTCGCTTTTTAAAACAAGAGGTAAGAGGTAAAGAGGCTTACAACTGCTTTCCACGCTACCTGGGAAGCTGAAGTAGGAAGACTGAGCATTTGAGACCAGGCTGGAAAACATTGTGAGACCCCACCTCAAAAAAATAAAAGTTATCACCATTATGTGAGCTGTGTGCAGGGCTAGACACGAGTCACCTCAGGGCTGCTGGCTCCTTGGAGGGGGTTAACAGTACTCATCTGACTCTCAGGGAAGAACAACATGGCATACTGTGCCAGGGGAATCACAGGCGTACATGATTGAGGCAACAACCTGTGGTCTAGAGAACTCTGAAGTTGTCACCTCAGTTTAACCAAGGGACACAGTTCCATTAATGGCTATAAGAGACAAACATCCAGCCTTTAGCATGGCCAAGCCCTGAGCCATGATCCTTCCTGGGTCCCGAGTCAAACCTTAAACCCTCCTCACTGTGTGTTGGCTGTTGCTGTTCACAGAGAGATCCTTGGAGCAGCGGTGACACTGCTCAGAAACCCAGACCATGGCCAGAGTCTCCCTGTGGGCTTGGTTCTTGGGCTGAAATAACAAGAGCTGAGCACCAACGTTCATCTCTCTCTGTTTCCTGAATGTGGGTGCAATGTGACCCAATGCCTCATTTCTGCTGCCCCCCACTATGGACCTTCAGAATAAACAAACCCTCCCTTACTTAAGTAGCTTTTGTCAGGTTTTGTCACAGCGATGTGAAAAGTAACAAATTCATAAGTTTCGTACCAGGAGTGGGGTCGCTGCCATGCTAAACCTGACCATGTATTTCTTAGACTTTTGGAACTGCTTTGGTTCTAAGGGAGCTGTGGGATAGAACTTTAAAAGCCACAGAATTTTGTAAGCAGAGCATAATGGGCCATTGTGGCATTAATTTGGAAGACCAGAGTACCAAGAAAAATAGGGGCCGTGGAGGGCCAACTCATGAGTTTCCGAGGGGAGCAAAGACTATGCTATCCTGGCAAAAACCTAGCTGCATTCTGCCATGGCCTGAGAACTTGCGTGAGACACTGAATTCAATAGTAGTGACCTTTTTATTTGGTGGATAAAATCTCAATACAGGAGAATATTCAGGCTGTGGTGTAGTTACTACTCGGTGCTGTGTTCTGGTATACAACAAGAGCAAAACAGCAACAAATGTATCTGAGATTGGAAAAATGTACCAATTGGTGGGAAAGGAGGGAGTTTATAGTCAAGGGGTATGCTGGGAAAGCAGCTGTAATTATCAAAGAGATTAGTGACATAAAAGAAACTATGCAGTCAGGCAGTGGTAGCTCATGCCTTTAATCTCAGCACTCAGGAGGCAGAGGCAGGCAGATCTCTATGAGTTCAAGGCCAGCCTGGTCTACATTCCAGGATAGGCTCCAAAAGCTACAGAGAGAAACCCTGTCGAGAGAGAGAGAGAGAGAGAGAGAGAGAGAGAGAGAGAGAGAGAGAGAGAAGAAACCTTCCATTCTGCAATCAAATAGTAAGAAAGATCCTGAGGGCAAGAAGATCCCATCCATTAAAGGCTCCAAAGGCTTGTGACTTACAAAGTTATTGGAAAGGAAGGAGAATGAGCTGAGAAGGCCACCGATTATGTTCTTTGCTTGACAGCCACCGCCTAGTGAAGTGTTTCCCTAGGGTCAGCTCAGAAGGTATGCAGGCTGCTGCAACCATGATCCAAGGGACTGGGTTCCATTCTGAGCTGGCAGCAGAATATGGCGACATCAGGTGGTGGTTTTAGCACCTCCTTCTGATAAGTTATGTTTGAACATTTGATCCCCTATTAGTAGTGCAGTTTGGAAAGGTTATGGAGCCATAAGGAGGCTGCTGGAGGACGTATGTCATGAGGTTGGACTTTAAGGGTTTGTAGTCTTTCGGCACTTCCTGTTCTCATTCTTTACTTCCCGTGTGTGGATGAAACACGTGATCATCCAGCTTCCCGTTCTAGCTGTCTTGGATTTCCCCTCTGGAGCCACAAGCTAAAATAAATTCTTTCTTTTCCAAGTAGCTTTTGCTGATGGTATTTCATCATAGCCAGAAAAACACAACTAATACACATTATCCGGGTGCACTTGTTTCGTAGGCATGGAAGATGCAAGAGAGACACCTACCAAGGCCCAACGAGGCTTCTGAGACCAGGCAATGTGCAGCATGGTTGAATTCTTTGCAAGGCGGCCCTGAGGATGTGGGGGCGTGAGGATGGCCATGTCAAGGACACCTATGCCTCGGACTCAAGGGGTCGTCAAAACCTTGCTCTGATATGAGTATTGATGCCGACAGTGTGTACAGACAACATCAGTCACAACTTCTCCCTACAGGGTGACTGCAGCCTGAGAATGCTCCCCTCCCAGAGACCACCTCCTGATATGAGCCAGCCTGCTTCCTTGTTCAGCCTCGTCATCGCTGCCATGATGGTATTCTCAAACTGCGAACCAAATAAACCCTTCCTTAAGCTGCTTTGACCTCTGTGACTTCATCTCTATCTGTATCTGTATCCCTCTGTGGACAACTCAAGACACTGAGGCTGAAGCACAGAGTAAGAGATGAGCTTGGGTCCCCAGCTTTTCAGTGGATATCATAAAGCACAGTGCCTCGAAATCCACACTTGTGTTGGTCACCACTGAGTCCACCACCACGGTCCAGTAAAGTGACAGCAAAATGGGGACTCTTAAGACTCTCAGTTCCCATAAGCAGTCTTTAGTTGTAGTGTAAATAAAGTAACCGTGGTTTCTTTTTGCAATGAGCACATCAACAGTGCACCCCTAAACAACTGGTGTGTGGGCACCGAAAGACCCGAGACTGCTAATGTAAACAAGTTGATGTTGCTAGATGTCCTTTTAAAAATCCTGCCTCACACATGAGCTGGTCAGTTCTGAGTCGATGCTGACCTTTGCTTTACCCCCTCCCCCGTGCAGCAAGAACCAAGGCCGGGGGATTAAATATAAAATAAAATGGACCTTTATCCTTAACCTTTAGTTTTTAACTCCAGCCAAACATTTCTGTCATTTAGAAAGCGCGATTTGCTCTTAGATAAAGGGTTTTCCCCCTTCCACAGAGAACATGTGTAGCTTCTCCAGTGACATCAAAGGCAATTAGAAGTGCTTCAAAATGATAGTTTGGCTTCCATTTCAGCGGTGAGTGGTGGCAGAATGATGTGATGCCAACTTCAAAAGCAAAGATCCCACAAGACCATCAAAGCCAGGGAATCCAGGACCAGGAGCAACTGGCCAGCCTGACATCTCCAGCCAGCCTGCAGGGCTAAACCTCAAGAGGGAGCCAGGCCCTTCAGCATGGGGAGAGCGCATGTGCAGATTCTAACATGCCCACAATTACTTCACATGTCACCAAAGAAAAGAAAGGAAAAGAAACAACGTCAGTGCCCTCTACTGTCACCCACATCACCCTTACTGGATTCTTTCTTGGCATGCGTTTAAATTAGTCTGATGCATGTCCAAATGTGTGTGACTACATGTGAGCATGTATGTAGGTAAGGGTTTGGTTCTGGGTTCAAACTCAGGGCATATAGCATACCAGGCAAGTGCTCTACCAAGACCATAAACTTTCTTTAGTTAAGGGTTTCTGACTACAAGGTCCTTGTTTTATCCTTTAAAAAAAAAAAACCTTATAGCATTCTCGTTTCCCTCTCACTTAAAAACCTTATTGATGTATAATTTCGATACAGCTTACTGATCTGAAATGTACAGTCAATATTCAGAGCTGCACAATTCTCACAACTAACTTTAGAACATTTCATCGACCCCTCGAAGACCCGCAGTAATCTGTGGGTTAAACGGCACCCTCCACCGGGATGTACTGAGGTTCAAATCCCCTGTATCTTAGATGGGATCCTGCTTGGAAACAGTCTTTCCAGATGTAATCTGGATACGATGAGGTCATTACTATGGGCCCAAATCCGGCCTGACAGATCCCTTTACACGTGTCCCAGTCTTTAGCTCTGAAAACCACTATAATCACAAATACATGGTTAGAATGGTCCTCTTTTCCACCTCACGAGTGCATCTTCCAATCTCTCATGGGGCTCTACTGCCCGCATGCAAGGCTTGCCGTGCAGGGTGGACATCTGTAGTGTTTACCAATATTCCAGGGCCTTCTCTCCCGAGGAACACAGAGAGATCTTTTTCCCCTCGGGATAGGGGTGGTTTGCAAGGCCAGCAGAGGTCCTTACTTGCTCCATGCTTTTCTACTGTCTCATCTCTCCCAGTGAGTCACAGAGGCTGTGATGATCACACAATGTGCACGTGCCCGTTAGCCTGGAACCCAGCTGATAACTGTGGGAAGTAGAGCCCTCAGCCCTTTGGTGAGTCTGCATGCAGTGTGAGCAAAGTGTGTGTATCCTAAGCCACCAGAGCTGGGGACTGTTTGTTTTCACCTGCTGCTCATTTTGACTTATTATAACTCTTCAGAATGCTATTCTTTTTAAAACTCTGATTTCATACCACACACACACACACACACATTCACACATGCAAGCCTGGTTCAGGCAGTTTTATCTTTTAGTATCCACATAAAATTCATACCCCGCAGCAGGGTTACATGGTATCATGTGACCTACACAAACCCTGCCCATCTGTGTATCCCAGCTTTTCAAATATGCCCCCTCATCCTTTTCTCTCTCATGACAAGGAACTGAATGAGACTGTCACCCAGTACAGGTTACCTGTTCCTTCCTCCCCTTTACATGAGAATTTCCATTTGCCCTTCCAGACTCAGCACATGACATGCTCGCTGTTAGACCACAGGCTAGACCAGGAAGGGGTGAACAGACAGAAACAAATAAGGCACTTATGTGCAAGTTGTTAAGAGAGAAGCTCAGAAAATAGTTTTAGGATCAACTACACTTTTTTGCCTTTTGGAAAAAAAAAAGGGAATTGTACCAAACTATGTACAAGCATGTGTCAGAGGTCCATTTCATGTACTTCCAAAGGCGAAGGTAACATTCACGAAAAAGCCAGTTTGGCTAACACGTATTAGCTTGAGTGAGCAACGGTCTCCCTTAGGACCTACCTCATGCCGAGGATGTTTGCATCTGTGGCTGCTCGGTCGGGGTGAACCCCCGTTATGTCCCACATCTGCTGGGGATGGCCTCGTGGCTCCCACTGCAGCCTCGCAGCCCCCAGGATGCACAAGCATTCCCCAAAGTAGACTGTCATCACATGGAAGAGTACAGCCAGGAATTTGGCCCATGAAGTATCATAGATTGTGTGGCTTTAGGGAGGCCTTGAGCGGTAGGCCTGCCATGGTGTGGACTGAGTGAAATGCCATGTCCAGGCGGACCCCAAAAGTCCAATGACATGTGTCATGGGCTCTTGGGTAAACTCATAGGGAGTGGTGCTCTCGGTTTGACTAAGGGTACGTCTCCAGTTTTCTCTGGCCAGAGCCCTTCAGCTTCGCTTTTATGAAAATAAAGCCTTGTGCAGCAGCGTGCTTGACAGTAACACCAAACTCTGGTGAACATTGCTGGCTTTGACTGCTTCTGTTATGGCTGGATCCCTTACTGACGCCACCCTGGCTTCTGTGGAAGCAACCAAGGTTCAGATTCAAACCAATCAGGATACGCTAACACTTTGAGGGACTCAACTCCCATAATGCCTAAGAAGCAGGTAAAAATTCTCTGTAGGAGTGTTGCTCCTCTGAATGACACAGATATCACTCCCCATCGTAAAGCTGATCTGCTCTGAACATGCAGCTAAGGGCTACTCAGGAGGACTCGACAGGGAGGGCGATGGGAGAAATGGGGGAAGAAGCAGGTGAGGGAATACAGGGAGGGGACAGCTAACACCAGTGGCCACGTGAGGGCTCTTCCGGGAACCTACTAGGTTTAGAAGCATCTAAAATATAGGCATATATGAAAGGAATCTACATAGAAGCAACAAAAACAGAGGCGACAAAGCTCCAACAAGGCATCTCTTGCCACCAAGTAAATCCTCCAGGTCGAGGAATGGGTTGCATCTAATTTAGTTGCTGGCCAAAGGGGCCCCCTAGAAACCCTCCAATAACTCAGGCTATTTCCATAAACTGATCAATCCCTATTGCTGGAAACAACACTCACATATTTTACTGAGCACCAAAGAGTAAAGTCGGTGCCTAACTAGAGTTTTCACCTCTGCTGACTCGTGTCCGTGGTGCAGGAAGGCACTCTTGCACTAGAGGAGGAACATAAACACCAGCCCTGCTACAGACCCTTACATCTACAAGGGCTGCCTGCCTACAAGATGTACTGCGGCAGCAATGACACCAGTGTTATGGGAGTGACCAGCCACTATCTGCATCTAAGGCCACTCCCTGAGATGGAACCCATCCCACTATTGACACTGCTTGAGTGGCCGTGAATCTGAGATTAGATAATCCATGGGCCTAGGGGAAAACCAAATACTATTATTCTGCTGAAATGATTCATCTCTACGAGTTCAAGACTAGCCTGGTTGGCATAGTGAGTTCTAGGACAGCCAGAGCTATATAGAAAGACCATGTTCTGGAAGGGAGGAAAGAAGGGGAGGGAGGGAGGGAGGGATGGAGGGAGGGAGGGAGGGAGGGAGGGAGGGAGGGAGGGAGGGAAGAAAAGAAAGGCAGGCAGGCAGGCTTACAAAAGCTACTACAAATGTGGTCCAAGAACTCCAGGTTCCATTCCAAACTTGTGCATAAACATTATGTGAACGTAGGTAAACTTCCTTTGTGTTACGGCACTGAAATTTAGGAGCTTATTAATAGTAGGGGCTATTAGTTAACATGACTTACCCTGACTATGGGACAAGTGAGAAGGAATGATTTAAGAGAATGGAGTGTTGAGCAGGAAGGTATTATATTTTCTACAGTTTGATGTGTATATAATAAAAAAAGACTAGAAATCTCCGTGACTTTAGACACTTCAGAACCCAATGTGGGATAGAGCTCGAGTACGTCTGAGATAACGTAGCTAAACTCAAAAGGAATGCAGCCTCTCTGGTAAGGGAGTAGAAAGCACATTTCTTAACAGACTGGCTTCCTTCCTGGATGAGAAGTTTCATGAACAGACTAGGGAAGTATCCAATGCCAGGGAAGCCCTGGGCTCGCTCTGCAAGAAACTATGTCAAGTCAAGAAAAATGATGGCGTGATGTACTCTTCCACATTGGGACAGTGTTTTGGGGACAGTGCGTGTCAACACTGCCCCTGGAGACTCTCTCACTGTGCCCCCTGAAGATGACTGCATAGGAAGAAATTTCCTGGGTTTTCCCTTCTTTTAGCAACATTGACATTTCAAACCATGATGATGGAAAAGTACAATTTTTGAAACAGTGTCTCCCGGGGAACCTGACTGTGATCTGTCCATGGAAGATGTGGCTGGTGGCTTCAAGGCTTTCACTTTGACTAAGTCACCTGGCATCATGGGTCCAGGTGCCAGGCTTTCACTGGGCACGTGAAAAGGCTATAACTCTGTTACTGAGTCATGGAAAACCTTGACCTAGAATTTCCTTCTCATTCAGAGTCATGGCCTAGAGATTTTGTTTTGTTTGTTTTGTTTTGTTTTATGATATTGAACTTGTTGAGTTTTACTAGAGATCCAAACAGCCTCCATCAAACCCTTGCCATGGAAACCCCTTGGCGGAACACAGGATTTCAAATGGAAAATTAAGGGGCAGAAATGTTTCCATTTCCACAAGCAGCTTGTGGCACAAGAAACTACTTCTCTGCGGGCTCCACCGCATCCTCCCCTTCCAGTCCCCAATATATAAATCCCATTCTGGTATATTTTTTATTCATCAATTTATTTTACATCCTGGTCACAGTCTCCCCCCATCCTCCCCTCCCAGTCCCTCTCCCCCATTCCCCTACCCACTCCTGCAGTTCCCAACAGTGTGGCTATGGCCAGGGTATTTAACCTCATCAAGACTCTCTTTACCTGCAGTCTAAAGGCACCACCTCCTCCTGAGCTGTGCTCTGACCTGGGTAGGGTTCGTGACCTGATCTATGCCTCCTTGACATTATAGACTCACCTCTGACAATTATTACATAGTTGTGAAACGCTTTAGTGACATATTGTCTTCTTCTTGAACTGAGAGATTCTTAAAAACCAACATGCACGTGGAGTCCAGTGATGGTTTCACACGTGGACGCAGTATATAGTTATTGTTATTTATTGTTTTGTGTTGGAAACTTTCAAGTCCTTCTGCTCCACATAAAACATACAGCATGTTTTTGTCATGGCCACTTGGCTGTTCTATAGACCACCAAAACTCATTCCTACCGTATAACGCAATTTAGCATCCATGATCTAACCTACCACTACGTTCCAACCTATGTTGCCTTTAATGGCTGAGATTCTAAACTCCACCTCTATGAAATTAACTTTTAATATGTCTTTCTGTGCCGAGATTACTTAATTTAGCACAATGCCTTCATGAACTGTCAACTTTTTAAGGACAAAGGCCTTGCCCCTGTTACATAACAATGTTCTAGGAACATTATAGGGGTCAAATTTATGGAACATAAGCAGATTATGATATGCTGTGCAGACATAATAGTATATAACATGTTATACTCAGGTATTTTATGACATAGAAAACTCAGAGACAAGTAATAGATGTAACTCCATTGCCAGTACAAATTAGCACAAATGGTGCTGGCAGCCAGAGTCACCACAACTTATAGAAAGTCTTCCATTTTCTACCGGTAAATGTGCTTCTGATAGTGACGGAGTCCCTCAAGACCCTGAAGTTAGCCATCTGGGGTCAAAGCTAAGCCTATAATTCACTTTCACTGCAAATCATTTGGCCTATTTGTTTCTGGGTGCTCATCTGCAAAGTAAATGAGAACCAACTGAAGCTAAACAACATTTTATTCTCCACTTTAACAACATACCTTGAACAAGCCTAGGCCCATGGCAGTTATTAAATGTATAACACAGTTATTTAATGGGGAGTAGATTTAGAAACCACCCCCTAGGTTTACAGCAGAGACTGTGTGGTCTAACGGTGCTCAGCGTTATGCTGAGCACCTTTAAAATGATAAGCTTGATTAGCATGTCACGGCTGGAGGAAAGTCAATGCACTAGTCGGTCTGTAGCTGAGCCTCAATACCCAGGTCTCAGCTGAGCATGTCACTGGAACAGACTTCCCACACTGGGATGACCAACCTTGGAACCACTGACGGATTATGGTTTAAATGTGGAATGTCCCCCACAGGCTCGTCATGTATTAATTTGATCCCTTACTGATGGTGCTGTTTGGGGTTCTAGAGCTTAGCTGGCAGACATAGATCCTTGGGTGAGTTTCTGTTTTCTAACTCACCAAGATGGGAAAAAGTCATGCTTCAAGGCCACACTGCCAGAGATCGGGTTCTGCCTGACAAGCATTCCCTAGTGCTGAGCCACAGATTTTTAACTGGAAACCCCTCTTCCTGTAAGATGCTGTCAGGCATTCGGTCACAATAATGAGAAAAGGAAGCAATATGTGGGTTTGTATGACCCTCCAGGTTTTGCAAAGAACATGATGAAAGCCGCAAGCCCCAGGGGGTAGGTCACTGCCTCTGCACCTTCTCTGCTCTACAAGGTTCCAGAGCGTAGTGTTCTCCAGAGTCCAAGGCTGCTGGAGAATGCTCGCAGCTTCAGGGCATCAGAAGACTTCAGTCCTGACTATGTGGGAGGAACAAATGTCAAGCCTGCTGGAGATCAGAGAAAGCGATAGGGAAAGGGTACCTGGTGAGGGATCCCAGAAACATATTGAAAAAAAGTATGTTTGCAATTTTCCTGATTTCAAAACATCCCCCTTTTTTTCATGACTACAAAGATTCATTATAAAGCTCTGGAAAATACCAGAGGAATGGTGAAATGTAAAAACTTCATCCCTGCCAGAAATGAACATTCCACAAATCTTAATTCTTTTTTTTTTTTTAGGTACTCTACAGTTTAGAAATTACTAACAGTAACTTGTTACATATTACAAACAATTGGGTATTGTTAGCTTTTCCCACCAATGTTAGGTACATCTTGCATTTTTAAAAACTTGTTGGAATGGAGGTACCCTATATGGAGGGATAATGTCTTCTTAGAAGTCATGGATTATTAAACAAAACTCTCAATGCCAGGGATGAGATACCTCACTTCTTTTTGTTGGTCTGGGGGAGGGGAAGTCAAAGAGAACCCTAAAAACAATACAGGTTATTGCTACTGCTCGTGGTTGCCTGCCAGAACTTGATGGCGAGATCACATTGTTGAAGATTTTAAGTTCTTTAGTCTTAGACATGGAAAAATCAAGCTGGTTCTAGCCAGAAAATCTTCTTCCTGATATCTTCGACACTGCCGAAAGGTACCATGCTGACTACTGCTAAAGAAAAGTCATCAACAGTCTTATCAAGCTCTGAATCTTGTGAACTGCAGTAAGAACGGGCCTGGTAACACATGTACATTGTTGTAATAGTGGCATGAATGTTATGGAGGCGACCAATGACTTTCTGCTTGGATTTAAGGCCTCCTCCACAAGAGAAACTCATGTCTGCCTGGGACTATAAAACTAGCCAGTAATCCATGACCTGAGAAGTCCAAGCCCTAGAGGAGAACCTACTATTATTTTGCTATACAGACATAGTATCAAACTGTCTTCTAAATGCTGATCTTTATATCCAAAGATCATTGCAACTTTCAGACCGCATTATAGAAGCTTGTTCTTTTCAGTGGGTGAAAGATAATATGGCCACTCTCAGCTGGCCAAAGAGCAGAGAATAAGTGACTGTGGAGTCCTCAAGACCTAAATGATCATCTATAACACTCCCATACCTGCCCCAACCTCTCAAGACTCCGAGAACACCATGGAAGAGGTGGCGGGATGTAGGTAAGGCTGGGGAGGGCTGCTGCTGTCATTGTCTTCTGGATTTGGCAGGGCTGTTACACTCATGAGCTCAGGACACTGTAGGTGCTTGTACCAGCCCTGCACAAGATCAAGCCAGGGAGAGGGACACATACAGTTCCTCATCTTGCTGAGGAGCCGTGGGCAGTTCATGGGTGCTGGGAGAGGGAGAATCCTTTTACTTCAAGGGTGTGGCTCCTAGTAGGCTGCCTATGCTCCAGTCCATGGCCCCACAACAATGCTCTTATGCTCACCAGTTGGACTTGATGAATGCTTTTTTATTTTAAATGACATGAGTTGGGAGGGAGAGGTGTTGGAGATGACCCAGGAAGAAGGTAGGGATGATATAATCAAAATATATTCTATACATGTCTGAAATTCATGAAATTTTCTTAATGCAAGAGAATTTAAAATAAGAATAAAGAAAATGAACACATAACAATATAATAAATAGAAATGATTGGTGTAAAGAGTAATTTTCAATTAACTTGGTCATTGGGATATTATGCTCTGCAACAATCTTCTACTCTGATGCATTAACTCTGCCCTGTATGGAGAGGGAATATGATGTAGAGCACCCTGCTACTACCAGGGGCTCCTTTTTCCTGTTGGGCTTCCAAGTCACTGCCATCTTCTGCTGCGGATCTAGAATACACAAGGCAGTAGGAAAGCCCCGTGAGTTCACAAAAGTGAGTTCTTGGTTCCTATGGCCTCTTCTAGTCTTCCTTATCCCATTATTCTTCACAGCCTTTGTAGCTTTGTATTATGTATAGATAGAGTGTCTAAATTCTGTAGCTGTATTTAGCTGAAGAAATGGGGGAAACTGTATATAGTCCATTTTTTTTCTGATACTGGAAATGGGAAACCCCCATTTGCTCTTTAGTGATTAAATATAACATGACTTATTCTAGAAGTCAATCCTGGTTGCTCACTGTGCCCATTGGGTTGTGATAAACACCAATCTCATGGGTGATCCTCAAGGTGATTTAGGAGAGATAAGGATGTAAATGGTAAGGAACATAGATTAGAGACCCCCCCCCCAAAAAAAAAGTCTTCATAGTGAACAAAGCAGGGATATAAAAACTATTAATTAAAAAACTAGCAGCCAATAAAAAGAGCTAATCGCTAAAAGTGACCTTGGGAACTAAGTGACGGTTGCTTCCTCCCCACCTTCCCATTCCTCTTCTTGTGGGCTATTTGCCTGCACTGATTTCTAAAAATGCTTTGTAAAAATTCAGTAATACCTGACTGGCTGAGCCAGTGCGTGGGGACACACATCCCACACAGGCCACCATGCCACTGTTCCAACACAGAAAGCAGCGATGGGTTGTATACAGAAACAAGTATGCATGCTGACCTCTTGCTAGTTCTGTCACCGCCCTACCTAGTCTAGCCTCAGAGTGCCCACTGAATAGGCTTCATCACCCACTTTCCCGAAGTTTACTGCAGAGAACTAAGAATTTAAACCATTTCCACCGCCGCCAGCTTGTGCTGTGAGTCATGGAAACAGATCTTTCCACTACCTTCCATGAGCAATTCTTTTCACGGGCCCTAATAAACATTGTCATTTTTTTTTAAGCCTTAAATATTTGACCATTTACTCCAGACTATACAAACTGCATCTCTGTTGTGCAGGACCTGCTCTCACAGGGAACCTGCTTTTTGTAAAATTTCAGCCTGCTTGGCTACCTCACAAGACCACACAGAGTGCTCTTTCAAAAGCCAAAAGTGCTTGTAGAGGCAGGAGCTCCCCAGAGTTTTCCATCATCAAGTTTTCAGCCTGTTCCTAACCAAGAGGAAGATCAAAATATACCCCCCAACCCACAAAAAGGAAAATACTGCTACCACCATCATCACAGCAAGCAATATATACAACAAGCCCACATTGGCTTCAGTGTCCCTGTTGGAGGAGGCCATGGGTTCAAAGTTCTCATTCATCAGGTTCTCAAAAGTCGAAGGCCCCTGATCATTGATGCTCACCGATGTATGAAATGATGTAGCTTTAGAGATGCAGGCTCTAAGTCGAGGGTCTCAGGGGACCCTCACCCTGATGTAAGCCAAGCTCCAGTTAGAGCGCTGATACACAGTGCACACATGTTTTGTTGGAAAGTCTGGCCAAGGATGCAGTTTAGCAAACAGGCTCTATGAGTGAAGGCACAAGTAGGCATAGATGGAGAAAGTTTTTTTTTTTTTTAACTTATAATAAAGTTCTTTTGGAATAAGCTGAATCAGGATGAATCTTTCAGTGTATATGTTACTATTTTTTTTTAATCTCTTTAATTAAACTTGGCAAAGCCTCTTTGGATGATATCATGAATCAAGTTATGGATTACCCCCGAACCAAGCCAAGTCTTAGTGGCCCTTCTCCTGGCATAGGTACATTCTGCACTGTTCTCAGACCTGGGCTCCAAGCAGCCTATTATACCTCACTAGGTCTCTGAGGCCAGCTCCTTTCTTATCTTTTATCTCCCTACAGATAGGAATTTTAAAACCAGGATAAAGCCATAATTCTTCCTTGCACTGTGAAAACACAGAGCTACATATAAATTAAAAATAAAATGTTAAAACGAACAAATAGATGTGTGATGAATGAGCCAATGAGGAATAAGTTGCGAATTTTGAGTCAGACCTTTCAGATCCGAAAGAGAGGGACATAAGGCAACGTGTGGTTTTCCAACAGAGAAATGACGACTATGGGAGAAGGGACCACTATTTCTGCCTTATATTCTCATGTAGCTTTGGAAGACATCATTCCATCTGAGCACACACTACCAGAGTAATTCACTTCCTTTAGCTGGGTGAGAGAGTCATAGTAACAGATACATTTTCTTTTGTAGCTTTTTAAAAAATATTTTATTTGTAACTGTGTGTGTGTGTACACGGGCGTGCACTTTTGAGTATTGTGCTTGCAGTAGCCAGAAGAGGCCATCAGATCCCTTGGAATGAGAGTTAGAGGCAGTTGTGTGCTGCTTGTGGGTACTAAGAACTAAACTCTGGTCCTCTGGAGGAAGAGTTTGTGTTCTTAACTAGTGAGCCGTCTCTTCATTCAGCCTTATTCTCCGCCCCCTCATGTAAAATAAGTTAGATCAACTCTACCTGATAAAAATATAAGGCGAGCTATTTGTTACACTTAAAATTTTTAAGTAAGCCACTTAAAAATATGAAAAGGAATAAAGGAATTTATTTTGACAAAACATTTAAACTCAACATATCTAATTGAGATAATTCTCAAAGAAAACTAACATAAAAATTAATCATGTGCATTTTTTACTGCTGTTATATTGTCTTTGAAATCCAGTTTACATTTTATACTTACAACAAACCCAGATTCAAACTAGAAGCCTTCCTGGGACTCAGTAACCAGGTGGAGCTGGCAGTCCCTGGGCTGGGCAGCAAAGAGAGGAGACAAAGCTAGTAGGACTCATCTGATGTCTGCCCCTGGGTTTCGGATGGCTTCCGCCTTTCCCTACGACTCCTAATCACTTATCCTGACATCTCAGCTCTTATAAAAGTACCATTTTTATATGTCACCCAAAACTCATTTCTGCAGCTTAGCCATGTTTTAAATGAAGCAACAAACTGTGGGCTCATTCCCACTTCGCAGCGGAATGGGTCACGTGACTGCTGTGTTTTCAGGCCCTAACCACTACCCCAGCCTTTAAGGACAGCTCTCTGTGAATCCCATGGCCATGGCTTCCATCTCACGGTCTTCTTAGCCATCACAACAGGGTGCTTCAAACAGGAGAAACAGCTCGCTGAAGTCCCGAGGAGCCAGCCTGCTGCTTCTATACTATGTGGTCCCAATGGCTCCCTGGGGTGACAGAGAGGTTAGGTCTCCAAGGGAAGCTATTTCCACAACTTGAAAGAGATTTTTGGTTCTCTGCCAAAGGCAGGAGAACCTTTTAAAAATAAATCAATTCCTCCTTTCCAAAGAACAGCCATGGAAAGCATGTACGCTGGATCAGATACCACAGCTGAGAAAATGTCACCATCGAAGCCAAGAACAACTGAGCCCCACCCCCAGGGCCCCATAGACCCTCACGGAGACTCATAAAAAACAGCTGTCTCTCCCCCAGTTCCTCCCCGGCTCTAACTGCATGCACTGCTTCTTGCCTTAGGAAACACACAAAGCAATGCCCCAACAACTAAGAAATTGTATTTCTGTCCTTTTGTTTGTTTTGGTTTGGTTTTTTGTCTCATGTTTTGTCTCTTCCTCAGCACCCTCATTCTTATTTATGGATTTAGTCATGTGGAAGTTTCAACGCACGAAAACTCTCTTGGATCCTTTCTGACCCCTCTTGCTCTGCTCCCATTGTATCCTCCCAGTCACTCCACCGTCTCACCCTCCACACCTACTGACTAGAGGAGGGACGTATGGCCAGAATATACTGTGAAGAATCAGAAAATGTGATGCGGAGTCCCTTGATTTTAAAGTAGTTTGTGTCAATGGAGGTGATAAATTTGAAACTGTCTTGCTTAGCGGAGGTCTTGTGATCGAGGTTGCACTGTAGGAGAGATAGGTATGGTCTGGGACAAAGCAAGGGGAAACAGTGATGGCACATTTAAATAAGAAATGTCTAAGATGTGTCCGTGGGTTTCTGCACGTAGGAATGTATTTTGTATGTGTTCTTGTGTATATGTCTTTTTGTTTATGTCTTCTTATCTCTATCCATAGAAAGGGCAAGAGATACATAGTGGCCAACAGCAGTGAGTTCATTGAGACCTTGATTCTTACGTGGCCTCTGCAGAACTCTTTCCTGGATAAATGGGTGTTCAAGACAGCAGAGGAGAAGAAGCAAAGTGGCCTGAGACAGCCTGGGCTAAAAAGCTTGAAAGCACTTAAACAATAGCAAGAAACACATGAAGAGCTTATCAAGGCTTCAACTGGCTAACACCTACCATCGATAGGATAAGGAGGGAGTAGAGAGAGCTCAGTCAGTAAAGTGGTCGCCTTTCAAGCAACAAGACCTAAATTCTAACCCCAGATCATGTTTAAAAGCAAAAGCAAAAAAGAACCAGGCATGGTGGCCCATGCTTTGTGATCCCAGTGCTGGGGAGGCAGGGACAGGCAGAGTCCTGGGGCTTAGTCAGAGAGAGAGAGAGAGAAAGAGAGAGAGAGTGACTCTGTCTCAAAACAATAAAGTGCATGGCTTTTCTTGGTGACTTTTTCCATTGCGATTCCATTTCCAATCACTGCTAAGTGATCTAGAGCTGGTCAACTTGACTGTCAATATTAATCAGTCCCCACAAGACCGCCCCTTTAGCTTAACACCAAAACATGTCTAAACCACAAGCTTCTACTCATTGTCTTCTAGGCTTAGGGCCATCCATTAATGCAAAAATGCATTCTCCAGGCCAACTTCAGAGCTTGCATCGTCTTTAACAGGCCTTTTAAATGTCTTTTTTGTTTTGTTTTGTTTTTCAAGACAGGGTTTCTCTGTAGCTTTGGAGCTTGTCCTCGAACTAGTTCTTGTAGTCAGGATGGCTTCAAACTCACAGAGATCCACCTGCCTCTGCCTCTCAAGTACATGCGCCAGCACCTCCTGGTTCTTTTAAATGTCTTAAGTGCATATCTCAGCTGAGACTGGAGGCAATCACTTGACTATGAGTGCCTATAACTAACTAACAAACTTACATCTTCCTATATATCATGGCACAGAATTAGCGATCCCACTCCAGGGCAAGAAATGGTCACACAAGGAATGATCAGATTAAAACGAGACCGAAGGCCAGCAGAGAAAGCAACAAGATCATGCAGCTCCAGGTCTCTAGGCTCTGAGGACTTGGGTAGCCCCATCTCTCCATCTCTACATAATGTAGCACACATATACTCTTGATCTGGCTTCATTTTGTGCCTTCAGCTTTCCTCAGCAGAAGTATCATGGGCCTAGCACATTTTACATCCTCTGGTCTTCGTTTCAACCTGGGCTTCATCCTCATAGGTTTACGCAGTGGCCTTTCGAGGTATCCTTGCAGAAAGTCTAATCCTGCCACACATTGCCTGGCCTGAGGGTCTCTCTGAAACCATGGAACAAGACTCAGTGACATCTTTCACTTGCAGCGATGACCCTGTTCTGCTGCTTTGCACCCCAGCAATAGCAACCTCTGAATCCTTTGGTGGCTCAATGGCAAAATCACTTTTTTAGCATTGATTTGAGAACAGGAAATCTCTGCTGTGGCATTATCACTTTGGGCTTTCTCATTCCTCATTTGACCTAAATTTGCATTTTTGTAAGTGGGAGCCCTTTTTGGGTCTTGCCTTCAGGATACCTCCTACCATCCCCAAAGTATCAGGTTTCTCTTTAACAACTGGTGATACTTTCTTATCTCCACTCTCCTTAGTGGAATTTTAAATTTTAAACACAATTTCCTCACTAAAACTTCCTTTTTTTTTCTGTTTTGCTCTCTCAGTGTAGATCTAAATAAGAACACTGGGAAGTAGTCAGGCCATGGTCTCAATTACATACTGTTTTGAAATTTCTTTTACCAAAGAAAACGGTGCAGAAAAAAAAATGTGTACCAAGCACTAAGCAGAACTCTTTCTTTCTTTAAAACAATTTATTTTTATTTTATGTGCATTGATGTTTTGCCTTCATATATGTCTGTGTGAGGGTGTCAGATCCCCTGGAGCTGGAACTACAGACAGTTGTGAGCTGCCATGTGGTTGCTGGGAATTGAACCCTGGTCCTCTGGAAGAGCAGTCGGTACTCTTAACCATGGAGCCATCTCTCCGGCCCGCAGAACTCATTTTTGTCATTATTCTTTAAGCAATGCAGTCTAAGTTGCATCTAGACCATGTGTGCCGTATTGGGTAAGCGACAGTGGGTAGACTAAAGTGTACGGAAAGACGCAGGCCATGCTTCAGTTACAGCAGAGATTTGGGCATCTGTGGATTTGGGTGTCTGTAGGGGATTCTGATTTCTCTAGAGAACCTTGGACATGATGAGTACTTGATTTCCGCATTAACCAAAAATCTTTAGACAAATAGCTGAGCTCGAGCACTGTGCTACTGTCCCATGTTCTTCTGCCCACAGCACACTGCCCTCAGACCTGTCCTTCTGAAAAGCCAGGACTAATCGTTTCCCCTTTGGTGGCCCCTGGGCATCTCACCCGGAGTTAACCTCTATCCCTGCTTCATGATACCCCTGGGACAGCCTAAGGGACAGAGAAGGAAAGTTCTCTTTGGTCCTTTCTATATCAGGCTCAGAGGTTATAATTAGTAGTTGTGTGGGGAGTGAGACAGAATGCACAGGGAGAGCAGGGAGGAGAGGAAGGCCATAAAGTCTGGGAATGCTCCAGAGTCCCTAGGAGATGTGTAAGTGACAAAGCCCAGTCCTTGGTGTGTGCGTGTCTGTGGAGGAATCAACTCTTCAGTTAAGAGCACTGTATCTTCTTCCAGGGTACCCAGACTTGATTCCCAGCACCCACATGGCAGCTAACCACTGCTTGTAATTCCAGTTCCAGGAGATCTAACGCCCTCTTCTGGCCTCCTTGGGCACTACACTCACATGGTACACAGACACACTTGCAGGGAAAACACTCAATCATATAAAATAAATATATAGGAAACAAATATTTTTACAAGATTTCTCAGCAAAGTTAAGATTAATCTCCAGAAATTTTTATTTTATTTACAAAATGTTATTTTTTAAGCAAGAAGGAATAAAGGATACCTTTACAAAATGACCCTAATCTTGTGAGTTCCCAGAATAATTCTTAATATAATTCTCTAATTCTAAAAATCTCCATTCCTTAAATAGGCAAAGTTCAGACCAACTGGTCCAGCTCCTTTGTTTATAAACAAGGAAGCAAGATTACAGCAAGGCAGTAACTCGGCCAAATTACCCCACTTTATAGCCACAAAAAGGCACAATTACAGTTCCCACTGTGCTCTCTGAACAGGATTCAGGAGGATCAGTGAAGACCAGCACAGGACAGACCTGCATGTAGGTCCAAAGGCTCTGGGGTGACGGAACACCCTGATTAGATCTTTCAAAATTGAGGCTGTTGTTGAAGCGTTAAAAGGATTTTAGTCACAGTGATTAAATTTTAAGCTATTGATGCTTATGTTAAACTTAAGAGATCAAATTTACTTTGCATTTTTCATATAGAAAAAGGATTTTAATATAGAAGAAATGGGATTTGTGTAATTGTGCTGAGATAAGCTTAATTCACATTTTAGGAAACACTTGAATGTAATAGAAAATTAGCAGTGAGATTATCCCTCCTATTACATGTGTCAGGCACACTCCCCAGAGTTAATCGTGTCCACAATTGCTTGCTCCTTCATGAAAAAGTAATATATTTATATTAGTGCTGGGGACAGAACCTGGGGCCTTGCACACGCTGGTCAAGTACTCCAAACTGGGGACATTCCCAGCCATCATCTTAGTGTTGCCATTTGAAAGCAAGTTCTCAGACTTATTAAATTGGCTGTGAACTCAAGTTGTAAACCAGGCAGCCCTTGAATTCATGATTCTCCTGCCTCTGCTACCAGCCCGGCTCTTGTCACTTCGTACACGTGCACTCAGTCCAGCTTCCTTTCCTCATGCCTGCTATGTTGTGTAATTGTTATTGTCAATTGGACACAACCTAGAGTCACCTGGGGAGAAGGAACATCAAGGTCAGACTGGCCTGTGGTCACGCCTATGGGGGAATGTATTGATCAATGATTGATATGGGAAGGTCCAGCCTACTGTGTGTGACAGCATCCCTAGGTAGGTGGACCTGAGATGACCAAGAAAGCTACCTCACCATGAGCCAGGGGATGAGAGAGAGAGAGAGAGAGAGAGAGAGAGAGAGAGAGAGAGAGAGAGAGAGAGAGCACCAGCGGACAGCATTCCCTCATGGCTCCTCTTCAGGCTCTGCTTGAATCCCTGCTCTGACTTCCCTCAGTCCTCGTTGATGGACTGTTACCTGGAAGTGTGAGCTGCAACACTTTTCTTCCCTAATTTGTTTTTGGTTAAAATGCTTTATTATAGTAACAGGAAGCATATTAGATTGCCGGCTATATTCTGATGGTCATTCTCTACAGATGCAGTCCCCTCGTGCTCTTAAAAGCAAGCATTGAGTACCCCAACTGAAATGGGTCCTTTTTATATCACTGTCAGAATATACTCCAGTTTGATTTTATCATTCCTGGCTCTGGTTACAAGCTCATGGTCATGCTTTGTTTGTTCTGATTTGGAAAATAAATCCCTAGTACTGCCCAGCAAGTTTAGTTCTCTCTTAGGAAAATGGAAGAAGAATCATTCTCTACTCAGCCGTGCCCATCCTGTTCCACAGAAAGCTCTTCAGTCCTCTCCCTGTGCTTGTGGTGCTCTTGGTCCTTTGACTACACACACGCTGGTGGGAACATTAATGGAGACCGCACTGGCAGGGGCAGCCATGGAAGGTGGGCAGGTGTCAGTTAGTAAGAAAGGAATTCAACAAGTGGACTTGGAACTTAGGTCTCGAGACAACCTGCATTACATCACTGGCTGTCTTCACAGTCAAACTTTCTGGGAGATAACCCTGCCAATGGCCCTGACCCATGCTTGAGAGGCATGAAGGAAGTGTAGTTGTGAGAAGCTTGCCTGGCTATCAAGCCCCCAGGGCTCTATTCAGCCCTGGTGGGTGACTTTGGAGAAGTTACTTAACTTCTGTCAACCTCAAGGTCTATGAAGTACCTGGGAGAATCCACCTAAGAAGATCCAGAATCTGGCTCATGAGCCTGGCATGGACTCACTCTTATCCCAGAATGTATAGGGTCCTTGTGGTAGTTGGAATGTAATTGGTCCCCATAATCTCATAGGAACTCAATCTCATGGCACTGTTAGGAGGTGTGGCTTTGCTGGAGTGGTACTGTGGGGGTAGGCATTGAAGTTTCCTATGGTCAGGACACCACCCAGCGAGTCAGCTGACTTCCTGTTGCTACTTCGCCAGCACCACATCTGCCCGCCTGCCATCATGCTCCCCACCATGATGACAATGGACTGAATCTCTAAAACTGTAAGCAAGCCACCCTAATTAAATGTTTTACTTTATAAGAGTTTCCATGGTGTTTGTTCACAGCAATAGAAACCCTGACTAAGACAGAAGTTGGTACCAGGGACTGGGTTATTTCTGTGATAGGCCTGACCATGTTTGTGTTTGGAGGAATTTGGACTTCGGTACTTTGCGTTATGAGAGCAGTGGATGCTTTAGGTGCTGCTTAACGGGCCGTGTTATTAGGAGCATGGAAGACAGTGGTGCTGAGCGTGATCTGATGAACTATGTGGGGCTCTTTCAAGAGGTTTCAGAGGAGAATTTTAGTATGTTACCTAGGACCCAGCCATGATAAACTTAATAGAGGCCTGAGTCTCAGTATTTTTCCCTAAGGCAATACCTGGTTGCAAGAAAGACCATAAACTGAGATTACCCAGACACCACCCAGAAACAGACTATCCAAAGGAAATTCCTAACGTTCCAACCATTGTAGATAGGATCACCTGCCAACACACATTCACCAGGACACCCCTAGACAAATGTCAGCCAATCAGGAGTCCTGAGCCTTAGAAATCCCTCACCCCTCCCCCACTGCTTTACTACTATAAAAACCCGCCCTAACTGAGCTTGCAAACTTGTGTAGAATAAAATGTAGAATAAAAGCTCTTTGCTTTTACATATGGAACTCAGTCTCCTTGTTGGTTTTGGGGGGACTTCGTGGATCTGGGAGCAACAATTTTAACTGTCAACACAATCTAGAATCACCTGGGAAGAGCAACCTGGGAATTTCCTGGATCAAGATGGCCAGAGGGCAAACCTATGAAGGATTTCTCTTAATTGAGTTAAGTGAGGTGGGAAGAACCACTTTGAATATGGGTAGTTGGGCCCTGGACTGTGGATGAGTTAACAAACAAAGCTGCCTAGTACACATGTACACATTCATCTCTCTCTGCTCTAGGTTGTGCCTGAGATGTGTCAAGTCCCCATTCCCTTGACATACTAACAGTGACCTGGAACCGTGAGCTGACATAAGCCCCTCCTTCCCTGAGTTGCTTTTGGTCAGGCTGGTTTTTAATAACAAAAGAAGTAAAACCAGGACAATAAATAGCCAGTCATACAAAAGATTAGGAAACCAGAGGTGCTTAAAAAAATCAGAAAGGTGGTGCACGCCTTTAATCCCAGCACTCGGGAGGCAGAGGCAGGTGGATCTCTGTGAGTTTGAGACCAGCCTGGTCTACAAGAGCTAGTTCCAGGACAGGCTCCAAAACCACAGAGAAACCCTGTCTCGAAAAACAAAACAAAACAAAAAAATCAGAAAAACCAATTATCTTCCTGTACTTAATAAATGGTATGCTCACACACGGGCAAATGGTTTCTAACCAGACACTATAAATGGTCAAGTTAGACAAAGGCATCCATTTTTTAGGAATTATTATTTTAGAATTATAGGAAGAACGTATCAAGATATTTTAAAAATTGATTTAGGAAAAATACAAGGCAATTGATAAATGTGAAAACTAGTTTATATTACTTTAGAGTGTTCTAAATTGTGCCTGGCACAGTTTAGGGGTCAGAAATTCCAATCAATAATTTGATTCCTTTGGATCTATTACTATATCCCATTTAAAACAACCCTTCTGTAAGCCATTGCCTTGAGAAACGACTTTAATGCAGAAAGAAAGTGTTCTAGAGTCTTTTGCCTGAGATACGCTCATTTAAATTCACTCTGGGCAGGACTCCAAACTAACCCTAAGCAGGAAATTTAACCCTTGGCTTGTGTTCACCAGGAAATCACTGGGGTTCAGAGAAGACAGCCCTGTGGAAAGCACTGACCCAATAACCATCAGCAGCCACCACCACCTACCACCACCAGCACCCACCAGCACCCACCAGCACCTACCACCACCCACCACCAGTACCCACTAGCATCCACCAGCACCCATCACCACCCATACCCACCAACGCCCACCAGCACCCACCACCAGCACCCACCAGCACCCACCAACCACCACCGCATACCAGCTCCAAGCAGAACAGCTCTATCCCAGGAGAAGCAGCTGTAAAGAGTTTGGGGCTAACATGGATTTCACCATCATCATGGATATTTCTGTTTTCATTAAATATTATTCATTAGCGAGGAGAGTTCACATGTTCTTCATGTTTAAGATGATAATAAATTATATTAAATAATTATCATCTCCCACAGTCATTTGTAACCAGGTTGTCAAAGTATTTTAAGGCAACTTTATGGAAGAAATGAATGTATCCCACGTTATGTAAATTACTGCTTCAGTGTTCAAGCACAGCTTGATCGTCACTGATCCTCATTCATCCTCACTCGTCAATCAGGCTTAAAGGGCTGCGGGGTTTAGCTGTACTGAAAAATACAGAGAAAGACACTCGCTATCATCTTATTCTTTATTTCCCAAACTCACACACATCAGCGACAGTCGTGTTCCTCCTAGGGAAAGCATGGATTCATCTAAACCTCTGTCTGGGATTCAGTGGAGAATTTGTTGTTCTTACAGCAGGTAGAACTCCAAGTTCTCAGTAAAAGTATACCATGTGGTTTTTAATATCCAAGGGGACATGGGAAGCAGGGCCCTAAGGTTAACATTTAACTGAAAACCAGCAACTCTGGGCCGCAGCCCAAGTCAGAACATTGGCCTTGCTGTTCCCAATGGTTTGCAGAACCCGACTTTTCAAACTGGATGAGGAAATGGGACAGAAAAATATATTTAAACAGATGTTTTAGAAATTAGAAAAAAAGATCTTAAAATACCCTAAGCCCTGAGAAACTGTCCTGCTAAAATGTGACATTAATTCACTGTGTTCCCTTAACTGTGCCTGGCTTCCTCACAGAAGTTTTTAGCCATTTCTCAGAATCTGAGACCAGGGACTGTAGACGGAGGTCACATAGATATGTATGCGTATTTGTATGTAGGCACATTGTGTGTATGTGTGTGCATGTGTGTACATGTATGTGTGTGTGTGTGCATGCGTGTGTGTTTGTTGGTTAACAGTTAGGAAGACTTTGAGTTCAGCAATTGCTTCTCATGAGAGGTTGATGCTCCCTGATGGGAAAGTCAGCCTCCCTTTAGAGACTCTGTGCCCTAGATTGCGCATCTAGAGATTCTACTTACTTAAGTGTTTAGTTAAGTCAAGCACAAAGAAAACCTTAACTGACTTTTATTTCACAGTGATGAAGTCTTCCCTTCATTTCTTATTGATGGAGTTCTATTTGCCATTTCTTGGGGTGCATGTGTGTTTCCATTGCTGGGAATTTCCATGAGTTTCTATGAGCTTCCCTATTGTGGAATAATCCTTCTGTACACTGTTTGAATACGTTGCTATGATTGGTTTAATAAACAAGTTGACTGGCCAATAGCTGAACAGGATGAAGTTAGGCGGGAAGCCAAACTGAGAATGATGGGATGAGGAAGGGTGAAGTTGGAGGAGCTACCAACCAGACACAGAACAAGTGGGGCACATGAAATGGGATAGAATAAAAGCCACAAATCTTTGGGCAGCACATAGGGTAAAAGAAATGGGTTAAGCTGTAAGAGCTAGTTAATAACAAGCCTGAGCTATTGAGTGAGCATTTGTAATTAATATTAAGCCTCAGAGTAGTTATTTGGGAAGAGGTGGTCAGAACAGGACAACTCTGCCTACATTTCCCCTTACTTCTTAGTTCTTAACTCTCCTTTTAAAAACCTATTATTTATTTGTGGTTATGATGAGTTCTCACTGGAGGCACATTACAGGAACCTGGTACACTGCAGTTCCTATGAGCCAGAGGACAGGGAAGCAGCTGGGACTGACTTCCAGGGGCGGTGGCCACCTTCCCTAGTCCTAGGAAGCAATGAATCTAGAAGCAAAGGGCTAGTGAGAAGGAAGGTGGATTGTCCTTTAGGAGGCTCAGCTTCTAACTGTCCATGGCCGTCTGCAAACCTCGAGGAAAAAGACATTTGATGACCTGTGATGAGGGCTTCCATGCTCATAATGCCACAGGCAGCAGGAAGCACGGAGCTCTTCTGGTTTCTCTGAAAAGTCAAGAGGAAGATGAACAAATGCCTGTGGACTGTTTAGTCCTAGAATGATACCTTTTAACATGTTTGTAAAACAAAAGGCCCATCAACATAGTAAACACATACATGTGAACCATGTCTCTAAAGTATGTGAGCTTTCAGAAAGTAATCAGGACTATCTCTTAATGTCAAAAACAAGTTGGTTAAAAAAAGGAGCAACATAAAATAAAGTTCTTTACTAAGCATTCTTTCCAACACTAGGCAAAGATTTCGACAAGCCTGAGATACAGTGATCTCACCAGCATTCAGAACTCTCTCAAACAGCCTTGAATTCATTTCCACAGACTTGTAAGCATTCCCAGCTATGAAAACACACACATACACACACCCAAACAACACACAAGCACATGTACGCACACACACACCACACACAAGCACATGTACACGCATAACAAGAAATGAAAAATAGAGATGAATATTCATCAATAAGAAATGGAGAAAAGGTTTTATACTGTGAAATGAAAGCTAATTAAGGCTTTCTCTGTCCCTGGTTTAACTGAGCAATTATTTCAAGTTATCCGGTATTTTGTTAAAAAGATAGCACAGAGCACCTATCTACTATTTTTTTCTTTTTTTTTCCTGTCAATTTCTTTTTTTTTAATTTTTTTATTGAAAAAAAAATTTTCCGCCTCCTCCCCGCCTCCCATTTCCCTCCCCCTCCTCCCGCCCCTCTCCCCCTCCCCCCACTCCTCTTCTCCTCCCTCTCGAGCCCCAAGAGCAGTCAGGGTTCCCTGCCCTGTGGAAAGACCAAGGTCCTTCCCACTCCATCCAGGTCTAGGAAGGTGAACATCCAAACTGCCTAGGCTCCCACAAAGCCAGAACATGAAGTAGGATCAAAACCCCATGCCATTGTCCTTGGCCTCTCGTCAGCTCTCATTGTCCACCATGTTCAGAGAGTCCGGTTTTATCCCATGCTTTTTCAGTCACAGTCCAGCTGGCCTTGGTGAGGTCCCAATAGATCAGACCCACTGTCTCAGTGGGTGGGTGCACCCCTCATGGTCCTGCCTTCCTTGCTCATGTTCTCCCTCCTTCTGCTCCTCGTTAGGACCTTGGGAGCTCAGTCCGGTGCTCCAGTGTGGGCCTCTGTCTCTATCTCCATCCATCGCTAGATGAAGGTTCTATGGTGATATGCAAGATATTCATCAGTATGGCTATAGGATAGGGTCATTTCAGGTTCCCTATCCTCAGCTGCCCAAGGAAATAACTGGGGACATTGCCCTGGCACCAGGTAGCCACTCCAGGTTCAAGTCTCTTGCCAACCCTTAGGTGGCTCTCTTAACTAAGATATGTGCTTCCCTGCTCACCTATCCAACCTTCCTTTATCTCCAATCATCCCGTTTCCCCAAGTTCCCCCCATCCTCTCCTTCACACTTTTCTCTCCCCATCTCCCCTTACCCCCATCCCACCCCACCCCCAAGATTCCAATTTTTTGCCCGACAATCTTGTCTACTTCCCATAGCCAGGAGGATAACTATATGTTTTTCCTTGGGCTCACCCTCTTATTTAGCTTCTTTAGGATCACAAATTATAGACTCAGTGGCCCCTATCCACGGCTAGAAACCAATTTTTTTTCTTGAGATAGGGAATTGTGTAGCTGAGGCTGGCCTGGAACTTGTTATGCAACCCAGGATGGCCTCAAACTCATAATCCTCCTCCTCTGCTTCCCAAATGCTGGGGTCGCAGGCTTGTACCCGCACAGCCAGCCCAACCGATTTTTCATTTTATGTCCTCAACATGGTACTACTATTACAGCTTCATATTTGGATTCATAACTAGCTCACAGAGAAAGTTATTAGAATTAATAACAGACAACAGAGAAACATTAAGGAAAGGATGGAAGAAAATGACCTAAACAAATAATAGAATAAACAAGAAACCCATTTTTGGTTCCAAGTTTGCCCATTAATCCACTTACATCACTTAGGGGCAATTTAATTTGGAAAGCATTTATTTTACTTATGTGCCCTGCACACAGGGAAGGCCACACTGTTGATTAGCGTTACCACTAAATATCATGTGTACCTAGAACTTCAAAGTGCAGTCTTTCTTTCAAAATTTGGTACTTTCTTTCTTTTATTTGTTTAATTTTATGTACATTGGTGTTTTACTTGTATGCAGGTCTGCTGTGTAAGGGTGCCATCTGGTAGAACTGGAGTTACAGACAGTTGTGAGCTGCCATGTGGGTGCTGGGAATTGAACCTGGGTCCTCTGGAAGAACCATCAGTGCTCCTAACTACTTTCCATCTCTCCAGCCCCTCAAAGTGCAATCTGATTTGGAAATGGTGTCACTGGGAGGTACTTAAGGTCATCCTCGATTAGAGAAGATTGAATAAGAGACAAATTTGAAAACAGACAAAGATGTGAGCACACAGATACACAGGGGCACTAGGTGCTGACAGACACAGAGACTGGAGGAACACATGGGCAAGCCAACACAGGTCACGGACTTCTAGTAACAGACTCCAGAGCAAAAGCAGGAAACGGATTTCTTCCCAGCATCTCCAGTTGGTACCAATTAACCTTAGTATTTGGTTGTAAGAGAATAATCTATTTTGTAGGCACCCTGACTGAGGTACATGTTCGCTGCACCCCGAAGAAATGAATACAGAGAGACAGACATGCAGAGAGGCCTAAGGAAAAGAGCAGAGACCAAGTGAGCAGGAGAACGAGATGGAATGTCAAAGCCCCATTCAATCTTTCTATTTAAAATATGAACTCAAAGCACGTTTAAGAGACCAGGAAGGAAGACCAAACAAAAACGGAAACCTAGAGTCTTGACTACCAAATCTGATTAGGGTTTACAAATGCCCTCACCAAGGGAAGCCACACTGGTTTGCACACGAGCCTTCTCACCAGTTGTTCTGATTATAATTCCACTCCCCAGCCCCAAGCTTCAGGCAGCTACTCTACTATGATGAAGAAACTGCAGTCCGTAGCCAGGGAAAATAACAGGAAGGAAATCACCAGGAGGCCATTCCCACCTCACTTCCTCTCCGAAAGTCTCTGAAATCGCCAAGGAAAGCCTGGCTTAAGGATGCTACCTAGGGTGTCAATGGACTGCACACTTTCAAAAGATACATGCACTAAAAAGCAATGGAGGTGTACATCAGCAGCAGCCATGCCCACAGCATCCCGAGTGGCTCAGCGTGCACCTCCCACATTTCTGCAAACTAGTTCACCCTACACACTTCCAGTATGACTGTTGGAAGTTGAAATTACAGTCAAGACATAGTTCTTCATATGACCTTTAAGCCTGTAAGGAAATTAGAAAGGAAAATCACCTTCATAATGGTAAATAAGAGAGTTGAACCAATAATGGGAAGGTATCAACAATTTGGTGCATATTGTATACTAAATAAAGAATTGCCAAGAAAGAATTTGAAATTCTTTAGATGCTTTGAAATTTTCTGCCTGACATAGAAGATACACATAAACAGAGGTACCACAGTTGCTGATAAAATTATCCATCCTAAAACTCATGGAGCTCTGCCCTGTTAGCATTGACATCATTTTTAAATAGATTCACAAGAGATTCGTTTGACACAGAATTGCTTTATCAACATGTCATTCATAATCCAGTACTGATTATTTGAAATAAAGACATTTTTTTTTTCATTTTTAAAAGTCAGGGCACTATGTAGCCCAAGCTGGCCTTAAACTAACAATCCTGTTCTCTCTCTCTCTCTCTCTCTCTCTCTCTCTCTCTCTCTCTCTCTCTCTCTCTCTCTCTCTCCCAGATGCTAGAATTATAGGCACCTGCCTAAAAACTCTTATTTCTAATCTGGATTCAGAATAAATCCAATCTGTTCCAAAGTAGCATAGGCAATTCTATTTGCCACTTCTGCCCCTCTTGCCTTTTCCCTTCATTGTTAGGAGATTTGTATCACTAAAGAGCAGTGGTGACAGAAGGCAAGTATTAGCTTGCCATGCTCACATCATGAGAGCACTTTCCTAGCTGGGACACCAGAACTGCTTCCATAAAATGTCACTTAGTTCCCAAGAAGGGCCAGCTCCCAACACAAACAACCCCCAGCAATTTCTGTCAGTAGTCTCCAGTGCATCAGTGAAAATATTTCCTACGACCAAGAATGTCTGAAAAGCTAGATGCTGTAAAGCCAGCATCCTCATTTCTCCACGGAGGCAAACAATGGGTCTCTCGACTCAAATGGAAAATGGAAAATGGCGTCTTCTTTTTCCAGTTCCTAAAATGAGCACACTCACCTGAGTTCCACATTCCCTGAACACCACATAACACCATTTCCTTCAAAAAATTTGTGGCAGACATAAGACCAACAGGACTAACTAAATCCATTAGATGCCCCAAAGTAGCTCTTCCAGTACTGAGTAAGGACCTCAAGTACTTGGCATTCAACCAAAGCACTTAGCAAAGCTTTTTGTTCAGACGTTCATTGACCCCAATAGGAAAGCGTACGTTCACAGCTAGAGCCAACCCTCCCAAACACCCAATAGGAAGGCGTACATTCACACATAGAACCAACTCTCCCAGGCACCCAATAGGAAGGCATGCATTCATACATAGAGCAACCCTCCCAAGCACCCAATAGGAAGACGTGCATTCGCACATAGAACCAACTCTCCCAGGCACCCAATAGGAAGTCTTGCATTCAAACATAGAGCCAACTCTCCCAGGCACCCAATAGGAAGGCGTGCATTCATACATAGAGCAACCCTCCCAAGCACCCAATAGGAAAGTATGCATTCACAGGTAGAGCCAACGCCCCCAAGCATGGTACCTTATTCTGCTCACACACATATTGTATTCTCAGGGTGTCCATTGCTCTGATCATGGCTTGCATGGCGGTGAATATGTTTTGGTAAACCAGCTTGGTGAAGCCTTTCCTGTCTTCATCACTGTAGCCAGACCCATGGATTATCCTCATTTGCTTGATAAAGGTGCTTTTCCCACTTTCGCCAGTTCCTGAGAGAAAACACAAGGAAAGAACAGTTAGTGGACGGACTCCCACCCTGAAACCCTGGTAGCGGAGTCCACACTGCGGGTTGGTGCAACGGGTTTGCAAAGAGTCTACCAGAAGCTTTATGAGGCAGTGCATCCCAAGCCCCAGGAAATGTCTTCCAATCTCCCTTTCCTCGAGTCTTTGAAATAAGAACCGTGTGTTTGACCGTCCTGAATACTGAGGCTTTGCTGCTCATATTGACGATGACTGTGATGGAGTCACGTCAGTGTGCAGGAAGGATCTAAGCAGCAGAAACACAGGATAGAGGAGGATAATTAACTTGCCAACATGTACTGGGTCCTTGCACAATGGAACACCATTCTCAGTGATGCCCAGCGTCTGTATGATTGCTGTTTCTCATATTCCAGTCTATATTTCACAAGGTCTCCAAAACTCCTAACAGCGGCCTGTGGCACCAAGAAGCAGAAATCATTGAACTATCCCATTGATCTTTATAGCACAGGGAAATCCAGACATGACATATAGAAAACAGGATGCCAAGATTCCATATTTCTCTCAGATTGAGATCCTGCTAGGAAGGTAGTAAAAATATTTATACAATGAATCTCAAACATTTTCTAATATTGTCTGTGATAAATGGAATCAACTATATGAGATCTTCATAGTTGATTTCCAAATCTACATGTTGCTTTAAAATTTTTATTAACAGTTTAGTTAATAAAGTTTCTAGTTGAAATGAAGGAAACTATCTCCAAACTAAAATTACTTATGCTATACCCTTTAAATAAATGTACTTTTCAAAATGCAAAGTACATCTCATAATTCGTTACAAAGAGAATAGTTATCTAGTAGTTTTTGTCAAAGGGGAATGTTATGTGAAAAACCTCAACTAAATCATAAAATTTGGCCATAACAAAGGTCAAAGATTATTTTTTCATGAAATGATTAATTAATTGTGACCCTCTATAGTGACTAACTTCCCATTGTCTCAACACCACACCCAGATGTACGATTGTCATCCAGTTCTATCATCTCTAGTACTTTATTGACTCTTAGTCAATAAAGTTGGGCATGTATTTTATTTTACACTTACTTATAGAGATGTGTTTTCCTGAGTAGAAGGCTAGAGTACATAACAGTTACCAACTTGATAAAAGTCAGCGACTTTTAAGCTTACATGGGCTTCCCTGCACACCTGACCAGGGCTCTGAAACTGTGATTAAGCCTGGAGCAAAGGCCCAGGCGACACAAAACTTTTAAGTGTGTTATGATTTTTCTGTTAGAAACAAACATCTAGAATTGGCTTCGTCAGATCACACACACTTGCCCTTCCATTTGTTTCTTCATTAGACCCTCAGTGCATTCCCTTCCCCTCAAGACAGACAGACAAAGGTGGGCAAGAAGGCCTGGTGGTGTGGGCCTCTGGCCCGCCCTCATACAGCTCCTCCCGGAGTCCTTCACATAGGTGATCCCTCTTCCTGGCCTTTACTCTTGGCCTTGCCTGCCCTTTCCTCCCTGATCAGGACGTTTAGCACTCAGGGAATACACCTACCCACAACTATGATGGATTTTCCCACATGAATTAAATTAAGCAAAATAGTCCCTCACAGCTGTTACCACAGGCTAGATTTAATCTAGACAATCTCTCACAGGTAAACCCGAAGGCCTGCCCCCTCAACGTCCAGTTAGTAATACTAACCATTACTCCAGGACTGACCTTCTTTGTGTATGGTACGCTACCTGGCATTTGGTGCCATTTTGGTACCATATTTATTAAGATAAATATTGAGCAGTGCTTGATGTCAGTTGTCTTCCTCTCTCGCTCTCCACCTAATTCTGTTCGTTTTGTTTGTTTGTTTGTTTGTTTGTTGAGACAGGGTTTTATCTGTGTAACAGCCCTAGTGTCCTGGAACTAGTTCTTGAAGACCAGGCTGGAGTTAAAGGCATGTGTGCCACCACTGCCCGGCTTCTCTCCAGCTAATTTTCCAAGTCAGGGTTTCTCACAGAATCGGCAGTCCCTGGAATTGGCTAGGCTAGCTGGTGGGCCAGAGTTCCACCTGCTTCCACCTGGCCAGCTCTGGGGTCTTTAATATTTACTTATTTATTATGTATACAATATTCTGTCTGCATGTACGCCTGAAGGCCAGAAGAGGGCACCAGACCTCATTACAGATGGTTGTGAGCCACCACGTGGTTGCTGGGAATTGAACTTAGGACCTTTGGTAGAGCGGGCAATGCTCTTAACCTCTGAGCCATCTCTCCAGCCCCCCAGCTCTGGGATCTTAGTCCTGTGCCACCATGCTGGCTTTTCACATGGGTGATAGAGACAGGAATTCAGGTTTTCAAACTTACACAGCAAGTGTTCCCCAGGTCCCTTCTTAATCATCTTTAACTGGACAGTTCAGTCCAGCCCTGTTAAATAATTCAGTGCTGTGCAATCAATTGCCAGACCCTTTCACTCCTACAAAACCAAGCCCCACCCCAGCCTTGGGAAACTCCCTTCCTTTCTGCTTGGTCAATCTGACTATTCCTGACACCTACCCTACATGAAGTTATATAGTCTTTGTTCTTTTGTGGCTGGCATATTTCAGGTAGCATCCTCAGGGTGTGTCCATATTACAGGGCACTCAGCCTTCCTTTTCTGAATAGCAAATTTCTGAATTTTTCAAATACAAGGTATTTCAAAAATCCACCAAAGTGCCTCTTATCTATACCACCCAACATATGGGAAAAGAGGATGCCAATTCTCTGTGCCCAGCCCTGTGCTCCAAGTGTGTCAAAGGATTCCAAACACATAGAGAAACAAAGACAAACCCTAGAAGGAGCCATACTCTGCTAGTCAATGACCTCTCCTGAGTGCTAACTGGATGCTGATATAAACAAATTTTAAGTGGTCACAGTGCTGGGGACTCTACCCAAATCATCTCCTTTCATCTTCGAAGCACTCTGAAATAAGGACAGCCGTATGCAGTAGGCAGGTGACAATCCTGGGCTGTAGACTGGTTATGGAATGTCCCCAAGCACACATAGTGACCGAGACCTGAACTTGATTCTCCTGGACTCCACTGACAGGTGCTACTATCAGAGAAGACGTGGCTCATAAGCCAAAGGACCTGGTGATACTGGCCTAATAAGGGCAATTTTTAAGTCCAGTCACACACTAAGTAAACCCCAGCCAAACCACCATCGTGCAGATACAGCCTGCCCAGGTCCTGCTGGTATGTGCTCAGAACCTTCTTGGGAAGCTCCCCATGGCCATGTGGAGTCAGGGTCAGTGCTTTTCTTTCTGCTATTCTGCTCTCGTATTAACTGGGTTCTCCTGTCTCCTCCCAAAGAACTGAACAAAAGCAGAGCAGAGTACAGACCCTTTTCCCAAAGTTTACTATCATAGCCTGGCCCAAAGTTCTCGGCCAGATCAGATCTCGATTCCCATAGAATTCTGGGGTGTGTGTCCTCCCCTCCCCCGGGGTTACAATATTCTCTTTAACCCAGCAGGGCTGAACTTCTGGTCTGGTGTCAGTTCATCCCAAACGAATGTTGGTAGTCCTGTGTTTTACAGATGAGGAAGCCAATGTGAACGTGGAGACTGTGTAACTGCTTTCAGCAAGCTGTAACTGTGACCTTGAAGCCAGAACACTCACTCCCGACAGCCAGAAATTCTGCTGCAAGATAAGGAAGCTCCCAGGAGCAGAGATCATTCTCTTACAGAAGGCCAAAGCCAGTCATAAATGTTTCAAAACGCCGCTGATTTCTTTCTCTGTATTTGGCCATTAAAAATATATTTAGAATAGTTTTAAGATTAAATGAAAAAGTGCTTAACAATATCATTATTTTAAAATACTCTTTAAATATTTGGTTTTAAACGGCAGTTATTCAGTTAAACACATGCACACACATACCCACACACACACGACAAAGTCACATGGGTTGGAGGCAAAGAAGAGATTGATGATGCTGATTACTGAAGGCCACGATGGAGAAAACAGAAATCATTTGGTGAGCATGCTCTCACTCTCACTGAAGCTGCCATACAACCCAGCTGATGCCATCCCTTTGCAGAGGAGAAACAAAGAATCATCAAGATTAAGCAGGTTGTTCAAGTTTGATAAGCACGCTAGTGTTGGCCTGGGTCTGCATCTAGGTCTGCATAGATGATCTTCCCATGACAGTTTGGTACTTTCCTAAACAAAGGGCCTCTTCCCTACACAAACTGATCCTCACCAGAAGAGGCTTGCGCTCTCAGAGGGCTGACCTGTCCTGGAGCTGAGAAGGCTCCAGCAGCAGGGGGCAGCAGGCAAGAGGGAGTGAGGGCAGGTAATGACATCTTGCTTTCTACAATGGCAACTGTGGCGAGCAAGGGCTGCAGGGACTGATGGGCTCAAGCCAAGGATCTGAGCTGATCCATTTACCTGCCCCAAACAGAAACTCCACCTGAGGGTTTCCCGCATTCATTCATTCATTCATTCATTCATTCATTCATTCATTCAGGGAAAATAAAAAGAACACCCAGAGGCCTGATCATGGGGATGGAACTACTAGTGGCTTTTCCTAGGTGGGTTTTAATTGAGGAGTGGGTGGCTTAGCTTTTCCCCCCTACTTTAGTCAATTACCTTCTAAAACATGGGTTTGGGCCCTTGGTGCTGGGCTAAATGTGTCCCTCCAGAATGAGCCTGCTGGGGCTCCTCCTGAAAAGAGAAGGAACCCACAGTTCACAGAAATTTTGGTCTAAACAGGGGCCAAGCATTTTGACTGGAAAGTGAGTTTTGGTGTCAGCTTACCAAGGATTCCCTCAGGTCTGATGAGGGCCTCCTCCCAGGCAGCTTTTCACCCAGACTCAGCAGGTAGCAACACAGAAGAGGAAAAGAATCAAGTAGCGGGTCCATTTTTAGCTTCAGTTTTCAATACAAATAAGGGAAACAGCACAGGGAATCGGCGTTTCTCCGTTTACTTTCCATTTTGGCATTTCCATATTTGAAAATAAAATCCAGTGATGGCTGCTAAGTAGAGTCATAAGCCACTAAAAGACATCCCAGCCAACAAAGAAATACCATTCTACACAACGGGTGTCATATATGGTGAACTATATCAAACATTCATGTACGTGACAGGCTCTAGGATTAAAATGAAACTGAAAAATCCCATCATGCTGTGTTGTCACTGTTTACGGCTCAGATAGGCTCAGATGCACACATACCACTGTGTTACAGTTGCCTGCAGTATTCAGGACAGTGGTATGTTGCATAGATTTACAGACTATACACACAGACTGGGCAGGTAGAGACTGTATCATCTAGGCTGGTGTAAATATGCTCTATTGTGTTTGCACAATGGCAAAACTGCCTAATGTGTTTTTCAGAACGTATGACCATCATTTAACTAGGCGTGTCTGTAGTTTTCAATTCTTCTCAGTGTCAAGAGCCTGCTTGTGTGAGCTGCTTTGCTTAGCCTCATCTCACGGCAGCTGCCTTCTGCTGCGGAATAATCCTTCTATCTACTGAGAAGATGTGTTGCTCTCATGGTTAATAAAAATCTGATCAGCCGACGGCTAGGCAGGATTTTCAGAGCAGAGAGAATGCTGGGGTGGAATCGGAGGAGTCGCCACGAGATGCAGAGCGAGCAGGATGGCAAGTATGTAGGTGAGGTAAACGGGCCTCAGGCAGCACACAGATGACTAGAAATGGGTCCATTTACGTTATAGGAACTAGTTAAAAACAAACTTAAGCTGAGTTTTGGTAATAAGAAGTCTCCGTATGGTTATTTGGGAACTAGGTCAGGAGAGAAAAGTTCGCCTACAGCCTTCCATACTAAGGTCAGTGAACTGCTGGCAAGATGCTCAGGCAAGTCACAGATTCACCAAATCTTTCTGTCACTGATTGCTGACCTCTTAGCAGGGGAGCATCGGAACCCCAAGTCTCTAGATGTGAAGCCACACTCTGGAGTTTTCCTCCCTTTTCCCTTTAAGTAAGAGCTTAACTCTCTTTGACCAGGGCACTCAGAACTGTGTAAACGAACATGCGTCTTTGCTGTTCCATCATAGCACATATAGCACAGCGCGTATAGATAATGCATGTTCTATTCTTCCCGCAGACTCCCTGCTGACTGTGGGTGAGGGTTTGGGGACCTCTGGCCTTGCAGAGCTGAGAGCTTTTATATAGTAGTGTTCATGACTTCACTGCCCAGTCATCTGAGTCCTAAGCCTCAGTCATGTATGTAAGACAATTATGATTCTGACATATCCATATAACACCTGTTCGATTACCTAATATTTTGTTTTATCTGTTGTTCAAATAAGTTTTTATGGACATGAAAACCCTGCATTGTGTGTGACAATCAAATTAAATATAATAAAACCAGTGACTTGGTAATATTCCAGCAGAAACAGCTCTCGTCATTCCAGTTATATATATACATGATTTTGTGAACCTCTTGTTGTAATACGAGCGGCGGGGCTGCGTCCCCGGCACCCGGCCGCCCGCATGGCTAGCTTATGCCCCGAAATAATTACACCGGAATTGTATTCTTTTAATCACTGCCTGGCCCATTAGTTCCAGCCTCTTATTGGCTAGCTCTTACATATTGATCTAACCCATTTTTAATATTTTGCGTAGTACCACGATCTGGCTTACCAGGAAAGATCTTAACCTGCGTCTGTCTGGAGTGGGAGAATCATGGCGACTCCCGACTCGGCTTTTTTCTCCCAGCATTCTGTCTGTTTACTCCACCCACCTAAGGGCTGGCCTATAAATGGGCCAAGGCAGTTTTTTTATTAAATGAAAGTAACTCCTCCATCAACCTCTCACAAAGGTTTATTCTTTGTAGATGAAACTGTCATCTATTTTTCATCCAAGATTCTCTCCTGATCCCTAACCCTTTTTTCTCCATAGGCCTCTGAAATTCCACCCAGGAATCTCACCTAGATATAAAATATCAAGGTTACAAACTCATGTAACTGAAAAGGGGCCAACAAAAATGTCCAAAATCACTAAGACTCTACAGTTCCAAGATCGAGAAAGCAATACAAGGTTAAAGTTTTAATTTAATTTCAAATAATATAGGAAGACCCATGTGGGGGTAGGGGAGTTGCTTTCAAGAACCAGGAAGAAATAGAGGCCAAAGCAAAATAAATCCTTACAATAACAGACAAAAGACACACAAACAGAAAATCAATTGTTCTAGAATTTACCCAGAATCCAGAAAAACTGGCTCTGGGAGCTAAGACAGGGAGCTAATGAAGCCACTGAGGCAGACAGTGGCTTACAGTGTTTCCTGACCCTGCAAGCCCGCCTCCCAAAAGCCAGTGTTCTCAGTTTAGGGTTATAGCAGACACTGGAGACAGTAAAACAAAGTATATAAAAAATGAAGACAGATGGGGATATCTTCTAACCTACATTATCAATAGGAACATGTCCAGTGTGACCAAGTGGGCCTTATTCTCATGACAGGACACACTAGTAACCTGAAATCTATTCAGGAATGGGTACTTGGGGATTATAGGCCTCCATGGTGATTCCCTTTTGGAAAGCAGTAGAGAGGGGGTTGCCTAGCGTGGGAGGACCTGTTGGAGATGTACAGCCAGCTTCCCCACGCCAGGTGCCTGCTGCTTGGCTTTCTGATAAAGACCTGGTGCCAAGCCCCCTGTGGAGCTCGGGTTCTATGACAAACCTTTTGTGCAGCCCAGAAAAATAAGCTCGGAAAATGCCTTTTGTTATCTTTAAGCCACAGCGAGTGGTTCTAACTGCAGAGGCCTGGGCAGAGGACAGTGTTGTAACTTTGTTTGGTCCTCTCCAGCCTGGCCTGACCTTGGGCAGTGGCAGTTTCTGCAGCTGATGGGATGCTGTGTAGGATCATGATGCCATTCAGCAGATACGGGTTTATGAGAAAAGATGGCAAATTCTGAGAAAAGTCAAAAAACTCCCCTGTGGGGGAGTATTAGGCGTGTGACTTTTGTTTATGCTGCATTTGTTTAACTCTGTGAAATTGTGTTTTTTTGTTTGTTTTTTTTTTTTTTTGCCTGTCTAAGACACCTAACAGTCTAATAAAGAGCTGAACAGCCAATAGCGAGGCAGGAGCAAGGACAGGTGGGGCTGGCTTATGGCTAGCTGGGGCTTAAACATGATAAAAGGCAGAGAGTATAAATAGGAGAAACAAGGAAGGAGACGAACAACTAGAAAACAAGGAGAGAGGACACTTGGGGCCAGTCACCCAGTCACCCAGCCAGCCACAGAGTAAGAAGGAAAGTGAGATTTGCAGAAGGAAGGAAGGAAAAAAGCCTGTAGACAAAAGGTAGTCAGGGTAATCTAAATTAAGAAAAGCTGGCAAGAAATAAGCCAAGTTAAAGTTGGGCATTCATAAGAAAGAATTAGTCTCCATGTATGATTTATATGGGAGCCGTATGGTGGGTTCCCCAAAAACCCAAAATAGTAAAATAACACTCCCCAAATGCAAAGTAAACCCAAGGATTGGAGGACTCATTAAAATGTAGATTCTCTGCCCCTCCTCAGCCAAGTTTCAATGGCCTTGGTAAGAACCTGGGAATATGCATTTGTGGCCAGTATTCTAGAGGTTTCTGTGGGCTGGATAGAAAGACTGCTCCAGGGCCCTTTGTAAGGAATTCCTAATGGAATCTGCCTGGGGAGACATCACGTTCAGTTGAGTTGATGGATTTCTCTACCAAGTTCCAAACTCATTGCCTCGCGAATAAATATCTGGGCCCCCAAGCTCTCCTCTTCCATTTCCAGAGAGAAAATATTTTTACAGAAGCAATAAGATTCACTTATTCAATTCTGCCCAAGTCTCATGTCACCATCAAAACCACAGCACCTTCCCTATCTTCTGTTCTCAGAGGACTGACTGTTCTTAACCATAAAAGGAGGAGGAGAGATGTCTCTTGCAACAGCTGAACTGGAAGCAACTGAAGACAGGTTCATGATGACTCTTTGAGACAAAGAGGTTAGCATGAGGCTTTTAAAATGAAAAGGGGAAAAGCTGAAAGAAATTAAGTGATGAAACCTAAAAGACATAAGATTTTTTAAATGGAGAATTTAAAATACACTGTACCGCTTTTGAATTTACTAAAATGACTGATTATCTTTATGGATGAAACAAGAAAAGCCATGATCCTAAGCCCAGCAGTCTCTCCCAAAGACAGATGAAACATCCATGGACTCAATTAACTAGAAATATGTTGACTGAGGTTTCTGTTCTGCCCAGTTCCTGAAATTGTTAAGTCCCAAAGAAATTACACAGAGGTCTACATTAATTATAAACTGATTGGCACCCAGTGCCACATGCACACCTCCACAAAATAAACCAACCTGCAACAAAATATGTAAAAGATCCCCAGCCATTCTGACACATAGATGCCTTTCCTATCATTAGCCCCAAACACAGCCATGTAAAGACTATCTATCTAAGGAACACTCCCACCTCATCAGGTTATCATTGCTAATACAGAGATTTGCTAGAGCACATGAGAACCTGTGAACAGGTTTATACAAACACAGCACCATTTAACAGCAGGAGACACAAGTGCAGTGTATTTTGACAACTAAGAGGGTTCTAGGCATCAGTCCCTCAGCTGATATCAAGAGCAAACATATAACCCTTGACTTTGTGTCATCATGGGTATTAGTTTGATTAAGACATACTTTCAAGTTCTAAGTATCTGTGAGAGGTTTTGTTTTTAAAGATTTTTAAAATAATTATATGTGTATGATGGTTTGACTGAGCGTGTGTCTGTGTACCACATGCACGTCAGAAGAGGGCATAAGTTCTGCTGGAACTGGAGTTATGGATGGTTCTTATGGACGGAGCCATCATGTGGGTGTTGGAAATTGAACTTGGGTCTTTAACAAGCATAGTAAGTATCTTAAATACTGAGTCATCCCTCCAGCTCCCTCACTCTTAGAGCAAACAAAACTAAAGGGCCACACTAGTGATCTTTTAAACACAAGGACTTTGAATTCTTAGTTTGTAAAAGGTACAGAAAACAACACACTTGTCACAGTTGCTGATAATGCATTCAAGAGCTCAAATATAGAGAGATTGCAAGGTGAGCTTTCATTCTAAATTAATTCTAGCTATTTACTCTATAACCAAATCTTTGTAATGTGATAAAGGTGGGATCCACTAAAAATTCAATACAAGCATTTACTCGGTATTAATTATTTTATATCAGGAAACAATTGGCACGATTTATATTCATTTCTTGGATGCAGTTACATGGTCCAGAGATTTTTGTGATGGGCAAACATTAATCCTTCGGCAAAGTGCTACACAGTTTAGTTGCTCTTGTGGCAAATTCCTGTAATCTGGGTATTCAGAAGACTATCACAAGAGGGTTGTAAATTTGAGGCCATCCTGGGATACTTAGTAAGACCCTGGGCCTCCACATTACCCCCACACCCACCATAAAGGATAAAAGAAAAAGGTATTCAGTATAGCTCATTCCGTGTCAACAGCTCTTTATTAGACCCTGGGAAAGCAATATAATACTTGTTTGCAACAACAAGTATTCTCTAGACCGCCATTAGTTTTCCCAAGAAATGAATAAATCACATCAATGGCAAAGAGAATCTGCTCCCGATATGTTTTATGGCTAACAGAAAAAATACCAGAGACTCTATTAGCATCACTCATTCCTCTTATGAGATCATGAATTCACCTGCTGAACGGGACTGACTCATGACGGATTTATGAAAAGGGCAAATACATGTGTTTTCATGAATGGTTTTAGGACCTCCAAAATGTCAGTGCTGCTTCTGAAAATTAGCACCTCCCCTCATTCTTCCAGTAACATTCACTGAGAAATCCTAACCCCAGGGCACTGGAGGGCAGTGGCGCTCAGCCTCTGAGCTGCCGCGTGCTAACTCTAGGAAGGCAGACTCTAAGCTAGCCTGCAGTCAGAACTGCCCTTGTACATCGTGACCACTGCTCCAAAGTTGGACGTTCGCTCAAGTTGAGAGTGGAGGAAAAGCAGAAACAAGGCATCAAGGAAAAGACAGAAGCCCTAAAAACGGGTGAGAAATAATATCCTTCAGTCCGCATGAGTGTAGGCAAGGAGATGAAGGAACCATTCTGAAACACCACAAGATAATGTTGAAACACATATGGTCAAGCTAGCCATAGTCCTTCACCCCAGAATAAATTCAAATCAAATGAAAAAACCCTAGCTAATCAAACACTGCTACCTGCTTCTGGTGTAACTAGACATGATGTGATGGCAACAATGGAAACCCAAGACTCCCGTAGGCAGGTCTATAGAAGTACAGTATTCTATCATCTACCTTAGAAAGGTTTTCAAAAAATTAAAGTTCTCCTTGAAATTCTATAAGTAATACGAAACAATCTGTTTTTTTTATTATTTTTTTATTTGATTTTCGAGACAGAGTTTCTCCATAGCCTTTTTTGGTTCCTGTCCTAGAACTAGCTCTTGTAGACCAGGCTGGCCTCGAACTCACAGAGATCCGCCTGCCTCTGCCTCCCGAGTGCTGGGATTAAAGGCGTGCGCCACCACCAGTATGAAACAATCTTATTCAGACTGATACCTATACAAGTAGGCACAGGATTTTCATTCTGCCATTGTGATCACACACATGAATTTACCTTTGAAGGGTTCAGTATAAGATTTGAGCAGCAGGGGAATGAAGTGCAACTTGCAAGACCACACACTCATGTGAAGTGTGGGCCTTGCCATTTTTGGGTTTATCTGACCCATAGACTAGTCACACCCTGGCCAACTTATCCATCTCATCCCCACACTTGTCTAGTACTGCCATTCACACACGCTCCCAGCCTCCTGGAAGATACTCAGTCTCATCTCCCTGTCACTTCTAGACCTTCACATACCACTACTGTGACATCTGTCATATCTTCTTATTTCATGAAGAAAACACTTGAGAATCAGTCAACATGCCTCTCACTGATATGCAAAAAAGCCTCTTAAATATATTTATTTTATTTTCACAAACAATCTAAAGATTTATTTTTGATGACTAATTCTGACTTGATTGAGTGGAACCTAGAAAATAGCTACCAAGGTGTAGATTTCTGTAAATATATTGGATGATGTGGAAAAGTAGCTTGAGAGGGGAAGGTGAAGTTGGGAAGAACAGGATAGGAAAAGACTAGAATGCTAAAAGTTAAGCAAAAATGGATGGTTCTAGTGTTAGCTCAGAAGAGAGAGTGTTGGTGGAAATGCAGGCAGTAAAAGCCATCCTGACAAAGCTCAATGAAAGTCTAGTGCTCGCTTTCTTGCTCTCTCTATTGTCTGGCCTAGTGCTCACTCTCTATTGGTTGGTCAAGCCTAGCTCTATTGGCTGGTCTAGTGTTTGTTTTCTCTATTGGCTGGTCTAATGTTTGCTCTCTGTATTGGTTGGTCTAATGTTTGCTCTCTCTATTGGTTGGTCTAATGTTTGCTCTCTCTATTGGTTGGTCCAATGTTTGCTCTCTCTATTGGTTGGTCTAATGTTTGCTCTCTCTATTGGTTGGCCTAATGCTCACTCTCTTTATCGGTTGGCCTAGTGCTCACTCTCTCTATTGGCTGGTCTAGCGTTCTCTCTTGTGTCAGCATGGCAATGGCCATGGCTCTTTTTGTCCTTTTCCTGATCCTTCTAGGAAACTATGATTACAGGTGACAGACTGATCTCACAAGCAGCATAGGTACAGGACACTGTGTGGGTAATACTAGATGTCTTTTTCTTTCAGTTTCGATATTATAGTGCAATCACATCACTCCCCCTTCCCACTTCTCCCTCGCTACATGCTGTTAGCCAAATATGCGAAAGGAAGTTGGAGCAAAGACGAACAGAAAACAAAACCTTGAAAAATCCTCAGCTTGAGCTGATGAAAGGGAGGGCAGAGAAACCCAAGAGCAGAGGATAGGGAAATGTGCAGCTAAAATGTCTTCCAGACAGGACATGGCCATTGTACTCAGGAACTCCCTGTGAGTCTTTATGTAAAAATTTCAGGAGTTTGGAGCCTATCAATGTTTTGTTGTGGGTGGTAGAGGGTCTATGAAACCCTCCCTCACCCTGAGGGGTTATTGGTAATTAATGGTTGTAAGGTTAGGAGTGTCATTTTGTTCAGTGCAGTACCACTGCTAGACCACCTGTGTAGCCACTGCTAGACCGCCTGTGTAGCCACTGCTAGACCACCTATGTAGCCACTGCTAGACTGCCTATGCACTGGCAAATAACTTCTCATCCATGCTTATGCAAGCAGTTGTAAACTCATTGGGTCACATACCAAGAGGTGACATGGAAGTGTATTGGGAAGTAGAAGGTTTGTAGGAAGAAGAGAAGGGGGAATGGGGTGGAAATGACTAAAATTCATTATATGCATGTATGAAACCACCAAAGAATTTTTTTAATTAATTCACACGTTGGTCAGAAAAGCAAGGTACACAGAGGTGCATCCAGGACACTGTGGTTACCGAAGAGGTGCACACTATTGGGAAAAACTACATATTTTACATTGGTACAATAGAAAAATACAATAGATAGATGTCTCAGAAATCAGGGGGACATGGTTACAGGCTCAAGGGTATCAAAATGAAAACGTGTTTCAAAGACCTCCATTTGAGAGAGAACCTAGAGGTGTAGAAGGCTCAAGGTCTTTGCGCCCAGATTCGCTCTGGAGAAACCAGGAACGCCAAGCACGTAATATTTCTCTTCAAAGGAAGATGTATAGCTGTCTCCTGCCTGGAAAGCTGGGAACAGACATAGCTAATAGCCTGGTGATTCGTGCTATCTGCAGGGCCAGGCCACACCTGAATCCCCCAGACTACTATGTTTGTTTATCCCGACTCTTTGCCTCCCTAGACCTTTATCTTGAGTGTTGCTTCTCAGTCAACAAAAGCCATCCTTATGGGAGATGGCACATGTACTTTACAACAGCCTAGGTACCTTTTGTGTTATCTGTAGGGCCAGGCCACTCCTGACTCCCACAGATGATTATCTTTGTCTCAGCCATTCTCCCTAGACCCTTATCTTGAGCATTGTTTCTGAGTCAACAGAACCCATCTTTAGGGAAGATGAAGACATACTACTTTGTAAAGAGTTTCAATGTAAACACGTCTTAAGTTTTGTTGTACACACAGGAGTGAGTTATTATCATCAGGAAACTTTTTCCAAAATTATTTTATGCTTAAATATGGTTAAAATAAACCACCTGGGGTTAGATTCTAGAAGTTTGACCCAATACTGCTAACTAAGTTATGCTGAACTGGATTTTCTTCTTGCCCCATGCGGATCATTACTTGACCAACCCTGGTGTTTGCAGAGACCCTACACACGGAGATGGCCCTGCACAGCCCCAAACACCCAGGGATTTGTTTCCTACCTTTTAGCTATCAGGAAATAGTCATAGTTCAAATAGGTCCAGGCACAGTTTGTGTTGGTGGCAATCTTTGGCATTATCTACATGACTCTGGCTTTGCTGACATGCACAGTCCAGTTATGGCATCATAGAGGCCTCCACCAAAATTTCAAAGAAAGGCTGGGGATGCCTGATTCTGTGTGGCAGTTTAGAATCCTAAAAGCTGGAAATAAAATAGAGGCCTTAGAAAGCACACATACACTATGCTTGTCAGATAAGGCTATAGGCAGCAAGCAGAGCCAGCCTTGGAGAATGGGTTAGGTTTCAGTCAGCAAGTTTGTAGGGGAAGGGGTGCCTGGGCCACATCATGCTACAGTGTACGGGCATGGAATCAAGGGACATGATGTAATATGTAATATTTTTCAGTAATATAAAAGCTAACTGGCAGTGAGGAAGTTTCCAGGTGCCCCCAGTTTCTCCACCATCCTGCCACCAGGGTGTCCAGCGCCTTCAGCAGTAGAGTCCTATCTTCCAGCTCTGTGAGGTACCCAAGAGGGATGGCAAGAGCCTGGACCATTTTGCCTGATAGGTCTTGTGAGGGTTGTTTTATCACAATAATAGGAAAAGAAACCAAGATGGTTACTAGCTATATTTATTATCTATCCAGTGGTCTGCTGAAGGTGTGGGGTGGGGCTTTCCACTGATGTGGCCCCAAAGGCTCCTAAACATAAAAGCAAGTCTATTGTCATAAGAACTAAGCTCTTTGTTCTCTTTCCTGTCATTTGGTGGCACTGCCCCACCATAGCAACACAGATGTATAAGGAAGCAGAGAAGAATGGTCTGAGGAGTCTGACTTTCATTTTCTCCCTATGATACAGACTGTCCTCATGGCCCAAAGAACGTGAAACAGCACGATAACAATGGCAAGGCCATCCATTTGAGGGTGACAATGTTTCTGCGAAGCTAAGGGAACACAAGAACTGTGACCTCTGCCTGTCTTTTCAGCATGCTAGCATACCCTTAGGCAAGTCATTTAAACACTTTGAAGCCTGATTTTCACAAGCCTTTAATCCCAGCACACTAGCGACTGGCTGACCTTTTAGTTCGAGGACAGCCTGGTCCACAGAGTGAGTTCTAGGAGAGCCAGGGCTACACAGAGGAACTCTTTCTTGAAAAACAAACAAACAAATGAGTATATAATAAGATCATCCAGTTAGTATTTACTAGGAGAATTAAAATCAGGTGTTTATGTAGAAATAAGAATTCATACACCAGTTATAACAACTTATAAGGGAGATGATTGTGGGAACAGAGATAAAGAAGCCTGGGTACTAGTTTGGGAGACACCGCGTTTAGAAGGCAAAGTTACAAGCAGGAACTGTAATCTTTGAAGTTAGTAACTCTGTGGCGCTTTAAATAACAATGCAGACATTTGTAAAATGGTCTTAAGCTGTAATGAAGCAGTACAGCCAGTGGCTTAAAATAATGGTGATTTGTTCTCTCACAGAGGGAGACTACTGCCTGCTTCTCTCCTGGCTCTAGTGTGTCTCAGTGCTTGATGATCCTGAGCTCTGGTCACAGTTGGCTCAGCTTTTCTATGTGCTGATCTTCACATTTCAGATACTCTTCTGTGGTGTGGGAAGTCCTTCTGTCTATGTGTTGATTTTATTGGTTAATGAATAAAGAAAACTGGCTTGGCCTATAGCATGGGAGGAAGAGGCAGAGTTGGAGAGCCACCATGGAGCCGCCAGAGACAGACATGCAGAAACTTTGCTGGTAAGCCACTGCCACATGGCGACACACAGATTAATAGAAATGGGTTAAATTAATATGTAAGAATTAGCCAATAAGAAACTAAAGCTAATGAGCCAAGCAGTAATTTAATTAATACAGTTTCTGTGTGATTATTTTGGGCCTAAGCTATCCTGGAAGAACAAGTGGCCTCCTTGCTACACCTATGTAAGGGCACAGCCATCTTGGATATCAGGTCCAACTAAGTTTACTCTGGGGACCACACTATTTATCACACCCACAAAGACCTTATTTATAAAGAAGGTCATATAGTCAGGTTATAAACCCATCATGAATTTAGGGGGTACAGTACTGAGCAACCCACTAGAGTGCCTGTTTCACACTAATATACATGTTAGTTAGAATAGTTATTAGCTATGGTGGGATCTTCACAGAAGTCACAAGAGTGACAGGAGATTCTTACACATTTTATAAATGTAATAAATTTTAAAAATTACTAATTCTTTGACAATTTCATATTATTTCATATATATATATGGATGCTTATCTGCACACATGTCTATGCACCACATGTGTGCAGTACCCACAGAAGTCAGCAGAGGGCATTCAATGGGTCTTTTGGAAATTGAGTTACAGATGGTTGTGAGCTGCATTGTGAGTGCTGGGAATTGAACCCAAGTCCTCTGGAAGATGCCCTAGTGTTCTTAACCACTGAGCCAACTCTCCAGTTCTTTTTTTTCCCTTTTTTTTTCTCTTTCATAAATGCAAAGGTGGAGCCAGTAAGATGACTCAGTAGATAAGGGAGCTGGTCATGAGGCCTGATGACTTAGGCTTCTATCCTTAGAACCACATGGTTGAAAGAGAAAACCAACTCCCACAAGTTACTCTTTCTGTTTTCTGGTATCATTTATTTAAATACTCTCTTGTTTTCCTTGTGGTTTTCTTAGCTCTTGAAAAGGCAGGTTCTCCAACATGGGCCCCTACACATGTGTATGCATACACATGTATGCATAAGAAATGTAAAAAACTTATTTTTCCTAAATAAATACAAATGATCCCTAACCCAGAAGCTATGCCCAATAACAACTTGCAAATTAAAATTTAATTTTCCCTTGCCTATCAGTGGCAATGTACACTTTTAGTACCAGTACTCCGGAGGCAGAGACAGGCTGATAATCTCTGTGAGTTTAATGCCAGCCTTGTCTACTGAACAAGTTCTAGGACAGCCAGGGCTACACAGAGAAACCCTGCCCTAAATAAATAAATAAATGAAATAAAAAGTAAAATTAGTTTTCCCCCAGGGATTCTCACTGGGAAAACAACCTGCTTTTAAGAGTAGGCTGCATACCTAACAGTAGGTAGCCACAGAAAATAAATCAATGACATCTTTGGGTGTCATTTGGATGTCTTCCAAAAGACCCAGGACCCATTATCTCATAATGTCATAAAGGCTATTTTTTTACATTTTAAAAGATTTTAATTTTTCATTTTATTTATGAATTTGTTTATTATTTTTAACCTATAGGTTTTACATATATGCTGTTAGTACCAGTTTTTTTTAATGGAATTCCTCAATGTGCAAGCATCTACATTCTTTTTTGTGACTTTTCTTGGACTCTTTTTCTTATGCTTGTTTTCTCCTATTTCCATTTGTTTTATTTTATTATATTAAATTTTATTTTTATCCCTTCGGTGACTGTTCTCTAAGAATAAACAGGAGGTTGATACAGAGGGGAGGTAGAAAGGAACTGGGAAGAGTAGACAGAGGGGAAACCATAATCAGAATATGCTGTATGGAAAAAAAAATCTATTTTCATGGGCTGGAGAAATGGTTCACCCTTTAAGAGCACTCGCTGATCTTCCAAAGGACCCAGGTTCCATTCCCAACATCCACATGGTAGCTCACAACTGTCTGTAACTCCAGTTCTAGGGGATCTGCACCCTCAAACAGACAAATATGCAGGCAAACAAAGCAAAACACCCAATGCACATAAAAACAAATTTTTAAAAATGGAAAAAAACAATCTATTTTCAATAAGAAAGAAATACAAATGTACAAGTGATATTTATATCCACTTGGCTAACACAAAAATTTCAGGTAAAATGTTGGTGGATATCTGAGGGAAATGATACTTTCATATATTGCTCTTGGGGGAAAAATGAATCAAGTGCTTTGGAGAGAATTTGGTAATTTTTTTTAACAATAAAATGGCACATTTCAGAATATCTGTAGAGGTTAGGGGACTAGTAAGGCACTATGGGGGAGGAAGGGACCTTCCAGGGGAAGAGAATACAGTAATATAAAGGAGGAAAGGGAAATAATACAGCAGGAAGGATTACGGGGAGTGGGAAGTGGTGGGGTCAGCAAGAGGGAGCAAAGTAATAATCAACCCTAAAGGCCTTTTGAAAAAGCCATATAGAAACTTCCTAAAATGCATACGAATATAAAAAATATTTTAAATGTAGTTTCCTATAACAGGGGAATGCTACCCTAATTAGGCATCACATGTTATCATATTAAGAAACAAAAGTACCAGGAACAGGTTACCTTTTTCTGAGTTATTGATCAATGGGGTTGCATAGACCTCCAAGCATTATGAGCTACTGGCAGTGCTCGTGATCACCCTCCAGAACATGATGTAAGACACTATTGCTTAGGACACGGCATCTTTGAGTCATAAAACATTTATAAATCAATACGGTGTTCATCTAGGAACTTCAACCCTATTGGCCAGTTTTCACACTGCTGAAAGGTGCTCTCCATGCTACAGGAAGAAAAGGCCATCATCAGTCTCATGCAGCTGTGAGCCCTGTGGGCTGCTATAACAACTGGCCCGACAAGACACGCCCACTGGTGCAATAGTGGCATGAACGCCATGGAAGTAACCAACTACTTTCTGCTCTAAGGCTCACGTCATGGGATGGAACCCATGGGTCCAGGAACCTGTAGTGAATAGGTTCTCTGATAGAGTCTATACCCTAATAATATTCTGCTAAATAGATGTATAATTAAAATAAGTCCTAATGAGCTATTGCTATATTCATACATCAATGCATCTCCCAACCTCCTTCAGAGAAGCTTTTTTTTTTTTTTGTAGTAAATAGCAATTAATACAGAAACCCTAACTGGTCAACCTGCAGAAAATAGAGAGATTGAGGAGTGCTCAGATAAATAAGATGCTTCTATCTTACTGCTTGTCCCAAAGGCTCGGATATCTTCAAGGAAGATTCTAAGATCCAGAGGTGGTGGATGATTTCAAGAAAATGGTTTGCACATACAAACTCAGTGATGGTGATAACATGTATGAGATGTGTTTAAGTTCAAGGCAGACAAAAGTGGAGCAAGATTAATAAAAACTCAGAGAGAGAAACTGGGGTACAACCTGATGACCGGAAAAAACAAAGCAGTCAACCACTGGCTCTTACCTCGACCTCACTCTGAAAATGGTGATCCTGCCTCTGGGAATCTCAGAATGAGACTAAGAACTGTCTCTTCCCATTTTATAATCCTCTTTAGTTCTGGGATTAAAGGCATGCACCGTCCAGTTTATATGGCAAACTAGTGTGGCTACTGGGATTAAAGGTGTGTTATTGCGGCCTGGTCTGTAAGGCTGGCCAGTGTGGCTGTTTTACTCCCTGACCTTCAGGCAAGCTTTATTTATTAAAATATAAATGAAATATCACTACACAAAAGGGGAGGTGGGGTGATGTTTTACTACTAACAGAGATTCTAATGGTATTTGATAGTCTGGGAAGCAGAGAGCCAGTTCTTTTCAATGGTGTGATCCCAGTAGGCTGACCACACGCCAGGGTGTGCCCGTACCCAAGAGCACTTGAGTAGCACAGACTACTCAATGGGTTTAAAAGAAGAGAATTTTCAGTGGAGTGCAGAGGGAAGTAAGGGTGGATCTAGGAGGAGTTGGGGGTGTAAATATGAATTGATCAAAATGCACTGCATGAATTCTTATAGAATTAATAAAATAGAAGAAAAAGGCATATTCCAGGAGAGTTATTCTATCATGCCATATAACTACTCATTTTTAGATGTGAAATTAACTTTATGGCTATATGAGAGAATGGTTATGAGGTCAATGATAAAATGTTTGGATGTTTCAGAAAAAGTCTGTTTATGATATAAACTCCCACATACAAACATTCTCTCTCTCCAAACAGTTCCACATTTCCCAACCAGAGATTGCTTGAGCATCGCTTTTTGTCTCACTAGTGAATCATACAAACCTCCATGGAACATTTTTGTTTTTATTAGCAAATATGCTTTTTTAAGGTAATAACCCCTTGTAGCCCTTCATCTTGAGGTGAGCTATCTTGAGATAGACGTTAGTCATGGCGCCTCGTGAGGCCCAACTGCAGCCATCTTAGCAGGTGTGCAGCACCTAGATATATCAGAATGCACAATGAAAGAGGAGAAGGGGAAACGGAGAGGAAAGCAAGAACAGAAGGACTATGTGGAGGGAGGGAAGGAAAGAGTGAGGAAAGGGGCTAGGGATCTCTCAGTCATTGATCCAGCGGGACTACGATGCAGTGCAGAACCAGACACGCTTCCCACATATCTTCTCCCTGGAATAATTCTGGCTTTCTGGGAGACAACCAGAACACAGTGAGTTTCATAGCATCACTGTGAGATCAGAACCGAGCAGCACACTCTTTCCAGGGTTTTCACATCCTAGAACAAGTGTGGATAGTCTCCTGAACGCTTGCCATTCAGAACTACTCAGGCAATATTTTGAGACCAAAATATTGATTAATAAGAAGCATGAATGGCCCATGTCAGAGAGTCTTTGGGGGAAGAAAATGAATCTGTCATTTCAAGACATAAGAAAACCTTGAGGAAAAATGAGAGCATTTGGATAAATGGTACAAGAGAACAGGATACAATTCCTCATCTTCCAGGGGAACAAGAGATCCAGCAGTTAATAGATGGCTGTCCCACAGGAGGAAGGCGAGGCACCATAAAACAGTAAGTACCTTCATAACTTCCATTACCAAACTAGTCCGTAATCAAGAGTGGACAGGAACGAATACTTTCTCAAAATCAAGGGTACCCATTGCAAATATACATAATCACGTTTTAAGAGGGCCCTTAAAAACTACCTTGCTCTGTCCCTTCTTTTTGCTTACGAACTCAGAAAAGCAAATAATTTGATTTTCCCAAGACTTTAGTACCTCCAAGAGTGACAACCCGGGACCCTAGCCCTATATTTTCCACACTCTCGGCTCCATTCTTCCCCACTTTCTGAAACATTCTTTGCTTCCTAGTGTTTTAGGCTTCTTTAGGAAGGCGATTTTTATTTTAAATTCTTAAAACAATGTAGACTATTTGAGTATAGATCGGATAGTACATGTCATTGCAGAAATGTTATACAAGTCCTTCAGTGTGTCGCGGCATTTTGTTCATGCAGAGGAAGGCTCTTCACCAAGGAGCATTTGGAGGTATCTTGCCGTGAAGTCTGCAGCTAACTTCCATGCTACAGCTCAAAACAAGACAGACGGATGGTAGAGGGCAGGTAAGCAACCATGGGAAGATGTTCACAGCTACTGAATGTGAGGGGAGAGGCTCCTTTGCTATGGTTTCACATTCTGTGTTTAGAACGCTGGGGATGAAAGTGAGAGGCTGTGAGATGTATCTTCAAACCCTTTGTGTAATAGGTCTGCATCAAGCACCTTAGGGACCCTCTGTGAATCAGCCGAGTGTCCCAAGGAGGGGGCCAAGGGGTCGTCAGATAAGAGAGGTTCTTGTTGGTACAGACTAGGGGACCTTGGTCACTGCTGTCATTTTATGTCACCCTTTCCATTTACAGGACTGGAAAAAAAGAAAAACCTTTTATATTAAAAAAAAAATCAGAAGAAACTACAAAAACAGACAAGAGACAACTGTTTTGAATTTTTTTTTTTTTTTTTAAAAAGCAAGTTGGCCTTTGCCTTTGTTTCTCCTGTACTTTAAAATGCATCTCTGAAATGTCTGGTCTAGTGTCATCTCCCCGAGGAAGCACTGGCCATGGAGAGGGGAATCCCTCACCTGGGAAGGGGTGACCAGCTGGACCGTCCCCACTGTTAACTTGCTCTTTCTCCCATCTCAGACCTGATTAAAAGCCTGAGCTCCTCTGACTTTGACATAAACCAGGGACATACCTGGTATATATCTCGAGATTCAGATTCTTAGTTCTCTATCATAAACATTGATTATATATGAGACATGTCATTTGTTCCTTTATTGCCCACTAATTATTCAAAAAGCTCAGTTCTCAGAATGCAATTGGTCTTTTTGGAAGCTAGCCCATAGGGACTGACCCTGAGCCCCGCTTGCTGCCTACCAACAAGCACAGGCCCTGGGAGGGCTGTGGCTAGGGCATGGCTGGCTGTGCTCAACTTTTGGGGAAGCACAGACAAAATATGAGCAAGAGGTGGCCCCTGCTCTCAAGCAGCATATCGTACACAGGAGATTTGACATGGCATCGACCACGACATGAGGTTTAATGTACACAGGAGATTTAACATGGCATTGACCACGACGTGGGGTTTAATGAAATGAGAGGGGAACTGGGTAAGTTAGAGGACAAGGACTGATGACATGGTGACAGAGTAACTCTAGACAGATGACCCAGCGACGGAAGCCTATGGCTGTCATGTCCTGATGCTTTCCTGGATGCAGGAGAGTGTGCCCCAGAAGAGCACAGCTTGCCAACAGGTGTGTGGGGAAGGCAGTGTCTACACTGGGTGGCGGTAAGCATGTGTGTGCAGGGCTCAGTGCAAGCTGAAAATGTGTTAAAGTGAAGGAAGTGGTTGATGCAACAGAATCAATTTCCTTGGCCATTCCTTCCCACCAGATTTATACAGAAACAAAAAAAACATCCATTAAGAAACAAGAGCATCTGCACAAAGCTCCCATAATCACTTAGAGTAGTGATGCTACACAAAAGAGCCTTCCATTCCCTTCCTCTGTGGGCTTGGCCATGGCTTAAGAGTTCACAATTGTCAGGATCAACGTTCAAACCATTCAACCAAACTTGCAAATGGAAAATGTTCCAAAGACACCTTTTTGTTTGTGTGTGCACTCCGGAGCTAAATCAGAATGCTCTTATCATCTCAACTCAGTGAGCCACACCTCTGGCTGCCATGACAGTTTCCTACAGAGCTCTAAGTGCTATACAATACCAGAGCTCAACTCTAGAAATTTCCATGATGATTCCGTTTTTAGGGTTGATATAACTGAAGTACAGCTACTCTGTTTCTAAGGCTTCAAATTCCTTCGAACTGCAGTGTAATTATAAGGAAATCATGTATGTGAAAACAGAAATAAGATGTTTTGATAAAATCCGTTAATAGTTGAATTTTTTTTCCTCAAAGAGTTTGTTTTCATTTCCTGGAGATAGAAGCTTACTATAGAGCCCATGATGGCCTGAAACTTCCTCTTTTTCGTGGCGATATTTTGTTGGTGCTTTAACACATAAAGCTTGCCTGAAGAGCAGAGTGCAGAGCTAGACACACTAGTCAGCCATAGAGGCCCAGCAGTGGTGGCACACACCTTTAATCCCAGCACTAGGGAGCTGGAGGCAGGACGTGATACGGCTGGGTGGAGAGAGGACTATAAGGCGGGAGGAGACAGGAGCTCATGACATTCAGTCTGAGGATTTGTAGAGACAGGATTGCCTCTTTGGTCTGAGAATTCACTAGAGGTAAGAGCTAGTGACTGGCTGCTCAGTTTCTCTGATCTTTCAGTTTTCCCCCCCGATAGCTGACTCTGGGTTTTTATTAATAAAACCCATTAGAATTCACGCTACACTATATAATGCAAACATGGAGAGGATGGGACATGGTTAAATGTATCTCAGCTGCCTTTCTAGGAAGGGCAAAACTAACTGTTATCTGGAATAAACAAATCCTTTTTTAGAGACCATAAAGGAATGAGAAATATTTGAAAATAGCATGCAGAGCAAGAGACAATAAGATGGTATGCATGTGGTTATAAATGCCTCGTGGTTAAAAATCTGTGTTTATCGAGTGATGTTGATGGATGAAATGTGCAGACACACAGTAGAGCATCACTCGGCCTTAAAAGGGAAGGGGTTTCTGGTCCATGGACTTTGAAAACATTACAGCAAGTGAAACAATCCAGACACAAAGGGCAAATAGTATTTAGTCCCACTTGTCTAAGACACATAGCTAGAGCAAGCAGGTTCATAGAAACAGGTAGAGTCAAGGCTGCAAGGCGCTGGGGGAGGTGAGGAGGATGTGGAGGGAATGCAGGGTGACTCTCATGAGTCCAATGAGCTTTCTCTCCAGGATGAAGAGACGGGTAGCGGAACAGGTTCTACAATTTTATAAACGTGCTTAATACAAATGATTGCACACTTGAAAACGGTTATGGTGGTAAATTTCATTATATGTCTATTTTATCACAAGAAAATTTTTGTTTTGATTTAATAACCAATTTGATCTAACCAAAAGAACCCAGGACCTAGCACAAAACACCAGAAATTTGAATGTGACTATTATTTCTTTATTTCATGATTCATCGTTTAAATAAAGGCAGGAGGTGGTCTTGTTTGTGTGTGAGCAGAGCAGGCAAGGGCTATAGAAGGCAAGGCCAGAGAAGAGGAAAAGCCCGCCTAGGCTTGCAAAGATGGAACACTCAGGTTCAGGTTCATTGACCGCGGCCAGCTTGGCTCTTTTATAAGCAGACACTGCTGGTCTCATGAAGATGGTAGCTGTTCAACTTTTAGCATAGATAACATTGTAACATGCCATTAAAGGAAGCTGAATCAAATTAGGTACATGGATAATGTAATAAGTTAATATTGCCTGCGAATATACTGTTAAACTGTGGGGGCTTTGTAAGTCCCAAAAGATAAGGCAGACAAAAATATTTTTGGATGCTTTGTATCAACATAACCATGTTTTTTACTTTGAATGGGTTTGACTTTGAATAGCAGACAGAGAAAAACAGGGATATCCATTGAATCCTCAAATTGATAAATCTGATTAATCTTCCCAACCCGGTAACCCTTTAAGGCCCCACTGCATGACTTTTCAGAACACATTGGCTGGAGCAGTCAACACCACTCTCTTTTCCTTTGCTCTGATCCTTTGAAGACTAGCCAATCTTGAAGGACGGTGAGGTCAGACCCCAGCCAATGGGTAAAAGACACAGTCACCACCTGTGTTGGAATAGAAACCAAGTGAGTTTCCTGCTTTGGTTGTGCTTGCTATTCTCAGTTTGGGATTTGGTACTTCTTTTCCCCCCACTTCCAAAAAGAAATTGCCAGATGAGCTTGATGGATGGATGGATGGATGGATGGATGGATGGATGGATGGATGGAAAGACAGACAAATAGATGATAGATCGAAGGTAGATAGATAGACAGATAGATGATGGCTAGGTAGATGATAGCTAGATAGATGACAGACAGATAATAAATTGTATTAAGGATCAAACCATTAGTGACAAATGGAGACTAAACTTGAGGATGGTGTGTGACAAGTGCACAGGGACAGGGTTTAAAAAATCACACGTGGGCAGGGTGAAGGCACAGAAGACAGCCACCAAGCTAGAGTAGAATTTATTCTAGGAAGTAAAGAGCAGTGTGGAAAGGTAGCTGCAGTTAATCGAGCTGGTGAAGAAGGCTTGAAAAGTCTGCTCATCTTTACCGAAGTCCCGCGTGCTGGGATGCACTCCTGTGCTTACATTCTGTCTCCAAGGAACAGCAAAAGAACCCAGCACTTGTTTCCTGCTTGATTGAACATACACGCCCAACCTTTTTAAACGTTGCAGCTTAAGATTTTGAAAAGGGAAGACCAAGCAACTTTAGGCTTATAATTTATTCTTCCAACTGGAAATTGCAATTGTTTCCCCACTGCAGGATTTTCAGTGAAATGGACCCGGTTTTCAGCAGACTCATTTTATAGGCATTAGTCTGGATTAATTAGCTTCAGATCTTAGGGCCTCCTGCTGATCTTAACTAGAGTAACTCTGCCCCAGGCAGAGTCAGATCTCAGTATTCGATTGTCCAACTTCTAAGAAAAAATATGGGTACCATTATCGAATATCCAATGACTCCAGTGTCCAAATGAAACCAGTGCAACATTTGGGTTCTTCCCACAG